>NC_042618.1:270822039-271149160 GCF_901001135.1 Rhinatrema bivittatum | reverse complement strand
TGGATCTTAAAATCCACAGTCAAGCTGCATAACTGTCTGTAACGAAGAAACTGTCCCACAGGGATATTTTCCTTTAACAATCTAGGATGGAAGCTATTGTAGTGTAATAAGGTATTCTTGTCGGTTGTCTTTCTATGGACAGTGGTAACTCATCTCTCCTGGTGGACACATACCCGAATATCTAGAAAAGTGACTGAGCATCCCTGGATACAATAAATTTCAAATTCGCATCACTCATGTTCAACATGTCCAAAAAACAATCCAATTCCATTTCTGGACCTTGTGGGCATTATACGCCAACAGAGATAACCTTCTCTTGCAGAATAAAAAAGACACTCCATCAAAGCTCCTTATAATATCTTTATCGGTCTATGATACATATCTGGAGCTTAATAGACTATTTGTTGATAACTATATGATAATGAGGACCTTGGTTTTGTAATTCTTCTTAAATTTCTGACTTTTCTTGTTTTATTAAAAAAAATTTCTTTTTAGTTAAGTTATGTAGAGTGTTAGGGATTATAATTATACAATGTATTTATTTTCAATCTTTACTATTTTCTACTTATTTATTTTGTTTCTATTTTTCTTTAGTATTATTATTTTTTATCTTTATAATTTGAAGTTGTGAACCGTTTTGGTCGGATACTCTCCGTGAAAATCGGTATATAAAATGTTTTAAATAAATAAATAAATAAATAAATAGATTAATCTGTGCCATACCTCATTCTTCTAAGGTGTTCTATGTGAAAAATATCATTTTAAAACACTGGTATATATTGTCCCCTTTGGATGTTTTCAATCAGCAACCTATTTTTGCCATTAAAAAACATCAGTCTCTATGGGAAAAGTTAAAGGGTCGAAAACACACTTACATTGAACCTAATCAGGACCGAGGGCAGATACCTTGCGGTTCTTGTTCAGTATGCTCGCATGTTTTGCAGTGTACGGAATTCCAGCCTCCTAACACTAATCGTGTATATACACTACCTGAGTTGTTCACTTGCAATAGTAGTGGAGTCATATATGTTATAAAATGCCCATGTGAATTATTATATGTTGGTCAGACAAGCAGATCTATCAAATCACGCATCATTGAACATCATAGTCGGGTAAAATCCTTAAAAGAACATGCGCCACTTATGGACCATTGGATTGAGTTCAAACATTCTTGGGAGGATATTAAGTTCTTTGTAATAAAGAAACTGTACCTTAGGAATGGCAAAAATATATCTGCTCAATATTTTCAACCTACAATTTTCAAAAAACTTTTGTGCAACAATTAATTACCCAACAAATGACAATATCATAAAGATTATTGCTTGAATAGTATAATCTGCAGCCTCTCACCACGCAATGGGCCGCAGGCTGTTATCAGCTTACAGAGCTTCCTTTTTTAATCATTTATTGTCAATGGTCCACCCACCAATTACCTTTATTCAAACAAATTCCATAACCTTATAAATTTTTACATTTTTAAATTTTCAACCTTTCTTAAAACTGAACGTTCTACAAATGTCAAATTCAGAAAAATAGAATACTTAGCCATAAATATTTTCTCAATCAAGCAGCTACAGTGCATTGCTGTTAATTATAACCATCCCAACATGAATCATGTTTCAACTGAGGTGTCAGTCTTCTTCAGGGGAATTGTAACTCTCAAATCAGGCCAATATATTCCGTATACCCCGGACCAAACTTTAAGGTCTCTCTAAGGATTCAAAAATGGCGCTTCAGCGTCTCAGAGTTTGGTCCGGGGTATACGGAATATATTGGCCTGATTTGAGAGTTACAATTCCCCTGAAGAAGCTGGGAAACACGACATTTGTGCAGCTTACGATAGTTTTGAGACTGTATCAAGAATGTCGGCCACCGGTATAAGTGCCCATAGATGGGCCTGGCTCAAGGCCTCTGACCTGAGACCAGAAGTACTGGAAAAACTGGCTGATCTCCCTTGTGTAGGGGACAATCTCTTTGGAGATAAAGTAAAGGAAGTAGTTTCCCAGCTAAAAGAGCATTCAGAAACCTTAAGACAGCTGTCCTCTGTGCCTCAGGAGTCTCAAACATCATCAAGAAGACTCCCCAGGAAAGAATCTAAGCATCCATACTACAGGCCAAGGCGTTAATATCCACCTCTGGCCCGTGGAAGATCATCTAGGCCAACTCAAAGAACACAGACCAGGCAATCAAGAGCACCTAGAGCTCAACCCCCTCTGCAAAAAGGGTCAACTTTGGGATTTTGAAACGGAATCAGAGAACTTAAAAACTTTTTTAAATATATCCAAAGCAGAAAGCCTGTGAGGGAGTCAGTTGGACCGTTAGATGATCGAGGGGTTAAAGGGGCACTTAGAGAAGATAAGGCCATCGCGGAAAGATTAAATGATTTCTTTGCTTCGGTGTTTACTGAAGAGGATGTTGGGGAGGTACCTGTAATGGAGAAGGTTTTCATGGGTAATGATTCAGATGGACTGAATCAAATCACGGTGAACCTAGAAGATGTGGTAGGCCTGATTGACAAACTGAAAAGTAGTAAATCACCTGGACCGGATGGTATACACCCCAGAGTTCTGAAGGAACTAAAAAATGAAATTTCAGACCTATTAGTAAAAATTTGTAACTTATCATTAAAATCATCCATTGTACCTGAAGACTGGAGGATAGCAAATGTAACCCCAATATTTAAAAAGGGCTCCAGGGGCGATCCGGGAAACTACAGACCGGTTAGCCTGACTTCAGTGCCAGGAAAAATAGTGGAAAGTGTTCTAAACATCAAAATCACAGAACATATAGAAAGACATGGTTTAATGGAACAAAGTCAGCATGGCTTTACCCAAGACAAGTCTTGCCTCACAAATCTGCTTCACTTTTTTGAAGGAGTTAATAAACATGTGGATAAAGGTGAACCGGTAGATATAGTATACTTGGATTTTCAGAAGGCGTTTGACAAAGTTCCTCATGAGAGGCTTCTAGGAAAAGTAAAAAGTCATGGGATAGGTGGCGATGTCCTTTCGTGGATTGCAAACTGGCTAAAAGACAGGAAACAGAGAGTAGGATTAAATGGGCAATTTTCTCAGTGGAAGGGAGTGGACAGTGGAGTGCCTCAGGGATCTGTATTGGGACCCTTACTGTTCAATATATTTATAATGATCTGGAAAGAAATACGACGAGTGAGATAATCAAATTTGCAGATGATACGAAATTGTTCAGAGTAGTTAAATCACAAGCAGATTGTGATAAATTGCAGGAAGACCTTATGAGACTGGAAAATTGGGCATCCAAATGGCAGATGAAATTTAATGTGGATAAGTGCAAGGTGATGCATATAGGGAAAAATAACCCATGCTATAATTACACGATGTTGGGTTCCATATTAGGTGCTACAACCCAAGAAAGAGATCTAGGTGTCATAGTGGGTAACACATTGAAATCTTCGGTTCAGTGTGCTGCGGCAGTCAAAAAAGCAAACAGAATGTTGGGAATTATTAGAAAAGGAATGATGAATAAAACGGAAAATGTCATAATGCCTCTGTATCGCTCCATGGTGAGACCGCACCTTGAATACTGTGTACAATTCTGGTCGCCGCATCTCAAAAAAGATATAATTGCGATGGAGAAGGTACAGAGAAGGGCTACCAAAATGATAAGGGGAATGGAACAACTCCCCTATGAGGAAAGACTAAAGAGGTTAGGACTTTTCAGCTTGGAGAAGAGACGACTGAGGGGGGATATGATAGAGGTGTTTAAAATCATGAGAGGTCTAGAACGGGTAGATGTGAATCGGTTATTTACTCTTTCGGATAGTAGAAAGACTAGGGGACACTCCATGAAGTTAGCATGGGGCACATTTAAAAACTAATCGGAAGAAAGTTCTTTTTTACTCAACGCACAATTAAACTCTGGAATTTGTTGCCAGAGAATGTGGTTCGTGCAGTTAGTATAGCTGTGTTTAAAAAAGGATTGGATAAGTTCTTGGAGGAGAAGTCCATTACCTGCTATTAAGTTCACTTAGAGAATAGCCACTGCCATTAGCAATGGTTACATGGAATAGACTTAGTTTTTGGGTACTTGCCAGGTTCTTATGGCCTGGATTGGCCACTGTTGGAAACAGGATGCTGGGCTCGATGGACCCTTGGTCTGACCCAGTATGGCATTTTCTTATGTTCTTATGTTCTTAACAGAAGCCTGTTTACCAATCCGACCCCAAATTTGCCAGTAGGAGGTCGGATTACTTTCTTCCAACACAATTGGTCGCACATTACCACAGACCAATGGGTATTCTTGATAACATCTCAAGGGTACCACCTGGACTTTCTCACTGTTCCAAATGATACTCCACCAACCTCATCTTGGACAGTACACAACCAATCCATGCTCTTACAAAAAGAATTATCCACCCTTCCAGTTCCCCGACCTCAGCAGGGCAGAGGATTCTACTCCCGTTATTTCCTCATTCCAAAGAAAACAGGAGGCCTACGTCCCATATTGGACCTCCAGAAGTTCAACAAATACCTACAAAAGGAGAAATTCAGGTTGGTATCATTGGGCACCATGCTACCTCTACTTCAAAAAGGAGATTGGCTCTGTTCTCTGGATCTTCAAGATGCTTACGCTCACATTCCAATATTCCCTCCTCATCGCAAGTATCTGTGATTCCTGGTAGGAAAACAACATTTCCAGTACAGGGTGCTATCATTCGGTCTTGCCTCAGCACCTCAAGTATTCACAAAATGCCTGGCAGTGGCAGCTGCCCACTTGCACAAGGAAGGAGTGCATGTGTTCCCGTACCTGGACGATTGGCTCATCAGAAGGCAAACAAGACAAGGCAAGAAGCTCTCAATTCTCTCAAGCTCACAATATCTCTGCTCCATTCGTTGGGATTCCTAATCAACTACCAGAAATCCCATTTCACACCATCTCACCTGTTACATCGGAGCAGAATTAAACACCATAACGTCAAAAGCTTTCCTTCCAAAGAACCGCGCATAGACACTCGCCTCGTTAGCAGGCTCTCTCCGTGCACGCACTCAAGTAACAGCTCATCAATGCCTCATTCTTCTGTGTCTCATGGCTTCCACAGTTCACGTCATTCCTATGGCCAGATTAGCCATGAGAGTCACTCAATGGACATTCAGAAGACAGTGGATTCAAGCCATTCAACCACTGTCTTATCCAATTCAACTAAAACAACTACAGTCCTCGCTTCTCTGGTGGATGAACGAGGACAACTTGCTCACAGGCCTACATTTCCAGCAACCGGTTACGCAAGTGACATTAACTACAGATGCATCCACCTTCGGGTGGGGGGCACACATTGGTCATCTGCAGACTCAAGGTACTTGGACAAAACTCAAAGCTACATTTCAAATAAATTTCCTAGAGCTTCGAGCTATACGTTATGTGCTGCATGCATTCAAGGACTGCCTTTCCTACAAGACTGTTCTGATACAAACAGACAACACAGTAGCCATGTGGTACATCAAGAAACAGGGAGGTATGGGCTCGCATCTCCTTTGTCAAGAAGCAGCACAGATTTGGGACTGGGCCCTAACACACTCTTTGCATCACAACTGAATTACAAAGTGGACAATTATTGCTCCCTGTTCAAGCAGAGAAACCGCTTACCCAGGGACACCTTTGCTCACCGCTGGAACTCAGGCCTTCTATATGCGTATCCCCCGATACCGCTAATAACCAAAACTCTAGTGAAGCTACAACAGGACACGGGGTCAATGATACTCATAGCCCCGTATTAGCCTCAACAAGTATGGTTTCCCATACTTCTAGACCTCTCGATCAGAGATCCAATTCACCTGGGTACAGCACCCACTCTCATAACTCAGGATCAGGGCAAGTTGCGTCATCCCAACCTTCAATCTCTATCCCTCACAGCATGGATGTTGAAACCTTGATTCTACAACCTCTCAATCTTTCAACTAATGTTTCTCAAGTCCTTGTAGCTTCACGTAAACCCTCCACACGAAAGAACTATCGTGCTAAATGGAAACGGTTTACCACGTGGTGCACACAAAACAGTTTTGACCCTTTTTCCTGCACTATATCATCTTTATTAGACTATCTATGGCATCTCTCAGACTCTGGTCTCCAGACCTCATCTGTAAGAGTACATTTGAGTGCAATCTCAGCTTATCACAATACCATTGGGGATGCACCGATATCAGTACAACCCCTCGTTAGTAGATTTACGAGAGGTTTAATTCAACTTAAACCTCCACACCGACCACCGGTCACAGAATGGGACCTAAATGTAGTCTTATCGGGGCTCATGCATTCTCCTTTTGAACCCATGGATTCCTGTGATGTTAAATTTCTCACTTGGAAGACTATTTTCTTAATAGCCATCACATCTGCGAGAAGGGTTAGCGAGTTACAAGCACTTGTCACATACTCACCCTACACAAAATTCCTACATGATCGAGTGGTACTCCGTACAGACCCAAAATTTCTCCCAAAGGTAGTTATGGAATTCCACTTGAATCAATCCATCATCTTGCCTACTTTCTTCCCAAAACCACACTCTCATCAAGGCAAGAGGGCTTTACACACCTTGGACTGTAAAAGTGCGCTTGCGTACTACTTAGATCGCACTACAGCCCATAGGAAATACACCCAGCTCTTTGTTTCTTTTGATCAAAACAAACCTGGGAAAGCAGTGGGCAAGCAAACTTTATCTAATTGGCTTGCAGACTGTATACAATTTTGTTATGAAAAAGCAGGCCTTCCTCTCCAGGGGCGAGTAAAGGCTCACTCAGTAAGAGCAATGTCAACCTCAGTAGCACACTATTGTTCAGTGCTCATTCTTGACATATGTAAAGCTGCAACATGGAGTTCTCTTCACATCTTTGCAGCTCACTACTGTCTCGACAAGGAAGGATGACAAGATTCAGCCTATGGACAATCTGTCTTAAAGAAATTCTTTCCAGCATAATCCAACTCCTTCCACATCCAACTTTTCGCGATTTCAGGCTGCCTCATTTTTTCCCAACAGCACGCCAGTTGTTGTACCTGTTGCACAAGTTGTACACTGTTAGTCCAATACAAAGATGACTCAGCCTGTAGCTTGCTAATCACCCATATGTGAGAACTAGCATCCTGCTTGTCCTGGGATAAAGCAAAATTGCTTACCTTGTAATAGGTGTTATCCCAGTACAGCAGGATGTTGTCCTCACGAAACCCATCTGCCACCCCACGGAGTTGGGTCCGATACATTTTATTATTTTATTTTTGGCTAACGCTAATTGCTACAAACGAGACTGAAGGGAGACCCCTGTGGCTCGAGGAATCATGGCATGCTGGGCATGCTCAGTAGGCTCAGGATGCCAGTCAAAAGTTTCTAGAAACTTTGACAGAAAGTTTTCCGGGATAGGGCTCCGTCAGTGACGTCACCCATATGTGAGAACTACATCCTGCTGTCCTGGGATAACACCTATTACAAGGTAAGCAATTTTACTTTTTCTCTAATTTTTGGTTATAGATTTAGGGTGAAGCAATTTGCCATTTGAAGAATTTGACATTTAAAGATATCTACGTTTCCTCCTCCTGTTTACAACTGTTGGAGGAGTTTGAATGGTGAAAGAAGGTTTATGAATAATTGAATTATGCTGAAGTTATTTATTCTTGGCTTAAAAGAGCACAAAGAGACAGCCTGAGTTCAGTAAAAAAACACAAACTGCAGTTAAATAAAAAGGATGGCTTGCTTTGTACAGCATCAAAAACGAAGAAATATATTTTTCAATGGAAAATTCTATCAAAGTATATCTCCCACCCACAACACCCAAATCCTGCTTGCAACCTACCCCAAGGGGTAAAATAAGCAGAAAAATGCCACTGCTAGCAGCTTCTTTCAGTGGCACAGAGAGACTGTCTCAAATCAATAAAAAAAAGTATGGTCAAAAAAAGTATGGCTATACTAGCTGGCTGGCGGCAGCACTACAGCCAAATCGAACAAATATATTTTTCAATGGAAAATTCTATCAAAGTAGCTAGCAACTGAATACAGATTTCAGACACTCAGACTAGCACTGAGTGCAGCCACCTCCCCAGACCACCTCCCCAGACCATCCCTGGCAAGAAAGTGCATGGCACGCCGCATGATTAACGTATAAATAGTGCTGCGTCATCAGGAAGAGCGTCACAGAGTACTGAGTGAGAGTGGCGATTGGCCACATTAGAAAAATGCTTAGCTCTGATAGGTTGCATTCTGGTCTCCTTGCCAACGTGTCTGACCCACTCTATGACAGGGCTTTGAGGTCACTTATGACTCACCGAAAAGGGCTGATTTTTGCTATCTCCTATTTCAAACGGCCGCTATGAAATCACTGTGAGCCAAAAGAATGAAACTAATATGATATGTTGTATTCATGGGGGATCGAGATGCGTTTCGTGAACCCACAAATACAACGAATAGGGAATGTATATGTTGCGGATTGCCAATACGTTGCAAATGAATGCACATCCCTACAGTCTGGGTAAACAAATAAGTGTGGGAGTAGCTTGCTTATTGTGGCAGTTACTACCCCTAAAAAATTAAGCCTGATACTTCACTTTGGATGCATATCCAGTGCAGTTACTGCTTCAACGGCAGGGGGGGGAAGAAATAGGATTTACATCCAGCCAACATCTAACAAGGCATTGATCTGAGCAGTATGAGTATACATACATTGGGGTATCTTGCTCGATACGACGGATACTACCCTCAAACATTAAGCCTTATACTTCACTTTGATACAGCTCCAACACTGCTCTCTACATCAATGGTGGGGGTGGAAGGAAATAAGAATCAAAAAGCTACCAATAAGGGCCCTGAACTCAGCGATCGGAGTAACAGATAAGTATGAGAAAATAAGTGTGAAAGCTTGCTGGGCAGACTGGATGGGCCTGTTGTTCTTCTTCTGCCGTCATTTCTATGTTTCTATGTTTCTATTAGGAGCATAAAGGTTAACCAAAACCATTTTAATCCCTTGCAGTACTCCCACTATGCTAACAAATCAACCATTGGCGTCAGAATAACATTTTTCTTTCTGAAATGATAATGACTTATGAATCAATATTGTCACCCCTCTTTGTCACAATGAGAAAAAAGAATGAAAACAATGCCCAACCCATTCATGTTGTAGCTTCTTGTGCTCATCATCATCCAAATGGGTCTCCTGAAGAGACCCATTTGGGTCGTTTACGATGCCTTTGCTCCTCACGTGATGAGTTTATTATTCAAGCCCGTTCTATGATGGCTCATTTTCAAGCACGAGGTTATCCACACCATCTTTTGAAACATGCATTTAAATGTGCCCTATATAGTCAGTGTGAACTTTTATTGACACCACAGAACTGGTCCACTTCATCTGAACTCACATGTATTCTTCCGTTCTCCCCTAGGACAGGTCAGGTTTGTGCCATTATTCGACAGTTCTTTCACATTCTCTCTCCACACCCCTTGTTCAAGGATGTCCCTCATTTCGCATTTACCCGACCCAGCAATCTCAGAGACATTCTGGTCTCTTCAGACCTCCGATCTCCTCCCTGTACAACCTCATCTTTTTCAGGTCATTCCCCGTGTGGTACATGTACAGCTTGTCCATTGTCACTTAACATACGAATTTTCACCCATCCCATTTCTAAGCGTTCCTTCTCACTTAGCCATTCCTCCTCTTGCAATTCCACCGGGGTTGTATATGTCATCATCTGCCCATGTTCGTTATTATACGTAGGAAAGACTCTAAGACCGTTAAAAACTTGTATCTTTGAACACATGAGCTGTATTCGGAACTGCCGAGAGGAAGCCCCTCTGGTACCACACTGGTTAGAATTGCATCATCAGCTAGAGGAACTGTGTTTTTTCGCTATTGAGGTCCCTACCCTATGGTCACGTGGAGGGGACTTTAACACGTGGCTCTTGAGACGGGAATAATGGTGGATTTATACTCTTAATTCATCTGCCCTGTCTGGCTTAAATCGTGAGATCCAATGGTCTACTTTTTTCTGACTTTTTTCTTACTTGATCATACCTTATCTCATTTTTTTCTGACCTGATTTCAGTTTGTTCTGTCATTTTAGAATCGGTGAGTCCCTTTGTTTTGATTTAACTTAGTTTCATTTTCACTTCTCTTTGGTTTCGTTTTGATTAGCCCCGCTCTGCTCTTCTCCAGCAGTTTCAGCTACTCCTCTTATTCCTTTTACTCAGGCTAAAATTTGAATGTTTCATTTGAAACCCTTCCTTAAGGAAATGCTGCAGCTCATATTTGCAAGGTATCCATTTCACCATATATTTCATGTTCATCCATCATCCTCTCTCATTTTGGTTTTAATGTTTCCACATGCTTTTGTTTTTTGTTTCCAGTTTTAAGTTGCTTTGGATCCCCTCCGTAGGGCTCTACACTTATTCCTGATATTCAGCATTCAACACATTTCACCTTGTCAAGTTTCTGTTTTTTGCTTGTCATTTGCTCTTCTCTGAATCTTTCTGCCATGCTCTCACCTGTTCCTCCTTCTTCCCCCTACCCTCCCTCTTCCCTTCCTCTCCCCTCCCTTCCCCCTTCCTCTCCCTCTCCTCCTCCCTCCCTCTTCCCTCCTCCCCTTTCTCCCTTCCCCCCCTTTTCTCTTTTCTTCTCTTTTTCTCTTCCTTTATATTATTATTTACATGCTTAATTCTTATGATTTACCACATTAATATAATTCTCTATTGGTTTTGTTTTGTTGTGTTTATTCTTTATTATTATTT
The DNA here is from genome assembly GCF_901001135.1 of Rhinatrema bivittatum. NCBI lineage: Eukaryota > Metazoa > Chordata > Amphibia > Gymnophiona > Rhinatrematidae > Rhinatrema > Rhinatrema bivittatum. Next base: position 271,138,425 of record NC_042618.1, on the reverse strand, counting down.
ACTCATTAGGTTAGTCACCCGATTTCCATGTTACCCACTGTTCAACCACATTTATATGTATGCTTTATGTTGTCAATCATTCATATGTACTGTTGGTGTCTTTGTTATTATTATGGTTCCTTATTAGAGTATTGTTTTAATTATGTCTTTTTAGTTCTACCATTGGGCTTTGTCCCTCCCGACGCAGCCCTTGTGGTGAAACACGATCCGTGTCGGGGGACCTAAAGACCTCTCTGCAAGAATATTATTTAATAAATGACGGATGTGTTGATCTCATCAATCTCTCAAGTTTGATTTATTGAATCCTTTAAAAATTGGATCCATGAACCTTTATAGCGCTATACCCTCTTCTATGGTGTTTACCTAACTGTATACTGCTCATAACCTCCACTCCTTATTAGCCTTCTATGGTGTTCTCTTGAAGAAATGCCAAATGAGTTCCACTATTTTCGCAGGTCAGTCAAAAGCTTTTTCCTTTTGATTGGTGAGTAGAGTCCCACAACATTAAGGAAGGAAATTACAAGGTTAGACATAAAAGTCAGTAATGGCATAAATCCAAAACAGTAGAATGAAAAGCATGGAGGGATCCCCCAGAATAAATCCAGTCTCCCCCTTGTTTCAGCATAGATACACAAATAAAAGAAACATAGAAACATAGAAATAACGGCAGAAGAAGATCAAAAACGGCCCATCCAGTCTGCCCAGCAAGGTTCGCACTTTTTTTTCTCATACTTATCTGTTTCTCTTGGCCCTTATTAACCTTTTGGTTCTATTTCCCTTCCACCCCCACCATTAATGTAGAGAGCAGTGTTGGAACTGCATCTAAGTGAAATATCTAGCTTAATTAGTTAGGGGTAGTAACCACTGCAATAAGCAAGCTACACCCATGCTTATTTGTTTACCCAGACTATGTTATTCAATCCTTGTTGGTTGTCTGTATATAGATCCACTTTTCTTCATCCCCCCTGCCGTTGAAGCAGAGAGCTATGCTGGATATGCGTGAAGTATCAGTCTTTCTCCCCTGCTGTTGAAGCAGAGAGCTATGCTGGATATGCGTGAAGTATCGGTCTTTCTCCCCTGCCAGATAAGCAGAGAGCTATGCTGGATATGAGTTAAGTATCGGTCTTTCTCCCCTGCCGTTGAAGCAGAGGGCTATGCTGGATATGCGTGAAATATCGGTCTTTCTTTCCTGCTGTTGAACCAGAGAGCTATGCTGGATATGCGTGAAGTATCAGTCTTTCTCCCCTGCCGTTGAAGCAGAGAGAGTGTTGTTGTTCCCAAATAGGCCTACACACACATACATCCATATACAACCACATGCACAGAGACATTCCCCACCCTGATAAAACCCCAACATGATGAATCCCAACTCTCAAACCCCTCCTTAAGAGGGGGGGCACATTACAGGCTCACCAGCGAAGGAAAGGACACGTTCTCCTTTACTAGTAGAGGGTGCCCACACTCGGCAGAGGTCTCCCAGGCCTGGCAGGGCTCCCTGCTGCCAGAAACCAATATTACAACTGGCACACCTGAATGTAGAAGAAAGAAAAAAAAAAGACGTAGAGATGTAATGTCTCAAAAGTATGCAGCAGGATTTCTATGCCAACCCCGCCAGTTTATGGGAATCCAGGAGATATAAAAAAAAAAACAAAACAAAACACAAAATAAAGTATAAAGGTCCCAGGATCCTGGATGTAGGGAATGGAAAAAAATGACTGTGCAGCGAGAGCACCTTTGGAGAGAAGAAGATATTATGGGAACACTTGTAAATATTCAACATGCAAAACAAACCAAGAGTCTGAAAAAGAGGTGCTCATAAGATCATTGTGATCACAATATCCAAGGAACTAGATGAGATGAAATGGAGCAGAGCAGCAAGCCAGACCCAAAGTTCTCAAGGTCCACAGAGCCCAGTAACATCCAAGAATAGCAAATGTGTTCAAAAAGTGTCATGAATGAGGTGAAGAAATGTGGTGAGCAAGGCACTTGGGTCCGTTAACCATGGCTGGTCTGAGAATGGCAAGTGTGATCAAAAGTTTCAGTGCCACAGTTAAGGTGAAAAGATGCAATGGGCGAAAAACTATGAATAGCCATATCACTCCTGAAGCTTATCCAAGAACTATTTAGATTCCTGAATTGAAGAGAGCAGTCTGGGCACTGAAAGATGAAAAACTTTTAAGCGGGCTGGAAATTGAAGTGAAAATTGGATTCCACGCTGAAAACTTTTGTGCAGTAGGTTGAGAATTCTTTCCATGCAGCCTGTACCTTGCTGGGGAAATCAAGGACGATTAAAAGTTTGGAATCCTGAACTGCCAATTCTTTTTTAGCTCGATATGCTTGCAAAATCCTGACCTTGTCAGAGTAATTTAAGCATCGCACTATCATCTGCAGAGGCTACTTCGAGTCCGGGCCCCTGGGTCCGAGACGGTATGCATGCTCAATTAATATAGGGCGAGAGTGCAGATAGAGCTGCAGCTACTCAGAAATCATTCACTCACATAGATGTGTCAGCTCATCACCAAAGATAGCTTGGCTGAGCGCACTGTATTGCATCAGCCCCATAGTTACTTATGTCTGTTCCTGATTTATATGTCTCTCTCTCTTTCTCTGTACTGTCAGTGTTGTAGTCTAGCTAGACTTTGAGGTTCATGAAAACTTAACTGACACAAGCCGGTGAAAATCAATCCTTGGCCCCTCCACGGGTGTCAATTCACTTCATCCACAGCTTTTCCCTCTCCAGGCTCAACTCTTCCAAGATCTATCACCCCATTTCGTCTTCAGCCCCTTCCCAGACTTGATCTCTCACTCCCACTCAGGTCAACTCACCAGCTTTGCATCCCTCAAAGTCTTTATTTCTTCCCTTGGTCTCTGCCCCCAGGCTCATTTCCTCCCATGTCATGCTCTCTTTACCTCCCCCCCCCCCCCCAAGACACTTAGCATTCTCACTCTGCTCCTCCCCAGGCTTGACCCCTTCCCAGATCTCTCTGTTATATTGATACCCCCAATGCCCAAGCAAGACCCCCAATTTTCTATTTGCCTCCCCCACAGGCCTTACTCTCTCCCAAACTTTCTTTCCCTCTCTCTGCCTCATTAGGCTCAACTTCCAGCAAGACCTTTCATTATTTGCTGCTTTCCTCAGTTCTATCTTTCCCCTTTCCTGGCAAAAAAAACTCTGCTTTCTCTCTCTACCTTCCCCAGCTCTCTTTTTCTCTGCTCAGCTTTGAAACTTTCCCCTAGTTCTCTTGTCCCTTCCACCACAAAGCAAGACCTCTAGCTTTATTTCTGCCCCACTAGACTCAATCCTTCCATTCCAGCAAGACCCACCCCAGCAGGAAAATCTCCAGCTTTCTCTGCTCCTCCTTCCCCAGGCTTGACCCCTCCTCAGCTCTCCTTCTACTCCCTGCTACTCCTTCCTCTCGCTTTCTGTCTCCTACCCTACAAGTTTTTTTCTTGCTATTTCTTACACTTCACTGCCACTGCTCTTTTCTCTGTCAGCAGTGTGCATGGACCCCCTACCACTAAAGCCTCTTCTCTTTAGGTCCCTGCAGGCTGTCAGCTACAGCCACAGCTTCCTTTGTCTTCCAGCCTTTGTGGGCCAATATTAATACAAATGATACTTCCTTTCAGGCATGCAGACTGAGTCCAGCACCACTGTTTCCTCCTGGTCCATGCACGAATTCTACAATGCCAATGCAGAATTCTGAATAGGAGGAAAATTCTGTCCAAATTCTGTGTAACTGCACAGTATAGAACTCCCCTGGGAGTACACTATGCATACAATGCATTCTGAAACTATTCAGACCCCTTCACTTTTTCCACATTTTGTTATGTTACAGCCTTATTCTAAAATGGATAATAATGTAATTATTTATTATTTTAGATATTTTGTTTTATATATTCCGCTTTTCGGCACTTCAAAGCGGATTACATTCAGATACTACAAGTATTTCCCTGTTCCCAGAAATGCAATTTTTCCCTACTCCATCTACACACAATACCCCATAATGACAAAGTGAAATCAGGTTTGTAGAAATTTGTGCAAATTAATTAAATAAACACGGAAATATCACATTGACATAAGTATTCAGACCCTTTATTCAGCACTTTCTTGAGGCATCTTTTGCAGTGATTACAGCCACAAGTCCTCTTGGATATGATGCTACAGACTTGGCACACCTGGATTTGGGGATTTTCTCCCATTCTTGTCTGCAGATCCTCTCAAGCTTTGTCAGGTTGGATGGGGAGCATTAATGCACAGCTATTTTCAGGTCTCTCAGAGATGTTCGATCAGGTTCAAGTCCAGGCTCTGGCTGGGCCACTCAAGGACATTCAAATACTCATCCCGAAGTCACTCCTGCATTGTCTTGACTGTGTGCTTAGGGTTGTTGTCCTGTTGGAAGGTGAATCGTTGCCCCAGTTTGAGGTTCAGAGCTCTCTGGAGCAAGTTTTCATTAAGGATCTCTCTGTTCTTTGCTTCCTTCAACTTTCCCTTGATCCTGACTAATCTCCCAGTTCCTGCAGCTGAAAATCATACCCACCATGTTTCACAGCAAGGATGGTATTTGCTAGGTGATAAGCAGTGCCTGATTTCCTCCAGACATGATGCTTGCCATTCAGGCCAGAGCCAATGTTGGTTTCATAAGACCAGAGAATCTGGTTTCTCTTGTTCTGAGAGTCTATTAAGTGCCTTTTGGTAAACTCCAAGCAGGATGTTATGTGCCTTTTACTGAGGAGTGTCTTCCGTTAGCCACGCTACCATAAAGACCTGATTGGTGGAGTGCTGCAGAGATGGTTGTCCTTCTAGAAGGTTGTCCCATCTCCTTAGTGGAACTCTGGAGCTCTGTTAAAGTGACCACTGGGTTCTTGGTCACCTCCCTTCTCCCTGATAGCTCAGTTTGGGCAGGTGGCCAGCTCTAGGAAGAGTCCTGGTGGTTCTGAACTTCTTCTATTTAAGAAAGTTGGAAGCCATTGTATTTTTTTGGGACTTTCATTGTTGCAGCAATTTTATAGTCATTTGGCTAAGATCAAATGTGGAATCAAATACAAAGTTTTGAGGCATGAGCTGAGTATGGTCCCACCTTGGCCTTTTGGAGGAAGTTGAATGCTATTGAACATAAAGGAGGGGGCTGGGAGTAGGGGAAGGAGAAAGCGGTGATTAATGACCTGCAACACAGGGTACATTATTTTAAAGACTCATTAGATTCCTTACCAAGCAATGTAGAAAGGGCATTTTGGTATGTAAAGTAAGTAGACTGGAAATACCTATTTGCCAAAATACCCCCATGAGAGGTGCAACAATGAATTATTTCACCAAAGAATGTACTGTTCCACTAGCATCTTTCAGAAGCAGAGTGAATCAATGAGTTGGAGTCAGTCATTAGAAGGAGAAGATGCAATTTTTTTTATCTTTCCTTTGCAGAGAACTGCAAGCAGGGACATAGTACTGGGACCTCACAGTAGCCATTTCTCCAAAGGAAGGGATTCTGAGTGAGCTCTTTCTGTTGCGCCGGAGGTAGACCCTTGGGCGGAGGTGGGGTTGACGCAACCCGTAGGAGGGATCCTATGGGTCCCCACCGTCGGCAGGTGAAGAGGGCTGATGGATGGAGGCTGGCTGGTGCTTCACCAATACCAGCCCTCGTTCCCCGTGGGTTGAGCCTTTGTGTATTGGGCCAGCTGGATTTAGGTGGGCCTCCATCAGTTGTCATCGATGGAAGGACTGAGGTCAGCCCAGAGGCAGCAACAGGAGAGAATGACAGTCGTACTGGACGAGGCGGAGTCCCGAAGACCCAGGCGCCAATAGAACCAAATTCAGACAGGGGGCACCTGAGCAAGAACAGGCCGAAGCCTGAATAGTCCATGACCAGGACGTAGACTGAAAAAGCGTCATAGGGCAAGCTGGAGTCAGGGCTGGTGGTAATCTGGAAGCAGCGCCAAGCAAGGCTGAGGTCTAGACGAGGAAAGAGTCAAGAGCGAAGTCAGGCAATGCAAAGGTATGGGTCTGGAGAGAGGCAACGGAGTAGTCAGGCAATGCAGAGGTCTGGGTCTGGAGAGAGGCAGCGGAGTAGTCAGGCAGTGCAGAGGTCTATGTTTGGAAAGAGTCAATGGCGTGGTAAGGCAAAGCAGAGGTCCGGGCTTGGAGAGAGTCAATGGCGTGGTTAGGCAAAGCAGAGTCAAAAGTCCGTGAGGGCAATCTGAAGAAGAGTTGAAGATCAGGAATGCAGGAATGAGGAAATCAGGAACAGGAGTTGATGAGGATCAGGAACTAGGAACATGGAGAATCACAAGGAGGCAACAAGTACTCGACCAATGAGGAGACCTGTTGCAAAGGCAATCTTAGGAAGCGGAGTCCGGGCTTAAATACAGGAGCTTCGCTGTCATCATCATCCGGGGCTATGGCTGAGTTCCCACCACGGGCCCTACTTAAGCCTTAGAGAATCACGCATGCACACCTAGGGAGGGGCATGGCGCTGAGAAGTGGCGTCTCTCCGCCGGCCACTTGTTGAGGCCTGACGCAGAGCACCAGGATCCGTAGCTGAGCTGGAGGCAACAGGGGCGGCCCTAGGACGGAGTCGCGGACTACTGCCACCAGGGATGAGGGACCAGGCACTTGATTCACTTGAGAGAGGTAAGGGGCTGAGCCGCGGGTCTGCCACAGCCGGCACGCATAACAGTACCCCCCCTTTATGCCCCCCCCCTTGGAGGTCTAGGTTTGCCTAGATGGGCATGATAAAATTGAAGGAGGAGGGTTTTATCCAGGATGCTATGAACTGGCTCCCATGAATTTTCTTCAGGGCCGTAATCCTCCCAGGAAAGGAGGTATTCCCACCGGTGGCCCCTACAGCAAACATCAAGGATTTCGTGAACCTTGTAGATGGTGTTGGTTTCCGCAACCAACACAGGAGGTTCAGGAGCTTTTCGCGAACGCCAGGAGAAGACCACAGGCTTCAACAGCGATAAGTGGAACGTATTATGATTCCCAATGTAGATGGCAGCCGAAGCTGGTATATAACTGGTCCAACTCGACGAATAATTGGAAAAGGTCCAATATAGCTTGGTGCAAACCTCTGGGAAAGTATTTTAAGTTGAATATATCGGGTGCTTAACCAGACTTTCTGGCCAGGGAGGAACTCAGTAGGGATGTGCAGAGAAAAAGTTTTTGTTGATAAGTTGATAAGTTGAAGTAGAGGGTCGATTTCGTTCAATATGGACATATGGAAAATTCCATAAGTTGAGGGTCTGTCCATAAGTTGACCGGTTCCCATTAAAGTCAATGGGGGAAGGATTTCCAGCCTATTTTTGGCTGCAGAATTGGGGTTTTCTTATCAATTGTCATGAAACTTCTGGGGAGCAATCATCACAACAACAGAAGAGCTCCAAGGTACTTACACTGTGGCAAAGTGGCACCTAAGTGGCATGAATAGCCTAAGGCACTGGAAAGGGGCAAAGGGGTACCAGAAGTGGCAAGAGTGCTTTAACAGAGGCACAAAGCAGCAGTGAGAATGTCAAAAACACACCACAGCTTCAAAACAGAGCACCGATAGCAGATGCATGAACCATCAAAGGCAGCACCACAGGCAAAGTGGCAAGACAAGTGGCATTGACATCCAACAGCACAATGAAGGGGGAAAATAGCAAGCAGATAGACTAGCACCAACACACTGAGGAACCATGAGAGTGGCAAGAACACCACAAGGAGTTAAGTGAGTCATCTGGTGTAATGCAGCAAAGCAGAGTGGCAGAAAGCTGATAGGGGCAAGACAGGCTGGCAGAGTGGAGGTAGTCTGGTCTGGTCCCTGTGGTTTTGATAGGGGAAAGACAGGCTGGCCCAGGAGAGAGTTCCCTTTCCTTTGTGCAGGGAAGGACTCCGGGTACACCCCTAGAGTTGGGTGTACCCGGTGTTTACATTGGCGTCCAGTGAATATCGTTGGCGTCTAGTGAATTCCGTTGGCGTCTAGTGAATTCCGACTTACGCACTTCAGCTGATGACAAAGGAATTGGAAGATCTCTCAGAAATAAGAATAATGCTACTCCAGTCAAAATCTGCAATATCAACCTATGTTGACTTTGTACCGTAGAGGTCAAACACTTCTAGGAACACAAGGCCTGGATGAACAGGCACATCATTCGAGGACAGAGGTCAATCCCAGCTAGGGACAAAAGGCCTGGATGAACAGGCACAGCAATGGAGTTAAAACACCTGTGGGAACACAAGGCCTGGATGAACAGGCACAGCAATTGAGTTAAAACACTTGTGAGAACACAAGGCCTGGATGAAGAGGCACAGCAATTGAGTTAAAACACTTGTGGGAACACAAGGCCTGGATGAACACGGATACTCGGATAGTAATTTTTTTTTTTTAATGTATTTATATTCTTATTTTAAAACGTTTCTAGCACGTCATACTTGATTACACTCAGGTACTGTAGGAATTTCCCTATCCCCAGAGGAACACAAGGCCTGGATGAACAGGCACAGCAATTGAGTTAAAACACCAGTAGGAACACAAGGCCTGGATGAACAGGCACAGCAATTGAGTTAAAACACTAGTGGGAACACAAGGCCTGGATGAACAGGCACATCATTCGAGGACAGAGATCAATCCCAGCTAGGCACACAAGGCCTGGATGAAGAGGCACAGCAATTGAGTTAAAACACCAGTAGGAACACAAAGCCTGGATGGAACAGGCACATCATTCGAGGACAGAGGTCAATCCCAGCTAGGGACACAAGGCCTGGATGAACAGGCGCAGCAGTCGAGGACAGAGGTCAATCCCACCTAGGGACACAAGGCCTGGATGAACAGGCGCAGCAGTCGAGGACAGAGGTCAATCCCACCTAGGGACACAAGGCCTGGATGAACAGGCGCAGCAGTCGAGGACACAGGTCAATCCCAGCTAGGGACACAAGGCCTGGATGAACAGGCACAGCAATTGAGTTAAAACACTTGGGGGAACACAAGGCCTGGATGAACAGGCACATCATTCGAGGACAGAGGTTAGTCCCAGCTAGGGACACAAGGCCTGGATGAACAGGCACAGCAATTGAGTTAAAACACTTGTGGGAACACAAGGCCTGGATGAACAGGCACAGCAATTGAGTTAAACACTTGTGAGAACACAAGGCCTGGATGAAGAGGCACAGCAATTGAGTTAAAACACTTGTGGGAACACAAGGCCTGGATGAACACAGATACTCGGATAGTAATTTTTTTTTTTAATGTATTTCTATTCTTATTTTAAAACGTTTCTAGCACTTCATACTTGATTACACTCAGGTACTGTAGGTATTTCCCGATCCCCAGAGGAACACAAGGCCTGGATGAACAGGCGCAGCAGTCGAGGACAAAGGTCAATCCCAGCTAGGGACACAAGGCCTGGTTGAAAAGGCACAGCAATTGAGTTAAAACACTTGTGGGAACACAAGGCCTGGATGAACAGGCACAGCAATTGAGTTAAACACTTGTGAGAACACAAGGCCTGGATGAAGAGGCACAGCAATTGAGTTAAAACACTTGTGGGAACATAAGCCCTGGATGAACACGGATACTCGGATAGTAATTTTTTTTTTTTTTATGTATTTATATTCTTATTTTAAAACGTTTCTAGCACTTCATACTTGATTACACTCAGGTACTGTAGGTATTTCCCTATCACCAGAGGAACACAAGGCCTGGATGAACAGGCACAGCAATTGAGTTAAAACACTAGTGGGAACACAAGGCCTGGGTGAACAGGCACATCATTCGAGGACAGAGGTCAATCCCAGCTAGGGACACAAGGCCTGGATGAAGAGGCACAGCCATTGAGTTAAAACACCAGTAGGAACACAAGGCCTGGATGGAACAGGCACATCATTCGAGGACAGAAGTCAATCCCAGCTAGGGACACAAGGCCTGGATGAACAGGTGCAGCAGTCGAGGACAGAGGTCAATCCCACCTAGGGACACAAGGCCTGGATGAACAGGCACAGCAGTCGAGGACAGAGGTCAATCCCACCTAGGGACACAAGGCCTGGATGAACAGGCGCAGCAGTCGAGGACAGAGGTCAATCCCAGCTAGGGACACAAGGCCTGGATGAACAGGCACAGCAATTGAGTTAAAACACTTGTGGGAACACAAGGCCTGGATGAACAGGCACAGCAATTGAGTTAAACACTTGTGAGAACACAAGGCCTGGATGAACAGGCACATCATTCGAGGACAGAGGTCAATCCCAGCTAGGGACACAAGGCCTGGATGAACAGGCACAGCAATTGAGTTAAAACACTTGTGGGAACACAAGGCCTGGATGAACAGGCACAGCAATTGAGTTAAAACACTTGTGGGAACACAAGGCATAGATGAACACGGATACTCGGATAGTAATTTTTTTTTTTTAATGTATTTATATTCTTATTTTAAAACGTTTCTAGCACTTCATACTTGATTACACTCAGGTACTGTAGGTATTTCCCTATCCCCAGAGGAACACAAGGCCTGGATGAACAGGCGCAGCAGTCAAGGACAGAGGTCAATCCCAGCTAGGGACACAAGGCCTGGATGAAGAGGCACAGCAATTGAGTTGAAACACTTGTGGGAACACAAGGCCTGGATGAACAGGCACAGCAATTGAGTTAAACACTTGTGAGAACACAAGGCCTGGATGAAGAGGCACAGCAATTGAGTTAAAACACTTGTGGGAACACAAGGCCTGGATGAACAGGCACATCATTCGAGGACAGAGGTCAATCCCAGCTAGGGACACAAGGCCTGGATGAACAGGCACAGCAATTGAGTTAAAACACTTGTGGGAACACAAGGCCTGGATGAAGAGGCACAGCAATTGAGTTAAAACACTTGTGGGAACACAAGGCCTGGATGAACACGGATACTCATTTTTTTTTTTAATGTATTTATATTCTTATTTTAAAACGTTTCTAGCACTTCATACTTGATTATACTCAGGTACTGTAGGTATTTCCCTATCCCCAGAGGAACACAAGGCCTGGATGAGCAGGCACAGCAATTGAGTTAAAACACTAGTGGGAACACAAGGCCTGGATGAACAGGCACATCATTCGAGGACAGAGGTCAATCCCAGCTAGGGACACAAGGCCTGGATGAACAGGCGCAGCAGTCGAGGACAGAGGTCAATCCCAGCTAGGGACACAAGGCCTGGATGAACAGGCACAGCAATTGAGTTAAAACACTTGTGGGAACACAAGGCCTGGATGAACAGGCACAGCAATTGAGTTAAACACTTGTGAGAACACAAGGCCTGGATGAACAGGCACATCATTCGAGGACAGAGGTCAATCCCAGCTAGGGACACAAGGCCTGGATGAACAGGCACAGCAATTGAGTTAAAACACTTGTGGGAACACAAGGCCTGGATGAACAGGCACAGCAATTGAGTTAAAACACTTGTGGTAACACAAGGCCTGGATGAAGAGGCACAGCAATTGAGTTAAAACACTTGTGGGAACACAAGGCCTGGATGAACACGGATACTCGGATAGTAATTTTTTTTTTTTAATGTATTTATATTCTTATTTTAAAACGTTTCTAGCACTTCATACTTGATTATACTCAGGTACTGTAGGTATTTCCCTATCCCCAGAGGAACACAAGGCCTGGATGAGCAGGCACAGCAATTGAGTTAAAACACTAGTGGGAACACAAGGCCTGGATGAACAGGCACATCATTCGAGGACAGAGGTCAATCCCAGCTAGGGACACAAGGCCTGGATGAACAGGCGCAGCAGTCGAGGACAGAGGTCAATCCCACCTAGGGACACAAGGCCTGGATGAACAGGCGCAGCAGTCGAGGACAGAGGTCAATCCCACCTAGGGACACAAGGCCTGGATGAACAGGCGCAGCAGTCGAGGACAGAGGTCAATCCCAGCTAGGGACACAAGGCCTGGATGAACAGGCACAGCAATTGAGTTAAAACACTTGTGGGAACACAAGGCCTGGATGAACAGGCACAGCAATTGAGTTAAACACTTGTGAGAACACAAGGCCTGGATGAACAGGCACATCATTCGAGGACAGAGGTCAATCCCAGCTAGGGACACAAGGTCTGGATGAACAGGCACAGCAATTGAGTTAAAACACTTGTGGGAACACAAGGCCTGGATGAACAGGCACAGCAATTGAGTTAAAACACTTGTGGGAACACAAGGCATAGATGAACACGGATACTCGGATAGTAATTTTTTTTTTTTTATGTATTTATATTCTTATTTTAAAACGTTTCTAGCACTTCATACTTGATTACACTCAGGTACTGTAGGTATTTCCCTATCCCCAGAGGAACACAAGGCCTGGATGAACAGGCGCAGCAGTCAAGGACAGAGGTCAATCCCAGCTAGGGACACAAGGCCTGGATGAAGAGGCACAGCAATTGAGTTGAAACACTTGTGGGAACACAAGGCCTGGATGAACAGGCACAGCAATTGAGTTAAACACTTGTGAGAACACAAGCCCTGGATGAAGAGGCACAGCAATTGAGTTAAAACACTTGTGGGAACACAAGGCCTGGATGAACAGGCACATCATTCGAGGACAGAGGTCAATCCCAGCTAGGGACACAAGGCCTGGATGAACAGGCACAGCAATTGAGTTAAAACACTTGTGGGAACACAAGGCCTGGATGAAGAGGCACAGCAATTGAGTTAAAACACTTGTGGGAACACAAGGCCTGGATGAACACTGATACTCGGATAGTAATTTTTTTTTTTAATGTATTTATATTCTTATTTTAAAACGTTTCTAGCACTTCATACTTGATTATACTCAGGTACTGTAGGTATTTCCCTATCCCCAGAGGAACACAAGGCCTGGATGAGCAGGCACAGCAATTGAGTTAAAACACTAGTGGGAACACAAGGCCTGGATGAACAGGCACATCATTCGAGGACAGAGGTCAATCCCAGCTAGGGACACAAGGCCTGGATGAAGAGGCACAGCAATTGAGTTAAAACACCAGTAGGAACACAAGGCCTGGATGGAACAGGCACATCATTCGAGGACAGAGGTCAATCCCAGCTAGGGACACAAGGCCTGGATGAACAGGCGCAGCAGTCGAGGACAGAGGTCAATCCCACCTAGGGACACAAGGCCTGGATGAACAGGCGCAGCAGTCGAGGACAGAGGTCAATCCCACCTAGGGACACAAGGCCTGGATGAACAGGCACAGCAGTCGAGGACAGAGGTCAATCCCAGCTAGGGACACAAGGCCTGGATGAACAGGCACAGCAATTGAGATAAAACACTTGTGGGAACACAAGGCCTGGATGAACAGGCACAGCAATTGAGTTAAAACACTTGTGGGAACACAAGGCCTGGATGAACAGGCACAGCAATGGAGTTAAAACACTTGTGGGAACACAGGGCCTGGATGAACAGGCGCAGCAATGGAGGTCAAACACCGGTAGGAACACAAGGCCTGCACAGTAGACGGTCAGGCACAGCGATTCATGTCAGGAACATGTGCTGCAGTTTATTATCTGGAGCATAGGAGGCAATTAGAGCTGCTGCAAGGCTTTGAATAGCTTTCATTCGTCTTGCCATTCACAGGGAAAATTTGGAAAGCCAAGCAAAGGCAGGTTTACTTTCAAAAACACTAGCATTTCCATCAACTCTGGTGCCAGCCTTGAGCGGTGAGGGCTCATGATATCCCCTGTCATTGAAAAGACACGTTCACTGGGCACACTGGTTGGTGGACATGACAGATATCGTTCAGCCGCTTTGGCTAGGTGTGGCCAGACAGTGGACTTGTGTGCCCAATATGCCAGCGGATCTGTCTGCATGTTCTCTATCGGCTCTGAGAGATACCGTGTCACTGACAGCTGTGCTGCTGTCTCCTCCTGTGCTTGGGAGGGCTCAGAGTCACTCAATCCAGCTACTTTCTCTCTCGCCCGTTGCACAACTGATGAATCTTTATGGCCAACATGCCATGGGCGTTCTGACGTTGAGGAGGAGGTACTACCTGTCACTGACACAGGGCTACTCCTGCCCTGGGCTAGCAGCACAACTCTGTGACGTGCCTGCTGTTTCCACCTCTGCTTCAAGCCTAATCTGACTCTGTTTCCGCCTATGGCACTCCTGTTCACGGACCTTACCTAACAGCAGATCCTTCACATATGACAGACAATTGGTCTGTAAGGCGAGTTTACCTTTCACACGGGGATCACAGACAGTGGAGAGCATGTATGTGCTGTCCTCTGTTAAAGGCCTTAATCTGTCTTTCACCTGCTGCTGCAAAACGTCCAGACACTGCAGCACCTCATCAGTCATTCCCTCTTGCTGTTTAAAGGCCTCCAAATGGTCATCCAGGAATTTCACTATAGGGATGATGTCGGCCAAGGTGGCACTTCTGGAACTCAGCTCCTCCATGACATCCTTGAAGGGCTGCAGGATTTTTACCAGCTGACTCATGACTAACCAATCGCGATGCCCTAGGGGATTCTGCACACCTATGTCCATTCTACCAGAAAGTTCATGAAGGGGTGTCTGCAGCTCCAGTAACCTCTCCAGCATCATAAAGGTAGAATTCCACCGGGTGGCAATGTCTTGAATGAGACGCTTCTGAGGCATATCCAAATCAGTCTGCTTTTGTCGGAGAACCTGCCCCGCCTTGACACTTCTGTGGAAGTGTGCTGCTATGTTCCTGCACTTCTGTATTAACCTACGCAGGTATTCATTCTCCTTGTCATTGGACTCGAAGCCCAGAGCTGACTTCACTACCAGATGCAGAGTGTGTGCAAAACATCGGATGTTCTTAAACCGCCCATCGCTTATTGCCTTAACCATGTTTGCACCGTTGTCTGTGACAAAAAACCCTGCCCGCGTTTTTCTGTCTCGCTGGTGCAGTTGCCAGCCCTCCAGCATCTTTCTGATGCATGCTAGAATATTGGCTGCGGTATGGGCCTGGTCCGCCAGGTGGGTGTGCAGTAAAGCCCACCTCCACCCTGACACTTCTTCAGTAATAGAGCTGCTGGCTGCCCCTGCCTCTGCCATGTCCCGCCAGTGTGCTGTTAGAGAGAGGTAAAAGTGTGCAGCATTCATGGCGGTCCAGATATCGCAGGTGAAATGCACTCTTCCGTCTGCCTTACCTAGCAGTGCTTGCAAGCGACTGCGACACTGCTTGCACAGGCTGGGGATGACCTTTCTACTAAATGTGGTTCTGGAGGGGACTTTGTAATTTGGAAGTACAACCTTCAAAAAACGCTTGAAACCCACATTCTCCACTAACTGCAAGGGCTGGTCATCAAGGGCAATCATTTCCCCAATGCTCCTGGTTACAACTTTTGAGGCTGCCTGCCTCCTACCCCAGGATAGCATTACCGCACTCCACCCCATTTCCTCCATGGTGTTTTGTCGCTTCTGCCACATGTCTCTGGATTGCTGGCCTGCCGCCTGACTGCTAGAAGGGTATGAGGGCGTGGGCTGACTCTGCTGCTTTCCTACCACTGCACACTGCTTGAAAGGGGTCCCCCGACTGAAACTGCCACCATCCCCAGATGGCAGTAATCTTGTTGGGTGTTGCCTCTTAATATGATAGTTCATGCCAAAATTTGATAGATGTCCCATGTGCTTGCCTCTGCTAATATCCCTGGCACAGTAATTACACCGAGCATAACGCGGGTCTTATGTCGCTTTAAAATGTTTCCAGATCGGAGATTTCATTTCTGATCCTCCTCTCGTTACCACCTTGGGGGTGGATGCTGGCACTGGAGTTGAGGTACTAGTGGGTTGTGCACCCTGAGAAGCAATGCCAGCGGGGGCACCAGTCGTCACCCTCTGTCTCCCTTCTGACACCTCTTCCTCCTCCTCGATATCACTGTAATCTCTCCCCTACTGCACAGTTCTGGAGTTGGAGGCTAAGACAGGACTAACTGATTCTACAGAAGATTCGTCAGCTACTACTTCTTCCGTTTCTGATGAGAATCCCACCCAAGAAGATTCTTCTTCTGAATCAGAAGCTAAAGGTGCCAGCGCTACCTTGTGACCGCTAAGTCTTAGTTGAGACTTCTGTCCCCCGGCTGCTCTTGGGTGTCTAAATGTTGTCGGGCTTGACTCTGCCTCCCCTTCCCTCTCCTCCAAAACTACAGGGCCAGAAACAAGTGGTGGCGATGGGGAAGTATCATGGGCCAATTTCTTTTTTTTTTTGCCATGGAACTGCCATCCCCTACAAAGAGTTTAGATTGCGACAGTTGCCTTTTTAGCTGTACTGGTGGTGTTGCACTTGTGTCTTTTGCGGTGCCTCCACTGCCAGTCCCAATAAGTCGATTGCATCTCTCTTTCCCTGACATTATGGATGATTTTATGTGGTAACACTGCCCACTGTCCCACAATAATAATGTTCAGTCTGTTTAAAATTCCCAAATGAACAGACCCACTCAAGAACAATGTTCGGTCTGTTTAAAACACCAAAATGAACTGACCCACTCAAGAACAATGTTCAGTCTGTTTAAAGTACCAAAATGGACAGACTCACTGAAGGACAATGTTCAGTCTGTTTAAAATACCAAAATGAACAGACTGACTCAATAACAATGTTCAGTCTGTTTAAAATACCAAAATGAACTGACCCACTCAAGAACAATGTTCACTGTCTGTTTAAAATACCAAAATGAACAGACTGACTCAAGAACAATGTTCAGTCTGTTTAAAGTACCAAAATGGACAGACTCACTCTCAATAACAATGTTGTAAAGTCTGTTTAAAAATACCAAAATGAACAGACTCACTGAAGGACAATGTTCAGTCTGTTTAAAATGCCCACCGCCTCACTGCCTGCCTGGCAGTGCACTCAATGTGTGTGTGCAGTGCACACAGAACTATCTTGCTTTTAAGCAGATAAGAGGCAGAGTACTGCGGCCCAGGCACTTCCCAGCACAGACCCACTCAAGGACAATGTTGTTAAGTCTGTTTAAATATACCAAAATGAACAGACTCACTGAAGGACAATGTTCAGTATGTTTAAAATACCAAAATGAACAGACTGACTCAATAACAATGTTCAGTCTGTTTAAAATACCAAAATGAACTGACCCACTCAAGAACAATGTTCACTGTCTGTTTAAAATACCAAAATGAACAGACTCACTGAAGGACAATGTTCAGTCTGTTTAAAATACCAAAATGAACAGACTGACTCAATAGCAATGTTCACTGTCTGTTTAAAATACCAAAATGAACAGACTGACTCAAGAACAATGTTCAGTCTGTTTAAAGTACCAAAATGGACAGACTCACTGAAGGACAATGTTCAGTCTGTTTAAAATGTCCACCGCCTCACTGCCTGCCTGGCAGTGCACTCAATGTGTGTGTGCAGTGCACACAGAACTAGCTTGCTTTTAAGCAGATAAGAGGCAGAGTACTGCGGCCCAGGCACTTCCCAGCACAGACCCACTCAAGGACAATGTTGTTAAGCCTGTTTAAAAATACCAAAATGAACAGACTCACTGAAGGACAATGTTCAGTCTGTTTAAAATGCCCACCGCCTCACTGCCTGCCTGGCAGTGCACTCAATGGGGTAGATTTTCAGAGCCCTGCTCGCCTAAATCCGCCCAAAACCGGGCGGATTTAGGCGAGCAGGGCCCTGCGCGCCGGGAAGCCTATTTTACATAGGCCTCCCGGCGCGCGCAGAGCCCCTGGACTCGCGTAAGTCCCGGGGTTCTCGGAGGGGGGCGTGTTGGGGGGCGGGCCCGGTCGTCGCGGCGTTCCGGGGGCGTGTCGGCAGCGTTTTGGGGGCGGGTACGGGGGCGTGGCTACGGCCCGGGGGCGTGGCCGCGCCCCCGTACCCGCCCCCAGGTCGCGGCCCGGCGCGCAGCAGGCCCGCTGGCGCGCGGGGATTTACGTCTCCCTCCGGGAGGCGTAAATCCCCCGACAAAGGTAAGGGGGGGGTGTAGACAGGGCCGGGTGGGTGGATTAGGTAGGGGAAGGGAGGGTAAGGTGAGGGGAGGGCAAAGGAAAGTTCCCTCCGAGGCCGCTCCGATTTCGGAGCGGCCTTGGAGGGAACGGGTTAGGCAGCGCGGCTCGGCGCGCGCCGGCTATACAAAATCAATAGCCTTGCGCGCGCCGATCCAGGGATTTTAGTGGATACGCGCGGCTCCGCGCGTATCTACTAAAATCCAGCGTACTTTTGCTTGAGTCTGATGCGCAAGCAAAAGTAGGCTGATCGCGCTTCTTTTAAAATCTACCCCAATGTGTGTGTGCAGTGCACACAGAACTAGCTTGCTTTTAAGCAGATAAGAGGCAGAGTACTGCGGCCCAGGCACTTCCCAGCACAGTCCCACTCAAGGACAATGTTGTTAAGTCTGTTTAAAAATACCAAAATGAACAGACTGACTCAAGAACAATGTTGTTAAGTCTGTTTAAAAATACCAAAATGAACAGACTGACTCAAGAACAATGTTCAGTCTGTTTAAAATGCCCACTGCACTGACAGACTAAGTAATTGGAATTTAATAAAGCAGGAATTTTTGACCCTCCAGAAACATGGATGACATTGAAAATATTAATATCTCTCTCCAAGCTAGCCCAACACCCTCAATGGTAAATAGTGGTCAGTGCTAGCTGACTAGACCACTAGACTGCTTGAAAGAAACAGGAATAGGAATAGGAATACTAGTGACTGTAGCTGACCCATGCCACTAATGCAAAACTAGGAAATGGAATATTTTTCTTTCCTTTGTTAGCCTAACACAGAATCTGTTCTGTGTTGTCTAATATCTGGTTCTGCTTCTGCTTCTGGTTCTGGTTTACTGCCTGCCTGCCTGCCTCAGCCTCCCTCAACCTGCCCAGCCCACCTCCCCACAGAATCGCTGGAAATGTCCGTGAGCCCTCGTGCTGCTGCTGCTGCTTATATAGTGCTGGCTCGTCAGTAAATCCTCAGAGAAGCACTGAATGACAGCGCGATTCGCTGCATTCAGTGCTTCTCTGAAAACGTGAACGCAGATTTGCTGCATTCCGGTATCCATGCCGACCTGTCCGACCCTTTCCTGTGAGTCACTGTGACTCACAGGAAAGGGTCAAACAGGTTGGCATGGTTACCGCAGGGGCGCCGCCATTTTGAGGTAATCCGGGGCTCCGAGCTCGTAGCTAATGGTGGCGAGAAAAGCGCGCCTCGCGGTTCAACGTATTCAACGTAGCTATGTTGAATACTTTGGAAATCGCGATCATTGCGCCTCATCACTTTTTTAAGTTAAAAAAAAAAAATAAGTTGCGGATTGCTAATGCGTTCAAAACGAATGCACACCCCTAGAACTCAGGAGCCGAGCATCGATGGCTGTCAGCAGATCTCTTGGCCCAGGAAGTGGCTTGGTATAAGCAAAGATTCTTGTTCCAGAGTGCCTTGAGGGCATCAGCAGTGGCTTGCGCAGTAGGAGAAGGTACTGATAATGGTATGGGCAGAGATGGTCATGGTTGCTTCCCATAGACGATGGAAAAGTGTGACATACCTATGGCAGCGGTAATATGGGAGTTGTGGGAAAACTTCACCCACGGAAGAAGTTCGGGCCAATTGTCTTGACGGTCATTTATATAAGCGTGGAGGAATGACTTTAAGGAGCGGTTCATACGCTCAATTTGTCCATTGGTTTGTGGATGGTACACTGTTGTTAAGCTGATATTGATGCCAAATTTGCTACAAAGAGGCTGCGGTTTGCCTTTTGATTGCCTGGAGGTGAATTTACTTCCTTTACCTGATCTTTCTGCGAGACCTGGACGTCAGGGGTGGAGCTGAGAGAGACGCCTACAAAAGTGGCGTCCTACAACTCCCAACTCGCTACGGTTTGCCTTTTGATTGCCTGGAGGCGAATTTACTTCCTTTACCTGATCTTTCTGCGAGACCTGGACGTCAGGGGCGGAGCTGAGCGAGACGCCTACAAAAGCGGCGTCCTACAACTCCCAACTCGCTGCGGTTTGCCTTTTAATTGCCTGGAGGTGAATTTACTTCCTTTACCTGATCTTTCTGTGAGACCTGGATGTCAGGGGCGGAGCTGAGTGAGACGCCTACAAAAGCGGCGTCCTAGCAGCGCGCTGCAGCCGCCGGCACGCCGCCAAAGCTGCGCGCGCCTAAGGGAGTGCGGCTTTGCTTGGCTTAGCTTGGTGTGTTTGGCTTTGGCAGAAAGGTTTGATAAACTGGTACCGCAGCTACGAATCTATGGAGAGGTAATAAGGTTTTTTGATATTGTCAACAGCAAAGGATCCTAGGTAAGACTTTTTCTTTGTTGTTTTTCTCTTGCAATTTTGGTTTATAATACTGGACTCGGCTAAGTCTCCTCTTTGCAATGCCGCACACAAAGAGGAAGGCAAAGCTGAGGGAATTGTCTTCTACACCTGTGTCTACTAATCAACCAAAAATAGAGGATTGCTTTGCAAGGACTCCCATAGACATACCAGGAGGAGGAGTCGCTGAGGGATCAGACTGGGAGCAGGGGATGATGCTTCAGACTCAATAGACATCTTTAACCCCTGGTGAACCAGTGACACCAGAGCTGCCATCTGGGAACAGAGAAGGGATTATTCTTTTGGAGGATTCAAAACTTAAATTGAATTTCATGCCATTGCGAGACCAGAGAGTAGCAGAAAATTTAATCTGCTCCTCGGAGAGTCTAGAGATGGACTCCAGGGAACAAAATGGTATTTTTTCTTTACAGTCTGTACCCGGGCAGGCTCCAATAGAAGGAAGAAGTGGAAGTATTCATGGAGGGTCTGTAACTGGAATATCTATAATTACTCCAAGGAATTTCACCCTTGAAGAAATTGGGACTATGTTAGTCACAATGCAAAAATCTATAAATAATATTGCTAATACATTGCAGGAAGTTTTGAATAAGAACTTGGTCCTACAGATGAAGATTGATAAAGTAGAAGGTCTTGTGAATTCTTTAGAGGTAAAAGTGAAGGAGATGGATAAAGTACAAGTAAACCTAATTAGGTCTGAGAAAATGCATTTTGATAAATTGGAAGTCATAGAAAACCAAATTAGGAAGAATAATTTAAGGATACTTAATTTTCCTAAAATTCATTTAATATCTGCAATAGACCTATTAAGAAGTTATCTTGTTAATGTGTTAAAGTATACCAATGAGGCAATACCAGTAATAGCAAGAATTTATTATATACCCCCGTCTCGCCCCCCCCTCCCTCCCTACCCCCCCCCCCTTAATCGTTCCTACGTGCACCTGCCCATGTCCTTCTGTAAATAAGTTTCATATACTAAATATCCCAAGTGCACATGCCAACTAACCTTGTATATTGGTTCTTTTTGTAACGCTGCCTGTCTGACTCTCCTCTCCTCTACTTTGTATATCACCCAGTTAACCCCTCCCCTGTTTATTGTAATTTCCTTTCCTTTCCTTTCTCAGTTATTTGTAAACCGACATGATGTGTCCTACGAATGCCGGTATAAAAAAGTTTTAAATAAATAAAATAAAATAAATACCTCAAAATCAGGAAATAGAAAATCAAAAACAAGACAATCAAGCTGACTTGAATTTGTCTGATTTACTGGAAAAGTCTTTTGAGATAAATATAAGTACTAGAGCTACCCTCATCGTGCAACTTTCCTTTTTATCTGAAAGAGATTCATTACTTAGATTATATTTCAGAAATCAAAATGTTAAGTTTTACAGTCAGAATATAAGGAATTTTCCGGATATTTCATGTGAGACACAAATCAGAAGAAAGGAATTTTTATCAATGAGGGGGAAAGCTCAACAAAAAGGGGCTAAACTCACATTGAGATTTCCATGCTGTTGTATTATTACATGTCAGGGGAAGAAACATGTTTTTAACCAACCTATTCAGTTGAGATCATACTTGAATGCCCAATCCTAAAAACCTCTTATTGTGCTGGTAAATAGAGTAAAATGGCAAGTGTTGACATAATTCACATTTAGAGATTTGAGAATTTCTTTAGTAAAAACTGCTTCTTGTGCCTTAATTGCCTCTCTATATTCTCAATCTTTTCTTATGATTCTTACTGTTAAGATAAAATTCACAGATATAGAATTAGATGCTCAAATTGAAGTTTCATGTATTGTTATTGCTTTTGCTGTGAAATATATCTTAAATATTAAAAACTCAATAAATTAAAAATTAAAAAAAAAATTTTGCTACAAAGAGTGCGCCAGTATCGGGCAACAAATTTTTGGTCCCTGTCAGAGACAATGTCCTTGGGCAAGCTGTGTGGTCGAAAGATGTAACAAAAGAACAGGCGTACCAATTCGGGAGCGGATGGTAGACCCGGTAGTGGAACAAAATGGGCCATTTTAGAAAATCTATCTATAGTAACCCTTATGACCGTGTGATCTCTGGATAGTGGTAAATCCATGATGAAATCCATGGAGAGGTGTGTCCACGGTTCTTTGGGAGCTGGCAGAGGCTGGCAGAGGCTGCCAGCAAAAACCCCCGCTTGGTCATCCAAGCGGGGGTTTTTGCTGAGTGCAAGTGTTGCAGGAATCGACATGTGCTTTAGCATCAGAGACTATAGTGGACCACCAGAAGAACCGCTGGAGCAGCGCTAGGATTCGCGCTTGCCCTGGGTGGCCGGCAAATTTACAGGTCAGTGCAGTAAGAGGAGCCACCAGTATGGAGTAAAGTGGCGGTAATAATTTGTGAATCCTAGAAATCGTTGTAGTGCTTTAAGCCCCAAGGGCTGTGGCCAATCTTGGATTCCTTTGAGTTTCACAGGATCCATCAAAAATCCCCATTGGGAAATTATATACCCAAGAAAGGGCAAACTGGACTTTTCAAACAAGCACTTATCCAGTTTTGCGAACAGATGATTCTCACGGAGATGCTGTAGAACAGTATGAACATCGGTGCAGTGCATAGCCAGATTCTTGGAAAAGACAAGGATGTCATCCAAATATGCTACAACTTTAACGTATAACAGATCTCTGAAGATTTCATTAATCATTCGTTGGAATACTGCGGGTGCATTACAGAGGCTGAAGAGCATCACTAAATATTCATAATGTCCGTCTCTGTTGTTGAAAGCTGTCTTCCAGATGTCATCAGGATGAATAAGCCCCAAATTGTAAGCCCCACGTAGATCCAACTTGATGAATATAAAAACTCAGTGTAGTCGGTCAAATAGTTCAGAGATCAAGCGCAAAGAATATTTGTTTTTGCGGGAAATCACATTTAAGCCACGGTAATCGATACACGGCCGTAAAGATCTGTCTTTCTTTGTAATGAAGAAGAATTCTGCACCAGCAGAGATGTAGAGGGAGGAATGAACCCTTTTGCAAGATTCTCTTCGATGTTCTCTGTCATGGCCTTGGTCTCAGGAACAGACAGAGGATAAGTGCGCCCTCGGGGAGGCGTGGTTCCAGGCAGAAGGTCAATGGAGCAATCAATCCTCCAAAGAGGTGGTAGAATGTCCACCTTTTGCTTTCAGAACACATCGTCAAAGTCTGCATAAGGGGCTGGTATGCTGGAGGAGGTGGTCTCCAGAGAAACCATGGGTGGTGGTGCCACTTTACACAGACAAGTCTGATGGCAGATGGAACCTCATTCCACCAGCTGGAGTGATCCCCAGTCAAATTGGGGGAAGTGACGTTGGAGCCAAAGTAGTCCTAGAACTACCAGGTGAATGGATTTCTCTAGTACCAATAGTTCGATTTCCTCAGAGTGAAGGGCACCAGCAAGAAGTTGAACTGGCTCTGTAGACAAGAAAATTAGATCGGGTAACAGTTCTCTATAGATCGAAGCGATGCACAAGGAAGTCTCTAAAGGACAGGTATTTATACCCAGGAGTTGAACTAGATCCTTGAGGATAAAATTGCCTCCTGATCTGGAATCTACCAGAGCGAGAATTGGAAAGGACCGGGAGTCCCATATTAAGGTGACAGGCACAGATAACTGAGAGGTCGGAGACGTTGCGCCCAAGTTCAGGACCCCAACTGAACTTAGGCTGAGAAGTTTCCTGGATGGACTGGGCAGGTCTGTAGATGATGGCCAGGTGTTCCGCAATACAGACACAGGCCTGTTTGTCTCCGCTGGAGGTGCTCTTCTGGGGACAGCCGCCCATGGCCCAACTGCATGGGTTCATCCATTTTAGCCACAATAGCGGTCCTACCAGTGGTAGAGTTGGTAGCTGGTGGCGAGTGGGAACGAACCCGAGAGGGCTTCTTGGGCATCTGATTCTCCTGATGATGTTCTTGGAGACGATGATCAATTCGGCCTGTTAGATCAATAAGATCCTCGAGAGAGGAGAGGAGCTCCCGTGCTGCCAATTCATTCTTCAGTTGCGGGGAGAGTCCATCCAGGTAGATAGCTCGCAGGCAGTCCTCCTTCCAAGCGAGTTCTGAAGCTAAGGTCTGGAATTCAATGGTGTAGTCCAATAGGCTTCTTTGGCCTTGACAAAGGTGCAGCAAATTAGTGCTTGCCACAGCATGCCGCCCAGGATCATCAAAGATTTGCTGGAACACAGCCCCAAACCGAGGCAGTTCCTGTAGGAGAGAGTCTGATCACTCCCACAAGAGAGAAGCCCAAGCCAGTGCCTTCCCCTCTAGGCGAGACAAAATAAAGGTGACTTTTGTTAATCCATCTTGAAAGATGGAGGGCTGCAGAGCAAACTACATGTAGCATTGGTTGATAAACCCTCTGCAGAGCTTGGAGTCACCATTAAACCGAGATGGAGCTGGAACAGCCAACTAGGAGTGGAAGGAGACGGCTGCTGGTGAGAGGAAGCCGATACAGGAACTTGGTTGCTGGATATGGCATCAAGCCGAACATGTAGACGCTCAAGAGAGGAGGCCAGAGCCTCGAGAAACTGTTGCTGTTCTTGTACCTTTGAGGCCAGGCGAGGAATAGCCTGGAGGGCACGAGGCTCCACCGAGTCCATGGCCTTTGCAACCTGTTGCACCAGAGGTGTACTCTTGGGCTGAGGTGGGGTTGATGCAACCCGTAGGAGGGATCCTATGGGTCCCCGCCGTCGGCAGGTGAAGAGGGCTGATGGATGGAGGCTGGCTGGTGCTTCACCAATACCAGCCCTCGTTCCCCGCTGGTTGAGCCTTTGGGTATTGGGGCCAGCTGGATTTAGGTGGGCCTCCATCAGTCATCATTGATGGAAGGATTGAGGTCAGCCCAGAGGCAGCAACAGGAGAGAGTGACAGTCTGTACTGGACAAGGCAGAGTCCCGGAGACCTGGGTGCCAATAGATCCAAAGTCAGACAGGGGGCGCCCGAGCAAGAACAGGCCGAAACCTGAATAGGCTATGTCCAGGACGTAGACTGAAGAAGCGTCATAGGGCAAGCTGGATCAGGGCTGGTGGCAATCTGGAAGTGGCGGCAAGCAAGGCTGAGGTCTAGATGAGGAGAGAGTCAAGAGCAAAGTCAGGCAATGCAAAGGTCTGGGTCTGGAGAGAGGCAACAGAGTAGTCAGGCAATGCAGAGGTCTGGGTCTGGAAAGAGGCAACGGAGTAGTCAGGCAGTGCAGAAGTCCGGGCCTGGAGAGAGTCAACGGCGTGGTCAGGCAAAGCAGAGGTCTGGGCTTGGAGAGAGTCAATGGTGTGGTCAGGCAAAGCAGAGTCAAAAGACTGTGAGGGCAATCCCAGGAAGGGTTTACGATCAGGAACGCAGGAACGAGGAAATCAGGAACAGAAGTTGACGAGGATCAGGAACCAGGAACACAGATAATCACAAGGAGGCAATGAGTACTCGACCAGCGAGGAGACCTGTTGCAAAGGCAATTTTAGGAAGCGGAATCCGGGCTTAAATACCGGAGCTCCACTGACGTCATCATCTGGGGCTGTGGCTCGGTTCCCACCATGGGCCCTACTTAAGCCTTAGAGATGCGCGTGCCTAGGGAGGGGTGTGGCGCTGAGAGGTGGCGTCTCTCCGCAGCCCACTTGGAGAGGCCTGACGCGGAGCACCAGGATCCATAGCTGAGCCGGAGGCACCAGGGGCGGCCCAAGGACGGAGCCAGCGGCCTACAGCCTCCAGGGATGAGGGACCAGGCACTGGATTCACTTGAGAGAGGTAAGGGGCCAAGCCGTGGGTCTGCCGTGGCTGGCACGCGTAACACTTTCTCTCTCTTTTTTATTTTGTTTCATGAGACATCCGAGAGAAAAAGTTATGACCATGCTCTGTTACTAGATTGCATGTGTAGGTCAGCAGGGGCCAACTTTTCAAAGACCAAGAGCCATGAACTTATAATGATTGGTGTCAAACAGCCACACTTTTAAAAAACACTTCAGCACTTAAAAGGTTACACATAATACCAACATAAACAATGGCATTAGTTGTACCTTCTTGAAGGGGTCTGAACGCTTCAACCTGACAAAGGACTTCATGTACCAGAATTCCCTGCTTCATGACGGGTTTACTTACAGTCTGCAATACAGCTGTAATTAGGACATTGAGAAACTCTCTGTCAGCACATTGCACATTTTCATTTTTTTGGCTTCGCTGTTCTTATTCTCTGATAAGCTTTCACTGCTGTAACCTAGATTAGAACAATGGATGTATTATGTGATGGGCTGTATTACTGCAGACTCGCGAATTCCTTTCCAGAACTGCAAGTCCCAGCAGCCTCTCCTGCAGAACATGGGAGAAGTTTCACGAAAGTTCCAGGGTGTCTAGGGAGGGGGTCAGTAGCCCCTTCAGCCGGAATATGCTTGCTCAGCAATGCTTAGAACGCATGTGTAAAAGATAAGAACTGTAAAGTGCATAAGAGTCTGCTCCTGGAGGGGAGGGGCATGCAGTTGTACTGAGCCTTTGTCTTAGCTGCATCTTGCTGGCAATAAAAGTCTATCTTTACGGATCAGTTGTCTGGACCTCCTTACTGACTAAAAAGAGACGGTTACATTTGGCGAGCCTCAGCCAGGAGGTACCGGGGACGCTATTTTAGCCCCCCAGTTGGTCCAGGGGATTTTGTGGCGGAGTGATCCCCCAGACTTGCCTGGTGAGTGGCCACCGCTGAGTTCAGTGATCAGGTATCTGAGGGGGTCATTCCACGGAGATCCTCTGAGACCTTTGGGCTGGTGATCCGGGAAGAAGGCTTTCATGACGTTCGGAAGAACCCTGCAGGCGAGTATTATGGGAATGATGGGAAAAGTGAAGAATAGCTAAAAGAGTAGCAAATAACCGGTCCATCCGTGAGGGGACCGAGGGGGCTTTGATCACACCCCAAGCGGTGGTTTGGTAGGAATTGCATTCCGAAAGCCACGCGCATAAAAAGAGGAAAAAGAAGTAACGCATACGATAGTGGGAATAGGTTTCTTGTTGTGTGAAAGAGAGTGAATGGCCTCGCAGTTCTAGGCCGGGCTGACCGCGTCCTAGTCGGGGCGATTGTGACCCTTTTGTGTCTGACGGGTACGGACCCCTTACCTATCCGTCTTCCCTTCCCTCCTTTGTCTGTGAATTCTATCCTGATGGGAGGGGGCGGTTCGACTCCACTAAAAGCCATGACGGAACACTATAGGGAAGTGTTCGATAGACATAAATGTACTAAACCCGGAATGATTCAACGATGCACCCATAGGTGGCCCAGTTTGTGTGTAAATTGGCCTCCGGTAGGAACTTTCGATTTCCAAACGGCCACAAGGGTCCAGAATATAGTTATACGAGAAGGGAATCCGGGTTGCCCTGAGGATATACCGTACATAACTGCTTGGATTGCAGTTATTGAAAATCCTCCATCGTGGGCAAAGAAGATAGTGGAGGGAGCCGCACTCGTAATGGTGGCTCAGGCGCACAAAATGGGGAACTGGAAGTCCCCATTATTAATTAAGGATTGTAATGTATGTAACTGCTATCTGTGAATTGCAAGCACATGTACCAGGGATTTTTTTAATTGTTTTAAACCCTAATAAGAAGAGATTTTGGTTTACAGATGCTGCACAAGACTACTATACAACAAATTAATGTACAGTGTTAAGTTAAAATACTGATTTGATTACTGGAGAATGCATTTACTGGTGTTGAAGTTTAGAACTTGATGGCAGTTAAGGGTTAACGGCAGAGATAATTACAGGAGAGAGGAGGGAATCGAGCCAGAGGAAAAAAAAAAAAAAAAGACGTTGAGCCAGTGCGTAGTGCATTCAATATGGCTGTGCGTTTCAATGCTGACGTTAATCAGAAGCTTTCAGTTTTCTCATATCTTCTATCCCAGTGTCCTCCCTATGCTTATCTTTCTATTCTCTAATACCATGTTAATTATTGTTCTTACTTGTCTCCTATATATTATCTGTTATTTAAAAGTTACATTGGAACGCATGATAAAGTATGAACTCTCTTTTGCTGACGCAGTTTATTTTGAAGCTGTCTCTGGGAAATTTAGAGAAATGATTAAGAATGGGTTCTTTGTTAAAGTTTTTCTTGTTGCTTCTTTGGCTAGCAGTAGTTAAATATGCAGAGCTACTCCCTGTTTTAAGGAACTGGCAAGATAAGACAGCCAAGCATGTGCAGCGCTGACTGTGAGAATTACAGGATGCCGTTTGTAAAAAAAAAAAAAAAAAAAACCGGAGAAAACAAAGACTTAATATTAAAAATTTTGATTCAGTGGCAGGCGCAAGATAAGGATTATTGGAAGTTGTGGGCAAGAGAAGGGGCCACTATGCAAGATTAGGAACAAGAGCAAATATGAGTCGGCCCAAATGATAAAGTAGTGGCCCACACACACACACACACATATATATATATATATATATATTGCAATTATGTTCTTTGACCACTGGTGGGGGCTGGGCTCTGGCTATTACCATATGTTCTTAGTGTTTGCAATGTAATTGATACAAGGCTTCCAAGGGTTTGATCATCACTCCTGCACACCTAAAGCGCCCCCCCTGGATCCTTGCCTGCAGATCCAGGTTGACTTTATTGAATTAACCCAATGCCAAACTTACAAGTATGAAGGAAGCAATGTTTTGCAGCTTCTCAGCTTCGTCAGAATTGATTTGCCTCCAGGCGCAGGTCACCTATTCAATTTCCAGATGGATTGTGATCTTTTCATCGTATTTTGAGATGTATGGGAACAGGGATCAGGAAGAGAAGAAAAGGGCCCGTCCCTGCAACCAGGAACTTAATAATAGAGACCCGACATCCGAAAGAAGCTGCAGAAGGCCGAAGGCTTTGAGGGCATGAGCCTCAGCCAGTTAAAAGCTATAGCAGACCAGGTATGTGGAAATAGAGAAGTGGAAGAGAAAAGAGAGAAGCAAGTAGAGACATGAAGGAGAAAGTGACTGTTAGCCGCCGCTCTCGAGGACACTCGGACGGGAAGGAGCCAAGACAATGGCAGACCGCGAAGAGGAGGGGGAACAAGACCCCCCCCTTTGGGAAAGAATCAGTGTGCGTACTGCAAAAATGAAGGCCATTGGAAGAGAGACTGTGAAGAATGGCAAAAGAAATACGGGAGCCCTGCAGTGAATACTAACGACAAAAATGGACCTGCACCGACACAAAGGGGCCGAGGAGGAAGGAGATCGGACAACCCCCACTGGCAGATGGCGGGGGAGGCGACAAGGAGCATACAGCCTGAAGAGACCGGGAGGGAAGAATCCCCACTGACCCTCTGGTGGAGATCCACGAGGTAACACAACAAAAATCAGGGGCCTGTTGGACTCAGAGGCCAACGATCTGTCATGACTGCACCAATCGGCCCCCCCGACGAAAGAGACTGTTTCTATAGTGGGCGCCTCAGGTCAGGTACTCACTGCCCCTCTGCAGAAAGAATGAAGTATACAAGTAGGCGGGACCATGGTATCCCTTATCGGATGGAACCTGCTGTGTAAGCCTCAGACCACATTGAGATTTCAACCAACAGGGGAAGTTAAAGCCTCCTTCGGGGACCATCCAGTGATACTCATCTGTCCCCTCCAAGAAGAATGGAGACTACATCTTCCCATAGTCGAACGAACCATCGAACATCGATATGAAAACAACACCCCCCTCAACAAAAACGAAGACAACTGATGGATAGTGTACCCCAAGTATGGTTCGAACAGATCCCGGGAGGAATAGCTATCGACGCTACCCCCATATGGATAGAGATGAAACAGAATGCACAGGTGATTAATCAACCTCAATACCCCATTCCATATATGGCCAGGCAAGGAATCCAGATACATCTGCAGAGACTGTACGACTTGGGCATTCTCCGACGAATCCGATCTGCTTGGAACACCCCTTTGTTGCCCGTAAAGAAACCTGGATCTGATGATTATCGACCAGTACAAGACCTACGGAAAGTGAATAGTCAAGTAGAAGATCTAGTAGCCCTCGTGCCAAATTCATATTCAATCTTGGCTCAAGTCTCTCCTGCATCAAAGTGGTACAGTGTCATTGATCTCAAAGATGCCTTCTTCTCCGTCCCGGTGGCGGAGGAATGTCAGAAGATTTTTGCTTTCACATGGGAAAATGCACCTACTGGAATAAAGCAGCAGTACACATGGACTCGTTTGCCTCAAGGGTTTAGGCACTCACCTACGCTGTTCGGTGAGCAACTGGCAAAAGACTTGAAGATGTACCAAGTCATGTATGGGCCAGTAATACAATACGTGGATGATCTTCTGGTGTTTCGAGAGACGTACCTCGAATGTGAAGTATCCACTCTTCAGCTGCTAAAGACGTTGTACTCAAAAGGGTATCGTGCAAGTAAAAAGAAAGCGCAAATCTGTGAATTGGAAGTAGAGTATTTAGGCTTCCAAATACGTGGAGGAACCCGTTGTCTGGGAATTTCTCGCACCAGTTCAATACGAGGTCAACCTGTACCCACTTGTAAGAAGGAACTCCGAGCGTTCCTTGGAGCTGCAGGATACTGTAGACTGTGGATTGCTAACTATGCAGTTATGGCCCAACCCCTGTACGACAAGTTGCGGGGTAAGGAATCAGAGTCTCAAACTTTTCAATGGGAAGGACACGAGCTAGCAAGCTTACGTCAATTAAAAGAAGCCTTAATTGAACCACCTGCTTTAGGATTGCCAGATGTAATGAAACCATTCCATCTATTCGTCGATGAAAAGAAAGGAATGGCCATTGGGGTATTGACTCAAACTCTAGGCTCATGGGAGCGACCTGTTGCATATCTCTCAAAAGGAATGGACAATGTTGCAAAAGGATGGCCTGGTTGCCTTCAAAGCATTGCGGCTGCATGCTTACTAATTCCAGAAGCAGTCAAATTAACTTTTGGTCAAACTCTGAACGTAACAACTCCCCACACCATTCAAGGACTGCGAGAGACCCATGGACCAAAATGGATGACTAATTCACGTCTCGTCAAGTATTAAGCCTTACTGTGTGAAACACCTGAAATTCAAATACAAGACAGCAAAAACTTGAACCCGGCCACTCTTATGCCGGCACCTGAACCAGTTGCCCATGACTGTGAAGAAGTCATGACTACAATACATTCCAGTAGACCAGACCTGAGGGATCAACCCTGGCAAGGAGCTTGGACTTTATTCACTGATGGGAACAGCCAAATCATTCATGAGATACGTTCTGCTGGATATGCTGTTGTATCCGAAGATGAAATCATTGAGGCTCAACCTTTTCCCCCAGGAACGTCTGCACAAAAAGCTTAACTAATTGCTCTTACTCGAGCTCTGCAGTTGGCAGAAGGAAAACTGTAAATATCTATACAGACTCTAAATATGCCTTTCTTACAATTCAAGTGCATGGAGCATTATAGAGGGAAAACAATTGAACAATGCATCAGAAGTACATGAATTACTAGACGCAGTTTGGCTACCTCGCAAGGTGGCTGTAATGCATTGCAAAGCACACACCAGGAAATCAAACCCTAGTGTCAAGGAAATCAGAGAGCAGATGAAGCAGCAAAAAGGGGCAACTCGGGAACCCTTCCAAGCAGTATTAATTGCATCGAATCATCAGGCTTCAAGCAGTCCTGGAGCTCATCACCAACGACTGCTTTCGCTCTTAAACTCTGGGCAAAACAAAATACCAAAATTATGACTGCAGTGTACCAGAATAGATTGGTTTTAGATTATCCTCTGGCCCAGGAAGGAGGGTTTGTGGAACATTTAACCTCTCCAATTGTTGTTTACAGGTAGATGACCAAAACAAGGTTATCCAAGACATCACTGATCGCATGGTCAAGATGGAACACGTCCCTGTCCAGCAGTGGAATAGTGCTTGGGACTGGACCAATGGATTCCGTGGTTGGTTTTCCATGATCGGTGGATTTAAGAGCTTGTTTGTTATCCCACCCAGTTTAATTCTGTTTTGTCTTTTAGGACCCTGAATTATTCCTTTCTTGCTCAAACCGCCTTCGTCAGGTGATGAAGGACATTGCTGAACGCAAAACAGCCACGCAGCTTCTGTCACTGTACATGTATTCCTCTGAGCCTATAGAACCTGTTTAACCATCCTCATGTTTTATCCTGGGCCATCTTCCCATACATGACAAGTTCGGGCTACAAAGGGGGGTGGAGCCAATAGGGCCCATCCGTCTCAAACCCGTGAAGAAACCATCGGACTGTTTGGGAAATTAGGGCCCCCTGAGAACTCAAATTGCTAATTTTTCTTGTTTCTGTTTCTTTCAGCTCCACAGTTGCATTGAAATGGTGTGATACTTTTCATAAAGAATGATAAGTATCAAAGGGGGGAATGAAGGGGTCTGAACGCTTCAACCTGACAAAGGACTTCATGTACCAGAATTCCCTGCTTCATGACGGGTTTACTTACAGTCTGCAATACAGCTGTAATTAGGACATTGAGAAACTCTCTGTCAGCACATTGCACATTTTCATTTTTTTGGCTTCGCTGTTCTTATTCTCTGATAAGCTTTCACTGCTGTAACCTAGATTAGAACAATGGATGTATTATGTGATGGGCTGTATTACTGCAGACTCGCGAATTCCTTTCCAGAACTGCAAGTCCCAGCAGCCTCTCCTGCAGAACATGGGAGAAGTTTCACGAAAGTTCCAGGGTGTCTAGGGAGGGGGTCAGTAGCCCCTTCAGCCGGAATATGCTTGCTCAGCAATGCTTAGAACGCATGTGTAAAAGATAAGAACTGTAAAGTGCATAAGAGTCTGCTCCTGGAGGGGAGGGGCATGCAGTTGTACTGAGCCTTTGTCTTAGCTGCATCTTGCTGGCAATAAAAGTCTATCTTTACGGATCAGTTGTCTGGACCTCCTTACTGACTAAAAAGAGACGGTTACATTCTCAGCACAGAAAGATTTAGAATTTGTACAGGCTGAGACAGGTTTAGCAGACAAACTAACTATAGTTTCTCAGAGATCAGCACATTCTGACTTTCTCCTTTGCTGCGCTCCATGCATCCCCCTGCTCCAAGGTCACCCCATCCAGATAGTGTGCTAGATTAGCTTTGGGTCTCACCCAGAAATAAATCCCAGTTCAGCCAAACTGAATAAAAAACAGCTGATTTATTAAGTCACTTGTATAAAAATAAGACCTTGACAGTGTCAGTACTCCTTGTTTGTGATCTCTGTATCACATCTGCTCAGTTTATGAGTTGTTATTTCATTTTCAAAGTAGCAGAACAAGTCACATTTCATAAAATAACAGTGACATTGCTTTTTGGTTCTTTGATTCATACCCAGGGATACTGCTGAATAAAGATGGCATCTAAAGCTGGAGCTGAGTTTTCTTCTGGAGGAGATCTTACTGTTCAGTACAAGGACAATCTCAGACAGTGACACTTCACACCCAGGGGTACAGCTATATGAATATTACATGCAAAATTGTGGAAGTGTCCAATTTTAGATACCTGGTGATTTGGCTCCTGGGATTTTTATAGCTCTGTTAGACTCAGTGAGACTTTAGCAGTCTTTGCTTTCTACTGTTTAATTAAGAATGTAAGAAAATTGTGATTTTTAGATAGACATCTGTCAACATGAAGATTTGTAATACCTTTGTTTAATTTACTGAAAGACAATTGTTTGTGAGCCTAATCCCTGAAACAGTTTTTAACAGTGAAATGCAATAGTATTGGCTGACTTGTTCAAATGTTTTCAGTGTAGATCCACTTTATATCTTTTTGGAGTGCAGTGGCAATCTTTCAAGCTAAGTGACTATATTATCTTTGAATAATTTTTGAACATCTATATTTTGGAGAGCACAATTGATTGATTTAAGACATATAAGAAACATAAGAAACATAAGATTTAATACGCTAGGACAATAACATCTGTGCACATTCATTGGCCTGTGCCTAGGGACATGCTATTTTATAACTTGCATGCATATATGTGCTTAAGTTACAAAATAGCCTAGCCACACGCATATGTGTGCCAAATTTTAAGTGAAAGATGCAGCTACAAATGTAAAAAGTGTGCAATAGGCATGGACATTGTTAAAAATTACCATCCTCACATTAAGAAAGGTAGAAGGAAAGTCAAACAATTGCCAGCTGGACTAAAAAGTGAGGTAAAAGAGGCTATTTTAGCCAAAAGATCTTCATTCAAAATTGGAAGAAGGGTTCATTAGAAGAAAATAGGATTAAGCATAAGGAACTGATTGACAAACTGAAGAGTAGTAAATCACCTGGACTGGATGGTATACACCCCAGAGTTCTGAAGGAACTAAAAAATGAAATTTCAGACCTACTAGTAAAAATGTATGACCTATCATTAAAATCATCCATTGTACCTGAAGACTGGAGGATAGCTAATGTAAACCCAATATTTAAATAGGGATCCAGGAGCGATCCGGGAAACTACAGACCAGTTAGCCTGACTTCAGTGCCAGGAAAAATAGTGGAAAGTGTTCTAAACATCAAAATCACAGAACATATAGAAAGTAGGGATGTGAATCGTGTGCCCGATCATCTTAACGATCGGGTTTGGCTAGAGGGAGAAAAAAATCTGATCGGTGGTGATGTGAATCGGAATCGGTTCCGATTCACATCGTTAATTTTTTTTTAGTGATGTCCGACCCTTTAAAAATGACCCCTTATCTTCCCCCACCCTCCCGAACCCCCCCAAAACTTTTTACGAGTACCTGGTGGTCCAGTGGGGGCGCAGGGACCGATCTCCCACTCTCGGGTAATCGGCACCATTTTGGCTGCCACTCAAAAATGGCGCCGATGGCCCGATAAAAAAAAAAAACACCCGACCCTTTAAAAATGACCCCTTAGCTTCCCCACCCTCCCAAGCCCCCCAAACATTTTAAAATTACCTGGTGGTCTAGTGGTGGTCCCGGGAGCGATCTCCTGTCCTCAGGCTGTCGGCTGCCACTCATAAAGATGGCGCAGATGGCCCTTTGCCCTTACCATGTGACAGGGTATCCATGCCATTGGTCGGCCCCTGTCACATGGTAGGAGCACTGGCTGGCCGGTGCCATCTTTAAAGAAGGCGGTGGCCATCTTTAAAGATGGCGCCGGCTATTACTAGCAACAGTAACATGGAATAGACTTAGTTTTTGGGTACTTGCCAGGTTCTTATGGCCTGGATTGGCCACTGTTGGAAACAGGATGCTGGGCTTGATGGGCCCTTGGTCTGACCCAGTATGGCATGTTCTTATGTTCTTATGCTTCAGGACCTGTGCTTTTTAATATATTTATAAATGATCTAGAAAGAGGTATGATAAGTGCAGGGATCAAATTTGCAGATGACACAAAATTATGCAGAGTAGTTAAATCTCAAGTGGATTGTGATATATTGCAGGACCAGCTTGCGAGACTGGAAGATTGGGCTTCCAAATGGCATATGAAATTTAATGTGGACAAGTGCAAAATGATGCATATAGGGAAAAATAATCCTTGCTGTAGTTATACAATGTTGGGTACTATCTGAGGAGTTATCGCTCAGGAATGAGATCTAGGAGTTATAGTGGATAATACATTGACATCATTGGCTCAGTGTGCTATGGCGATCAAAAAAGCAAACAGAATATTAGGAATTTTTAAGAAGGGAATGGCCAATAAAATGATGGATGTCATAATTCCTCTGTATCGCTCCATGGTGAGACCGCATTTTAAATACTGTGTGAATTCTGGTCGTTGCACTGGAGAAAGTGCAAAGAAGGGTGATCAAAATGATAAGGGGCATGGAACAGCTGCCCTATGAGGTAAGGCTAAGGAAGTTAGGGCTGTTCAGTTTAGAGAAGAGATGACTGAGGGGGGATATGACAGAGGTCTACAAAATCATGAAAGGACTTGAAAATATTAATGTAAATCAGTTATTTACTCTCTCAGATAATAGAAGGACTATGGGAACTCCATGAAGTTAGCAAGTAGGTCATTTAAAACAAATTGAAGAAAATTATTTTTCACTTAGTGCATAATTAAACTCTGGAATTCATTGCTAGAGGATGTAATTACAGCAGTTAATGGAACTGGGTTTAAAATAGGTTTGGATAGGTTCCTAGAGATAAAATTCATAAACTGCTATTAATAAGCAATTGTAGCCTGAGATTTATTTAATGTTTGGGTGCTTGCCAGGTTACTTGTGTCTTGGATTGGCCACTGTTGGAAACAGGATACTGGGCTTGATGGACCCTTGGTCTGACCCAGTATGCCAATTCTTATGTTCTTCTGTTCTCATGTTCTTTTAAAATCTTGATGCCACCTCTTCTGCTGCTTGGGGTTTCTCCTGCCATCTTTTCTGCTTTGTTCTCTCTTCATGGTACCTTAGTATGCTGATGCTACTTCTGGGGCTACTTTGCCTCTCGTGATGACATCAAGGGTTCATGTCACTACTGCTGGTGCCCTTTCTTGGAACCTTGGGGTGTTCTTCTCACAATAGCTTCATTATATGCTACTTTGGTTCTGTCTTGGAAAACTCCTGCCAATGCTGCCTTTGCCTCTTTGTGGATCCTTAGGCTATATGTATGCCACTTTTAGTGCTACTTTGCTACAGTCTAAGGGGCGGATTTTCAGAGCCCTGCTCGCGTAAATCCGCCCAAAACCGGGCGGATTTACGCGAGCAGGGCCCTGCGCGCCGGGAAGCCTATTTTACATAGGCCTCCCGGCGCGCGCAGAGCCCCGGGACTCGCATAAGTCCCGGGATTCTCCGAGGGGGGCGTGTTGGGGCGTGTCGGGGGCGGGCCCGGTCATCGCGGCGTTTCGGGGGCGTGTCGGCAGCGTTTTGGGGGCGGGTACGGGGGCGTGGCTACGGCCCAGGGCGGTCCGGGGGCGTGGCCGCACCCTCCGTACCCGCCCCCAGGTCGCGGCCCGGCGCGCAGGAGGCCCGCTGGCGCGCGGGGATTTACGCCTCCCTCTGGGAGGCGTAAATCCCCCGACAAAGGTAAGGGGGGTTTAGACAGGGCCGGGTGGGTGGGTTAGGGAGGGGAAGGTGAGGGGAGGGCAAAGGAAAGTTCCCTCCGAGGCCGCTCCGATTTCGGAGCGGCCTTGGAGGGAACGGGGGTAGGCTGCGCGGCTCGGCGCGCGCCGGCTATACAAAATCCATAGCCTTGCGCGCGCCGATCCAGGTTTTTAGCAGATACGCGCGGCTCCGCGCGTATCTACTAAAATCCAGCGTACTTTTGTTTGCGCCTGGAGCGCAAACAAAAGTAGGCTATTCGCGCGCCTTTTAAAATCCGCCCCTAGGTATCTTAAGAATTCCTTTCCCTTCTGATGATTTCTTCCACAAGTTTCATGAACATTGATAAGAAAACCACAATTCTGGAGCCCAAAATAGGCTTCAATTCTTCCCCCATTGATTTTAATGGGAAACAAATGAACTAATACAGTGAATAAACAAGTATCTTTTTTTCATTTTGAAACTAATGATATAAATTTAGGGCCCAATGAAAAGAATGAATGAACCAAAACAAATTGTTTTCTTCTGCATCTCCCAATCAGAAAGTATAGTTTGATTTAATGAACAAGGCAGATAGAAGTTACACAAAGCTGAAAGTACTGGTTTTCAAACATACTGACTTTGGTAAAATGGGGAGGTACCTTGAGGAGGAGCTGGAAGTCTGGGAAAAGATGGCTAAGGTGCAACAATAGTTGGTTAAATTAAAGGGATCTGTAAGGGGTGCTTTGCTCTTACTAATTCTTTTGCTTTTTTCCAGCTATAAAGAGAGGGTTTTACATTTCTAAATACATCCCTAAGAGTTTTCTCCAATCAAGGTGCTGGAATTGGTCAAACTCCCCTATATAAACTAGGTTGAGCATGCTCAATGTATGGTTGGATATAGTTTGCTTTCTGAGAAGAAGAGGAGTGTTTCCCCAAATTCAGGCCTTAGAAGCCTGTTCCAAAGGTGTAAGACTTTGTCTTGCTTTCCAGTGCCTTCTCAAACCTGGAAGAAGGACTGTCCAGTTTGAGAAGAGGAGGATTTTTTTGATTTTTAAGAAATTTTATTTTGTTTTTGACCCCCCTCCCAGCTCAGGAAAACTGATATTCCCTGCCTGAGCAGAAATGGATTGGGTATCTGTGCTCTATGATCGGTTAAATAGAATCAACCAGTCACCCGGGTACTACTTTGTCCTGCATCTATTGAAAGTGGGGACTGTAGTTTTTGAGCATTAAGAACTGTGTTTTGGGGAAGATTTGCTTTACCCTGGATAGGAGAGAGTTTTTTTCCACCATCACCTTCTTACTTATTTGTAGAAGATATTTTTCCTATATTTCCCATTATTGGGAAGATAGACTAAAGATAGAGAAAAAGTTCTAGCATTTGCAGTTTTTATTCTTCTTTGCAACCTTATGATTTTTGCTGTTTTGGCTTGGGTCCTATTTTTTGAAGTCATGGTAAATTTTTAGTTGAACAGCACTCCAATGTCCCAATATTCAAAACATATTTAAAGCTACTTAGCCACATTAATTATTTATCCAGCTAAGTAGTTAGCTGGATATTCAGTGGTTGGGCAGTGTGTGTAACTGGGTGGTGCTACTTATCTGACTTAGCTGCATAAGCAGTGTTATTTGGACTTTTCAGTTTAGTTAGACTTGCTGACAAGGATTAGGCACCCTAGGCGAGCCTTCTCCCTTGCCCCCCCCCCCAATTGCGCTGCCACCCTCCGGTCTCAGCCCCGACTCCTACCTCATTCTCGATCATGCCCGCCTATTGTGTGATTTTCTGGGTTGTGAGCAGGTTGGGCACTGCTTGTGGCCCGCCAAATCTCAACTCCTCTTTGCTACCGCTTGCGGCCCAATATGGCTCGCACCCAGTAACGCACCAAGGGTCTCCAGCGCCCGGGGGCCAATGCATTTGTGTGCCTTTCCAGCATCCACCCCACCCCCCCGTAATCCTTCTTGTACTAATGCTTAAGGTCACAGAAAATCAGTGGCATCTCTAAACAGAAGAATTGGGGGGGGGGGGGGGGGAGCCAAAACGACATTTCTTCATCACACCCTCCTCTCTATAGCATGGTTTCGGCTTTAAAATTGCTTATAAAAAAAAGCGTTAATAAAAAAGTCCAAAGGGTCTTCTACATAATTTTAAAAAGCTGGCCAGTTTCATACTTTTAGTAAAACTACTATAAAATTATTTGATAGCCTCATTCAACTAATTCTATATGGCTATGAGAGTGAAGTCTGGAATATATAGGAAGTGACAGAATGTCAATTGTGATGCAGTACAGCCTGGACATAGAAAAGCAGAAGCGGGCAGTACCAAACCGGCCCACCGGAGGGCACTGAGGAAAGTAGCAAAGACTACACTTCCCAGGTTCCCTGAACCGACACCTGACCCCTGGCTGGAGAGGGAGCAGGAACAGGTGGAGGAAATAGAGACTGATCCCTATGACTCAACAGAGTCTATGGAAGCTGAGGAAGAGGGCGTGCCACCGTGATGGAGCTGGCCACAAAAGCCCGGCTCCTCAGAGTCTCTGGAGGAGGAGATGGAGGTAAACTGGGAAGAGGAAAGCTCCAGCTGTTCCTCTATGGAGGTGGAATAACCAGGAGGTTGGGGGATGGTAAATCCTGGGTTTATACAAGGAGGTTTAAGAAAGGTTGGAAGGAAATTATGGTTCAAATCCTGTTTAATTTTAAGCTTGCTAAGGAGAACCTAAACAGTTAGGCTTGGGGTTTTGTAAAGTCAACCAGGCATTATTGCAGGGCTGCAGCCAGTGAGGCTACAGGACTACATTAAACCCTTTTTGTGATAAAGACCTTTTCCTCTGTGTACTGTTTGGGAGTGCCAGGACTAGGCCTGACACTCTGACTAGAGGCTGGGAGGAGTCCATAGCAGCGCTGTGCTTGAGCTGTGCAAGTGGACGGGACGTGGTATATGAGCGAAGCTGGAGGCCTGAAGCCCAGCAAAGCCCCACAGCGTGATGAGCTGATGGGCGTGATCGTGACACAATACAAATCCTGCACCTCCAGTTCTGTAACTCTGTGCATCCACTGAAATTCCCCCAAACAATGGAGCTTGGATGTTTCCCTTACAGCTCATCATACTAAAAAATATTTTCAAATTCTGATGTCACCTCGCAGTAGGGATGTGAATCGTTTTAGGACGATTAAAATTATCGTCCGATAATTTTAATATCGTCTTAAACCGTTATGGAACACAATACAATAGAGATTCTAACGATTTATCGTTATAAATCGTTAGAATCGTGAGCCGGCACACTAAAACCCCCTAAAACCCACCCCCGACCCTTTAAATTAAATCCCCCACCCTCCCGAACCCCCCCCAATGACTTAAATAACCTGCGGGTCCAGCGGCGGTCCGGAACGGCAGCGGTCCGGAACGGGCTCCTGCTCCTGAATCTTGTTGTCTTCAGCCGGCGCCATTTTCCAAAATGGCGCCGAAAAATGGCGGCGGCCATAGACGAACACGATTGGACGGCAGGAGGTCCTTCCGGACCCCCGCTGGACTTTTGGCAAGTCTCGTGGGGGTCAGGAGGCCCCCCACAAGCTGGCCAAAAGTTCCTGGAGGTCCAGCGGGGGTCAGGGAGCGATTTCCCGCCGCGAATCGTTTTCGTACGGAAAATGGCGCCGGCAGGAGATCGACTGCAGGAGGTTGTTCAGCGAGGCGCCGGAACCCTCGCTGAACGACCTCCTGCAGTCGATCTCCTGCCGGCGCCATTTTCCGTACGAAAACGATTCGCGGCGGGAAATCGCTCCCTGACCCCCGCTGGACCTCCAGGAACTTTTGGCCAGCTTGTGGGGGGCCTCCTGACCCCCACGAGACTTGCCAAAAGTCCAGCGGGGGTCCGGAAGGACCTCCTGCCGTCCAATCGTGTTCGTCTATGGCCGCCGCCATTTTTCGGCGCCATTTTGGAAAATGGCGCCGGCTGAAGACAACAAGATTCAGGAGCAGGAGCCCGTTCCGGACCGCTGCCGTTCCGGACCGCCGCTGGACCCGCAGGTTATTTAAGTCATTTGGGGGGGGTTCGGGAGGGTGGGGGATTTAATTTAAAGGGTCGGGGGTGGGTTTTAGGGGGTTTTAATGTGCCGGTTTTGCGATTTTTCGATTTTTCGATTTTTCACGATTTTTCACGATATTTTACCCCCCCAAACGGCAACAATACGATTCCCTCCCCCTCCCAGCCGAAATCGATCGTTAAGACGATCGAGGACACGATTCACATCCCTACCTCGCAGTAACAGCAGCACAAACAGCTTCCACTGCCAGGCACATTGTGAACTAACACAAAACCCCGCAAAAAAGACACTCAAAATCTTTACTGCAATCCCATCATAGCATAACAGTAATAACACCAAGGACTCAAACAACAATAACCCTACCTGTGAATAAGCAAGGGTAAATATTACACTGGGTCCTGGAATACCAATACACCACATACTGAGGAAACAAAACAAACGTAATTGCTATATATATCCCTATACAGACTCTATATGCTAGCAGAATCTCTTATCATGGTCACATACACAGAGCAGAGACAGACCCTCATCAAATAAAGAATACAAAATAAAGGAGCACAAATTAGAAAAAACTGAAACGGAAACCCCAAGAAACCAGACTCTGTGTATTAACAATGAAAAAAGAGAACCACCATTCCTCATAAAACAATAAAATCAAGAAACATAAAGTATCAGCTATAATAGTAAAACCATACTAATAAAAGAATATTTTAAAACTACTGATAAATAGAATTTCTATTAATTAAAATCATATACATGTTTTACAATTTCCCAAACACCAATAAAATATTTCAAAACAGCACATATATCAAATAACACCCAATAATTAAAACTAATAAGGATTTTAAAAAGCCCCTGCTGTCCATACCAGTCACCCTGATATTGTCGAGGATTAGGAGGTTATCCTCTCTCTCTCACACATATTCACATGTCCATTCTCTCTCACACATACACTGTCATATACATACACATTTATGCTCTTATACCCACCATAACCTCTCGCTCTCACAGACACTGACACACTCTCTCCCCCTCCACATACACCCCCCACATACACCCCCCACTCCCCTGGATTTTCTCATACAAACTCACTCTCTCACTCTCACTGGCTCCTGCTACCGGGCCTCCTCCTCTTCTCAGGCTGCTGCGACTTGGGATTCGCGTCGGCCCGTAAGCACTGCTCTTCTTCTGCATGCGGCTGATGCTCCTCCTCCTTCCTGCCCGTGTGGCTCCGGCAACATTTTTCTTCCGGGGCCGCGTGGATAAGAAGGAGGAGGAGCACCTACACGTTTAGACATGACCTTTTTCTTCGGGCCGTGGTGACGTGAGCTCCACCATGGCCCTGCCGATCTTCTTGCTGTGTGTATCCGGCAAACAGCACAGCAGTAGTTCACTGCTCAGCCCCCAGTGGGATGAGGTCCACCAGTGGCCGCATGAGCCTTCATGTCGGCCATCAGCAGCTCGGCGCCCCCAAATGCTCGGCGCCCTAGGCCCAGGCCTAGTTTGCCTAGTGCTTCCACCGGCCCTGCCTGCTGAATATCAGGTCTAAATTAGTCGTATAAGATTTAGCCAGCTAAGTAGTGGCAAATACAGGGATATTCAGCAGCATAGCCATACTGCTGAATGTCCTGTATAACTTACCCAGCTGGCAATATTTGAATATTGACCAGGTTTCTTGTCTGCTTTCGTCTGTAATAAGAGCACACTACTATTGGGATCTTCAGAAGTGAGTACATTGAGATTGATTCTGAGAGACTGTGTATTGATTCCTACCCAATGTGCACCTAGGGCCCTTGATGCTTGTCGTCTTCCCCACTGATGGAACCCTGGCACCACAGTGGCTAACAGTACATGATTGAAGAGACAAGTGAGAGGTTTGGGTCAGTGAGATTGGCCCTTTGGACAGTATGGCCCCTATATTCTGGGTCTGAAGAGGGAGCTGCAGAGCTATAATTATGGAAATAAATCTTTATGTAAGTAAAGTAAATAAAAGAAGAGGAAAAGGAAACTGATATGGTTCTCCTTAGAGGTGGCTGAAAAAATAAAGTCAAAAAGATCAACATTCAAAAATACAAAGGATCTAGAAAAGAATACAGGGAAGAATACTTGGTGAAGTTGGAAGAAACAAGGAAAGTAATCAGGATGTCAAAAGCTCAAGTGGAAGAAAGGATAGATAAGGAGGTAAAGCAAGGTGTCAAAACATTTTTTAGATATGTCAGAGAGAGGAGGAAGACCAGAGTTGGAAATGTAAGACTAAAAGGTGATATGGAGCAATGTTTCGAAAGATATGAGCAAAAAGCAGAAATATTGAAGAAATACTTCAGTTTGGTGTTCACTATGGAAGACCTTGGAGGAGTACAGATGCTGGTTGGTAAGAGTATGGATGGGTGTTTGTAGAAATCCCATTTACATAAGAGAGTGTTTGGGTGGAACTAGAAAAACTAAAAGTGAAAAGACCATGTTTCAGAATAAGATACATCCCAGGAGACTAAAGAATCTCAGAGAGGTGCTGGCGGGTCCATTGAAGGACCTTGTCAAAAGATCCTTGGAGATGGGAGTGGTGGCACAAGACTGGAGAAGGGCTTGCTTCACTAAAGTGGTTCTACTTCACTAAAGTCATTGCAGAGAGGAGGTTGGAAACTGCAGGCTGGCTAGCCTTACCTCAGTAGTGGAAAAATTAATGAAGACTCTACTGAAAGACAAGATTGTTAACTCTCTACAATCCACTGGGTTGCAGGATCCAAGGCAACATGATATTACCAGAGGAAAGTCATGTCAAATGAATCTAATTCATGTTTTTTTATTTGGTGACTAGAGAATTAGATCAGTGGTGGGCGCTTGATGTGCTTACTTGGATTTCAACAAAGCTTTTGATAATGTCCTGCCCAAGGGCACAATGAGCTCTTTCTAGATTCACGCAGTCATTTTTAACTTCCAAGCTGAGAGCCTCTGAACGCCAGCATTCCAAAAAGTCATAGCATCAGTACCTTCTTGTTGCGGGTGTGGACCCTTGGACCGAGATTGAGTTGGCGCAATCTGCAGGGAGGAGCCCTGAAGGTCCCCACCAGGTCTGCCTCAGCCCTCTCTAGGCAAGCGTGCGCGCAACTCTCTTCGGA
The DNA here is from genome assembly GCF_901001135.1 of Rhinatrema bivittatum. NCBI lineage: Eukaryota > Metazoa > Chordata > Amphibia > Gymnophiona > Rhinatrematidae > Rhinatrema > Rhinatrema bivittatum. Next base: position 271,094,099 of record NC_042618.1, on the reverse strand, counting down.
ACTTAAAGGGGCCACGGCGGGAAAACTTCCTGCGGCCCCGGAATGTGACATCAGCCCAGAGAATTACTTAAGGCGGGCTAACATACAAGTAGCGAGGTCTAACATACAAGTAGCGAGTTGCTCTGCATTCCTGTTCCAGCTCCGTGTTCCTGCCTTGTTTTCCTGCTTCCATTCCTGGCTCTGTGTTCTGATTTTCTGGCCTGACTTCGGTATGGTCCTCTGACTTTGGATTGTCTGCTGCCTGTGCCTGTTCCCTGGACTCTGCCCTCTTCGCCGCCTGCCCTCAGAATTGTCCTCCACCTGGACTCGTCTGCTTGCTGCCTGCCCCGATCTTTGGCCTGTTGCCTGGATTCTGCTAGTCTGTTGTCATTCTTGGATTTGTCGCCCAGAGACCTGCGCCTAAGTCCAGCTGGCCATGGTACCCAAGGGCTTCAGTTGCGGGAAACGAGGGCTGGTAATGGTGAAGGTCCTGTTGGGTCTCCATATCACCTGTACCACCTGCCGATGATGAGAACCTGCAGAGGGACCTTCTTCTGCAGGTAATGTCAACCTTGTCTCGGTCCAAGGGTCCACTCCCGCAACAGTTTTTTGAGGTCATGGATCCAGGCCTCCAGGCTATTCCAGGCCTGGCCTTGAAGATTCAGCAGCAGCAGCAGCAGCAGTTTTTGGAGACACTGGCCACCTTCTTGCAATGCTTGAATACCTGCCTCGACACCTCTGCAGCCATTGACATGCCTTTAGCTCCAGTGGCACCTGCAGTGTCCACCTTACATCTACCATCTCCTCCCCAGTATGCTGGTGACCCTAAGCAGCACCAGGGATTTCTCAACCAGTGTTTCTAAGATGGCGCTGGCTGTCCATTGCTCCTACCATGTGACAGGGGCTGATCAATGGCACTGGTAGCCCCTGTGACATAGTAAGAGCAAAGGATATTGGCACCATTTTGAATAATGGCAGCCGACGGCCCGAGTGCAGGAGATTGCTCCAGGACCCCTCTGGACCACCAGGGACTTTTGGCAAGTCGTGGGGGGGATCAGGAGGGTGGGGGGTGTAGTTAATTAAATTTAAAGGGTTGGGATGGGGGTTTTTTTTAACTTTAATGGGAAACAAATACCTTACGTAACTAATGGACGAATCGGGGTCCCCCCGAAAATGGATGTAATGGATTTGGGTCCCAACGAATACGAATACCGAATCAAACGTATCTGTCCCTGCTGCGCATCCCTAGGGGAATAATCATGTAATGTTACATGAGTCTGTAAAAGGCAGTTAGTTAATTAATGTACTCCTGCACCTGGTAGATAACTTGCTTGCTGTATCTGGTGACAGTGTTTTCTTTTTTTTTCCTTCTTAACAGGAGATATTGATGTTTTGCTCAAAATTCAACATTGAATATCTACATATGTTCCCCCCTGAGTCTTCCCCTAGTACTTTACCTCCCCTCCGTGAACCCCATAACAATCAGGATATTTGTCTTCACCTGGAAGACCCCTGGAATATGTTGCAAGATCTACTACAGATGTTACTGGGCATGCTAGCAGATCAAAAACTGTTGGAATTGAAGGTTCAGGGCCTTGAGTACACTACGGAGTAGATGGTATTCTGTCAACAGGAGATAGCATCTCAACATCCGAAGATTCTTTCTACTCTATAGTGGATTTCTGAGGACCAGAACCAAAAGAAGCAAGGCTAACAGGACCAATGTTCCTGATAGTCCTAGGGTTTCCTTTTCTCCCCGAATGTTTCTCTTCTTCTTTACTTTATTTTAATTTTCAACCTTTAATATAATAAATGTTATTTATTTTTATCACTTCTTGTGTTTTTTCCAATATTGAAATAATGTAAGGACTTCTTGTTTGAAAACATTTTTTCTGCCCATGTGAATAAAAGCATTTGTAGTGTACATTTCACACATTAATGTTTCCATTTTTGGAAGAACATAAGAACATGCCATACTGGGTCAGACCAAGGGTCCATCAAGCCCAGCATCCTGTTTCCAACAGTGGCCATTCCAGGCCATAAGAACCTGGCAAGTACCCAAAAACTAAGTCTATTCCATGTTAGCCTTGCTAGTAATAGCAGTGGCTATTTTCTAAGTCAACTTAATTAATAGCAGGTAATGGACTTCAACTCCAAGAACTTATCCAATCCTTTTTTAAACACAGCTATACTAACTGCACTAACCACATCCTCTGGCAACAAATTCCAGAGTTTAATTGTGCGTTGAGTAAAAAAGAACTTTATCCAATTAGTTTTAAATGTGCCACATGCTAACTTCATGGAGTTCCCCCTAGTCCTTCTATTATCTGAAAGAGTAAATAACCTATTCACATCTACCCGTTCCAGACCTCTCATGATTTTAAACACCTCTATCATATCCCCCCTCAACCGTCTCTTCTCCAAGCTGAAAAGTCCTAACCTCTTTAGTCTTTCCTCATAGGGGAGTTGTTCCATTCCCCTTATCATTTTGGTAGCCCTTCTCTGTACCTTCTCCATCGCAATTATATCTTTTTTGAGATGCGGCGACCAGAATTGTACACAGTATTCAAGGTGCGGTCTCACCATGGAGCGATTCAGAGGCATTATGATATTTTCCGTTGTATTCACTATTCCCTTTCTAATAATGCCCAACATTCTGTTTGCTTTTTTGACTGCCACAGCACACTGAACCGATGATTTCAATGTGTTATCCACTATGACGCCTAGATCTCTTTCTTGGGTTATAGCACCTAATATGGAACCTAACATTGTGTAACTATAGCATAGGTTATTTTTCCCTATATGCATCACCTTGCACTTTCCACATTAAATTTCATCTGCCATTTTGATGCCCAATTTTCCAGTCTTACAAGGTCTTCCTGCAATTTATCACAATCTGCTTGTGATTTAACTACTCTGAACAATTTTGTATCATCTGCAAATTTGATTATCTCACTCGTCGTATTTCTTTCCAGATCATTTATAAATATATTTATAAGTAAAGGTCCCAATACAGATCCCTGAGGCACACCACTGCTCACTCCCTTCCACTGAGAAAATTGCCCATTTAATCCTACTCTCTGTTTCCTGTCTTTTAGCCAGTTTGCAATCCACGAAAGGACACCGCCACCTATCCCATGACATTTTACTTTTCCTAGAAGCCTCTCATGAGGAACTTTGTCAAACGCCTTCTGAAAATGTATTTATTTATTTATTTTTAGTTTTTATATACCGATGTTCCTGTATAGTATACATATCACACCGGTTTACAAGGAAATAGAACTGACGCCTCGATGGGCAGTTTAAATTGAAACAAACAGATAACAAAAGGGGCATAAAGGAACTTAGAGGAGGGTACAGAGAATAAACATATCTAGTTAAATTGCGATAGCGAAATCCAAGTACACTACATCTACCAGTTCACCTTTATCCACATGTTTATTAACTCCTTCAAAAACGTGAAGCAGATTTGTGAGACAAGACTTGCCTTGGGTAAAGCCATGCTGACTTTGTTCCATTAAACTATGTCTTTCTATATGTTCTGTGATTTTGATGTTTAGAGCACTTTCTACTATTTTTTCTGCCACTGAAGTCAGGCTAACCGGTCTGTAGTTTCCTGGATCACCCCTGGAGCCATTTTTAAATATTGAGGTTACATTAGATATACTCCAGTCTTCGGGTACAATGGATGATTTTAATGATAGGTTACATCTTTTTACTAATAGGTCTGAAATTTCATGTTTTAGTTCCTTCTGAACTATGGGGTGTATACCATCCAGTCCAGGTGATTTACTACTCTTCAGTTTGTCAATCAGGTCTACCACATCTTCTAGGTTCACCGTGATTTGATTCAGTCCATCTGAATCATTACCCATGAAAACCTTCTCCAGTATGGGTACCTCCCCAATATCCTCTTCAGTAAACACCGAAGCAAAGAAATCATTTAATCTTTCCGCAATGGCCTTATCTTCTCTAAGTGCCCCTTTAACCCCTCGATCATCTAATGGCCCAATGATCAAATTTGAATTAATGACTGGAAGAGGAACAGTATGCAAATTCACAGCTCTCGTGCTAAACTTTCAAAAGGGAAACTGATAAAATGAGAAAAATGGTTAGAAAAAAACTGAAAGGAGCAGCTACAAAAGTAAAAAGTGTGCAAGAGGCGTGGTCTTTGTTAAAAAATACCATTCTAGAAGCACAGTCCATTCACCCTCACGGACTCAATAAGGACATTGAATGGCATTTATTCGTGTAAATGGGGGCGGGACCTATTTTTGACAGTCTCGCGATGACACCTGTTTTTGGCGCCAAGGCTTCTTCTTTAAATTGTGTTCACATAGTGAGGGTGTTTGCGCTCCATGATATGATTAAAGGATGTAAGTATACATTGTATCTCTGTTACTGTTATAGCCTCTTATGTTATGTTCCACTCTGACTGACTGTGTTTGTATTTTAGAATTTATATTCTGTGTGGTCCCTCCCGATGCAGCCACCAGCGAAACACGGGACCGTGTCGGGGGACTGATACCTGTTTATATATACTAACGTGGAGTTGCCATTTTCTACTGACTGTAAGAATTAAAACTGAAAAATTTCTATTATATCTTGTGGTGGAACTGAAACTTTTTCCTTGCACGTTATATTTGGATACTTGCTTAGTGCAAGGCTTGCTTCTGTGTATTTTCTGGCATATTCCGTTTTTGAAGCTTTAAATGGCTACCGATGATGTTACATTTAGCTACTCGGAAGAAGCAGTAAACGCCATTCTCACAGACGTCCCGTTCTTTACTGAATCCTCTACTGATTCCGTTCCCCCTCCCTCCTGGTCCGATGTGATAAATGTTCAGAAAAGGTTGACTAGGGCTGAACTTCATTCTCTAACGCTTATTGAATACTGCCGGGTCCGTCGGATACCTCGGGGACTCCGAATACAGAAAGAGCCGAGGCTACACACAGAGAATCCAGCCTTTATTACACGCTGGAATAAAATCCTCAACAAATGTTCCCTGGACCTTATGGTCCTAATCATTGAATCTAATAAAGAGTTGCAAATCACTCTTCAAGAAGAAACTGTCAGCAAAACTAGATTTGATAAAACACTCGTCTCCAGTGGATACTTTTCAACATCAACTTGAGGAATTTCAAGATAATTTGAATCGTTTCCGGACTGATCTAAAGGCTGTTAAATACAGCAAATTTCAGCGTGACGAGACTGACTACAGTTCCGGATACGTCTACAAATGGATGTCAACCAAACCTCAGAAAAAGGTAACCTTCGCTCAGGGATCATCGACCTCCTCCTCGGAGGAGTCTTCAGGCGAGGATTACCCGCGTGGCCGTGGGCAAGGACGCCGAGGACGAGGAGGGTTTACCCCCGTTCAAGGACCACCTGGACCACCTTTACCAACTGTTCCATTATTACCTGTACCTGCATCATCACGCTACTCGTCTATAGCAGCCTCTTTTTTAGACTCTGGTCACCCGCCCCCGGCTCCTCCTCAGGTTCTACGGGAAACCCGCAGTACTCGGTCCCGTCCAGCCGCCACAGCCACTCAAACTGGATACAAACCTCCTCGAGGAGCACGGCCCCCCCCGGACCCTTGGCAGTAATAGAGGATACAGTCTTTAATTTATCTTCTCGGACTATGACAGCTGTTGAACGGGGAGTGCTTCAAAAGGGTTTATCCTTTGTACCCACGTTGAAATGTGACGAATTTGATTTACAGGTTCATCTACACTGGTTTTTCCGGTTGTTAAGACTTAAAATGTTTTTTGCTGATTCCCCACCCACAGCCGATATCTCCGTTATCTCGAAAAAGTCTAGGTGGACCCCTCCTGGCCCTGTGAACCCCCTTTTGGGGGCTTTTGAGCGGTTAGTATGTGAGGAAGCCACGACAATTGTTTCTCGCACTAAGTTTGTACAGTATAATCTGACAATGCAGGAAGTAGCTGCAGTGAGGGCTCTATCACGTGACGATACTATAGTTATTAAACCTGCTGACAAGGGAGGTGGTATTGTGGTCCTTGACAGATCAGAATATGAGGCAGAGGTTTTACGACAATTGGGAGACCCTTCTTTTTACATCCCTCTTCCTGGAGACCCGACTGAATCATTGTTGGAAATGGTTAAATCCCTTGTCCACTCTGCCCAGGATATCCATATGATAACCAACCGTGAGGCCAATTTTTTGGTTAATAAGGCACCAGTCATACCACTTTTTTACATCCTGCCGAAAATACACAAGACCCTGATACGCCCCCCAGGGCGTCCTATTGTATCTGGTATCAATTCTCTCCTAGAACCACTGTCTAAGTTTGTTGATATTTTTCTTAAGCCATTTGTATCACAAATTCAGTCGTATGTTAGGGATTCCTCCCATCTTATTTCTATTCTACATGATTCACTGGTTCCCCCTGGAGACTTTTTCTTTGTAACCCTTGACGTTATTTCCCTCTATTCTAATATTCCTCAGTCTGAGGCCCTGCAGGTGATTGAGGATATTTTAGACACACGACCTGCTCCACACCGAGTGTCCACCTCCTTCCTGACTGAACTGTCTGAATTAGCGCTGACAAAATTTTTTTTTCTATTTGATAAGACATTCTACCAACAGATTAAAGGCACCGCCATGGGGGCCACTATGGCCCCCAGCTTGGCCTGTCTCTTTATGGACCGTTTTGAAACCACCTTGGTATACCCTTCAGAATGGTTTTCAAGGATATCACTTTATCGCAGATATATTGATGATATTTTGATCATCTGGACGGGGTCGGATATACAATTTTTTCTGTTTCTTGACTGGTTAAACTCACTGAATTCCCATATTCAGTTTAATCACTGTATTCACTCTTCACAAATTTCATTTTTGGACATTTGTATTTCTGTTGAAAATAATCATTTTGTCACTACACTCTTTCGGAAGTCAACCGATAGGAACACCCTTTTGACCTATTCAAGTTGTCACCCCAAACCTCTCAGGGATAACATTCCAACCGGCCAATTTCTCAGATTGCGGCGTTTATGCTCCTCCCGTGATGACTTTATAGCTAAATCCAGGGCGATGTCCTCTAGATTTTTAGAGAGGGGTTATCCCCCCCGAATTGTGAGAAATGCTTATAAAAGGGCATTATACACCTGCCGGGAATGGCTTTTCCTCCCCTCGTCTGATGATGCTGATACATCTTTTAACTGTATACTACCATTTTCTGTTGTCAGTAAAACAATATCTCTAATGATTCGTAGACATTGGCAGAATTTAGCATTATCTCCTCTACTGCGGGGTGACCTACGGTTTTCATTCCGCCGAGGTAGTAATCTGCGTGACCAATTAATACATACGTCTTTTGGCAGGAACGAGGTGAACACTCGTGGGGTGGGTTGTCATAGCCCCTGCGGTCACTGCACGATGTGCAGCCACACTTCAGTCTCTTCTACTTTTCAACATCCCATCTCTGGACAGGTCTTTCATCTTCGTGGTGTATCCGACTGTACAACCAAAGGGGTGGTCTACGTGGTACAGTGCCCATGCCCTAGTTTATATGTTGGAAAAACTAAGAGAATGGTGAAAACTCGAATTATAGAGCACTGTTCCAACATTAGACTCCTTAGACTTGAGGAACCCCTGGTTTCCCACTGGACCACCTCGGGCCATTCCATCTCTGATCTTACCTTTTCAGTTCTAGAGATTGTTTCCCCCTCTACCCGGGGTGGGGATTACGCTGAGATGTTAGGTAAAAGAGAACAGAGATGGATTTACACTTTAAAAACCATTCACCCTCACGGACTCAATAAGGACATTGAATGGCATTTATTCGTGTAAATGGGGGCGGGACCTATTTTTGACAGTCTCGCGATGACACCTGTTTTTGGCGCCAAGGCTTCTTCTTTAAATTGTGTTCACATAGTGAGGGTGTTTGCGCTCCATGATATGATTAAAGGATGTAAGTATACATTGTATCTCTGTTACTGTTATAGCCTCTTATGTTATGTTCCACTCTGACTGACTGTGTTTGTATTTTAGAATTTATATTCTGTGTGGTCCCTCCCGATGCAGCCACCAGCGAAACACGGGACCGTGTCGGGGGACTGATACCTGTTTATATATACTAACGTGGAGTTGCCGTTTTCTACTGACTGTAAGAATTAAAACTGAAAAATTTCTATTATATCTTGTGGTGGAACTGAAACTTTTTCCTTGCACGTTATATTTGGGTAATTGAAGTCTCCCATTATTACCGCACTACCAATTTGGTTAGCTTCCCTAATTTCTTAGCATTTCACTGTCCGTCTCACCATCTTGACCAGGTGGACGGTAGTATACTCCTATCACTATAGTCTTCCCTGACACACAAGGGATTTCTACCCTTAAAGATTCAATTGTGCATTTAGTCTCATGCAGGATGTTTATCCTGTTGGACTCTATACCATCCCGGACATAAAGCGCCACACTGCCTCCAGGGTGCTCCTCTCTGTCATTGCGATATCATTTGTACCCTGGTATAGCACTGTCCCATTAGTTGTCCTCCTTCCACCATGTCTCTGAGATGCCAATTAAGTCCATGTCATCATTCATTGCTATACATTCTAATTCTCCCATCTTACTTCTTAGACTTCTGGAATTAGCATACAAACATTTCAAAGTTTATTTTTTGTTTGCATTTTCAATCTGCCTATTAATTGATAGGGATAAGTTAGAATTTTTTTTAGCTCAGGTGAGTTTTTAGTTACAGGCACTTGGACTACTTTTCTTATTATTGGAACCTCACTGTCGGGATGTCCTAATTCTAATGCATCATTAGTATCCTTTGAAGATAACTCTCTCCGAACCATGCGCTGCTGAGCGACTGTCGGCTTTCCCCTTTGTTCTAGTTTAAAAGCTGCTCTATCTCCTTTTTAAAGGTTAGCGCCAGCAGTCTGGGTCCACCCTGGTTAAGGTGGAGCCCATCCCTTTGGAAGAGACTCCCCCTTCCCCAAAAGGTTCCCCAGTTCCTAACAAAACTGAATCCCTCTTCCTTGCACCATCGTCTCATCCACGCATTGAGACTCCGGAGCTCTGCCTGCCTCTGGTGACCTGCGCGTGGAACAGGGAGCATTTCAGAGAATGCTACCCTGGAGATTCTGGATTTAAGCTTTCTACCTAAGAGCCTAAATTTGGCTTCCAGAATCTCCCTCCTACATTTTCCTATGTTGTTTATGCCCACATGTACCATGACAGCCGGCTCCTCCGTGGCACTGTCTAAAATCCTATCTAGATGACGTGTGAGGTCCGCCACCTTCGCACCAGGTAGGCATGTTATCAGGCGATCCTCACGCCCACCAGCCACCCAGCTATCTACATTCCTAATAATCAAATCTCCAACTATGACGGCCAACCTAACCCTTCAAAATAATTGTAACACACAACTACATTTACAGAAAAATCTTATAACGAGATTCAATTAGCACACATTGCAAACTCCAACACTTCAACCCTGTCTACTGTCCATTCACACACCTTTTAAAATTATTCAAGCCTCATACACTCATTGTTTTTAGAAGTAAATCTGAATCTGTGATCTTTTTGGCTCTCAAGCTGGAGAGCCCCAGTCCCAAGGCTTCACGGGGCTGATAGTCTTTACCCTTTGTTTCTCCAGGCAGAGAGACTGTGCCTCTTGGTTCTCAGGGCAGATCCTGAGGCTATTTGGGGATCAGAGTCTGTGCCTGAATATGAACCTCTAGGATCTAAAATAATGAAACCACAAGTAATCACTGGTACCAACCACCAGAACTCAATCCAGACACATTGGGGCGGATTTTAAGAGCCCTGCTCGCTTAAATCCGCCCAAATCCGGGCGGATTTAGGCGAGCAGGGCCCTGCGCGCCGGTGAGCCTATTTTACATAGGCTCAGCGGTGCGCGCAGACCCCGGGACTCGCGTAAGTCCCGGGGTTCTCCGAGGGGGGCGTGTCGGGGGAGGGCCCGGTCGTCGCGGCATTTAGGGGGCGTGTCGGCAGCGTTTTGGGGGCGGGTCCGGGGGCGTGGTTATGGCCCGGGGCGGTCGGGGGATTTACGCCTCCCGGAGGGAGGCGTAAATCCCCCGACAAAGGTAAGGATGGGGTTTAGACAGGGCCGGGCGGGTGGGTTAGGTAGGGGAAGGGAGGGGAAGGTGAGGGGAGGGCAAAAGAAAGTTCCCTCCGAGGCCGCTCCGATTTCGGAGCGGCCTCGGAGGGAACGGAGGTAGGCTGCGCGGCTCGGCGCACGCCGGCTATACAGAATCCATAGCCTTGTGTGCGCCGATCCCGGATTTTAGCGGATACGCGCGGCTCCGCGCGTATCTACTAAAATCCAGCGTACTTTTGCTTGCGCCTGATGCGCCAGCAAAAGTAGGCCAAATCGCGCGGTTTGAAAATCTACCCCATTGTGCATTGTCAAATTTATCTACGTACTAATACTAGGTACAATATGTATCATTGTGATAGGTTTCCTATCATGCGAGATATTCTGTTCTGGGCTTCTGGAATAAATCTTTTTTCATGCTGTCCCTACTTCATTGAGGCACTATCCTCCCTATGAAAACCTTGGGAGGACAATTTTCAAAGGCTTGTGCCTGGTTAGGTATTTACTTTTTTTTATATGTCACTTTTTACAGTGCTTCAAAGTGGATTATATTCCGGTACTGTAGGTATTTCCCTATCCCCAGAGAGCTTACAATCTAAATTTGTACCTGAGGTAATGGAAAGTAAAGTGACTTGCTCAAGGTCAGAAGGAGCAATAGCAGGACTTGAACCCTTGTTTCCTGGTTCATAGCTTACTGTTCTAACAACTAGGCTACTCCTCCACACTAAACTTGACCTCATCAGATGCAAGCTAAAGTATTTACAACATGGAAAAAGAAGCTTTTCTGTACGTGTAATTAGACCAGGAAAGGAAAACAGCAATTGTACATTTCATTTTCAAATGTATGCTTGCTCTTCCGCTGCCCACACAAATGGCAGATGCAAAGTACATGGATACTTTTAACATGCACATTTTTCACTTGTAAATTTTCAAAGTGAAACAAAGTAGGTAGTGTAGGTTTATATTTATTATATTTATTATTCTTGAATTTCTCTATGAAAATTTCTAAAATATGAGTTTTAAAAGCACCAATGTGGTTTTCAGCTCTGCAGTCGATTTGAAAATTGACTTCTACGTGACTAGTAGATTTATACGGCAGACAGAGATCGCCAAGGTCATCTTCTTCTATTCCAACGGGAAAGTCAAGACGGTCAGAGAAGTGAACAATTCCAATTTCATCCTCTAGTTCCTCTCGCTCCCTCTCAATGTCTTCTAACAAATCCTCGGGAAGACATTCGAGACATAAGGACAAATCACTTGAAGGAGATATTGGTTCCAGACCGCCCACTCAGCAACCAATCCAACCAAGGCCCATATCACCATGAATGGACACATCTCATTCCCGCCGGGCCATGCCTACCCAAACCACAAAGGCATTTTGGGACTTATCACACTCCCTAGCGGGATTTTTCGAATCCCTGCAATCTTCATTTATTTTACCACCTGAAGACAATCAAAAGGAACCGTCGGCACAGCCGTCAATACCGCCGGTGAGCCCAAAACCAGATTCAATGCCACTGAATCCTTCATCTCCAATTTGCTCACATACCTCACAAGATGAATCGGTAGCTTCACAATCTTCACCTTCATCTTTCACGGGCTACCCCTCAGACCCACCAGAACAACCATCTGAACCGTATTCTCCCTCTGAGGATCTTTCATACCCCAAGTTTATAGAAAAGATGGGAGCCATCTTAAAATTGGATGTACAAAAATTGCAGGAGCCCAGAGCAGAAACTCTGGGACTTTTAAAAATTTTTGATACACCGGGGAAGCCTACATCACTACCACCGCACAATAGCATAGCGTGCTTCAGAAATCGTGGGAGACACCATTTACGATCGCTGCGATTTCTAGGAAGATGGACTTGAAATTTAAGTTGCAAAAACCGTCTACATACTCCACCCCACAATTGCCACATGAATCCATTGTGGTAGAGTCAGCATTACAAAGGGCTAAGAAGTCAAAGAAGAATGCCTCAAACCCCCCGGGCAGGGATAATAAATGCTTGGATGATTTTGCCAGAAGGGTTTACCAAAATGCTATGTTAACATCTCGCATTTGCCACCATCAATTCTACATGGTCCAGTACATGTATGAATGCATACAAGCAACAAAAGGTATGTTCACCTTGACTGGAGATGACATTCCGTCTCCCATCTTAGACATGGAAGAATGTTCCCGTCATTTGCTACGGACGGTCTATGAAGGGTTTGAAAACTCCTCTAGAGCATTAGCCACAGCAATTGCAGCACGTAGACTAGCTTGGTTGAAAGCTAGTGCTATATGGGATGAATTGCACGAGAAATTAGCTAATCTCCCCTGTTTGGTAGACAACTTGTTCGGTGACCATTTCCATGATACAGTCAGCAAATTGAAAGATCAAGCTCTTGCGGTTCAATCATTGGCGACACCAACATCCACCAAGAGATATTATCCACCGGCTCGTAGACAATCTTTCTCTAGAAGACCGTATAGAACTTACCAACCCTTCAGAACACAGTCTTATCCTACTTAACAAAGACAACAGGCTCAGCCTCATCCTCAACACCAACACAGGAGAGGAAAGCCGCGATCACAAAGACAGCAGACACAACAACCAACAGCAGCCCCAGTAAAGACAGTACAGTCTTTTTAAGGACCAGGCCACCACCACCACCTTCATTAGCAGCACCCCCAGGAAGAATTACAGCTCGCTTTTCGGCGTGGCGTGGCAGTCCATAACGTCGGATCAGTGGGTGTTAGAGATTGTGAGGAATGGGTATCAACTACAGTTTCTCACCAATCCCCACATTCCACATCTAACACACCGACGGCAAGAAACCCTACAGCCTCAGCTAGCCCTCGAGATCAATCAACTCTACCACCAAAGGGCGATCCGGTACGTTCCCCTAGTGGACTGGAACAAAGGGTTTTAATCCCCTTACTTCCTAATTCCAAAGAAATCGGGGGGCAACCGACCCATCCTAGACCTCAGGGAATTGAACAAATGGATGGTTTGGGAAAAATTAAAAATGGTTTCGCTGAAGTCCATCCTTCCCTTATTGCAACCCAAAGACTGGATGTGTTCAATAGAACTGAAGGATGCATATACACATATCCCAATCCACCGGTCTTCTTGGCAATACCTATGTTTCCAATACCACAATAAACATTACCAATACAAGGTTCTTCCCTTTGGTCTATCGGCAGCGCCGAGGGTTTTCACCAAATGTATGGTAGTGGTGGTGGCCCACCTTCGACAACAAGGTCTCACAGTGTTTCCATATCTGGACGATTGTTTACTAGTAGCATCGAACCCAAGTCTCTTAAGGACTCATCTCATCTCACCATTGCAATCAATTGCCTTCAGAGCTTGGGGTTGCTCATCAATTACCCAAAATCCACGTTACAACCGACTCAGGTTCTACACTTCATAGGAGCTCACCTGGACACAATTCACACACGAGCATTCCTTCCGGAGGACAGGAAAGCAACAATACATTATCTCCTTCGGTCATTCAAGGAAACCCACTGCCCGACGGCTTGGAACATTCTGAGAGCCTTAGGACACATGGCGACAGCAAATTTCATAGTGCCGAACACAAAACTCCACATGAGACGCTTGCAATGGGGACTCGAGCGGCAGTGGAAACAGCATGTTCATCTATTACAAACACGTGTCACAATGACGTCTCAAATGAAAAAGGATATCAGTCCTTCGCCACACAATGCAGTCCTCACGACAGATGCATCTCGAAAAGGCTGGGGTGCTCATCTGGACCTCTTAGAGACACAAGGTCTATGGACACCGGCAGAACAAAATCTGCAAATAAATCTACTGGAACTCAGAGCGATACGCAATGCCCTGCAGACCTTTCAGTAACACCTTCAAGGTCGACATGTCATGATTTATACTGACAATTAAGTGGCAATGTTTTATATAAACAAGCAAGGCGGGTCCAGTTCATGGTCCCTCTGCAGGGAGGCTCTGCAGATTTTTCACCATGCACACAGACATTCCATCAACCTTCAGGCGACCTACCTGCCGGGACTAGCAAACACCAGAGTGGACAGATTAAGTCGCATTTTTCACCCACACGAGTGGTCTCTCAACCCAAACATGGCCAAGCAGATCTTCGATCGATGGGGAACCCCATCGATAGATCTCTTTGCAACGGAAGCGAACACGCAACTCCCACGATTTTGCTCGATTCGACCGAGCCCATCATGAATCGCCCAGGATGCCTTCCTCATACCATGGATGGAAAACCTACTATATGCTTTCCCACCAATTCCGTTGATCACCAGAACACTTCAAAAATGCATAGCAGACAACAGTCAGTTGATCCTCATTGCCCCAGCTTGGCCCAGATAACCGTGGTACAGTTATCTCTTACGTCTGTTGAGAGCCGATCCAATCCGTCTTCCAGTCCGACCAGATCTATTACTTCAGGACGGAGGAGTCCTCATCCATCCACCCCATTCTTCCCTCCATCTAACTGCATGGAGATTGAACGGACACTTCTGACGGCACAGGGAGTGTCCGAAGTGGTGCAATCCATTCTCTTAGAATCTAGGAAACCATCTACTAGACGCAGTTATACATTCAAGTGGAAACGTTATTCCAACTGGTGAACAGAGAAAGGGATTCCACCCATAGATTGTGCACCAAACCTCTTATTAGATTATCTACATACACTCTATCAGGCTGGACTAGCAACATCATCGATAAGAGTTCATCTCAGCGCGATTGCAGCATATCATCGCCCAATCAATAATCACTCCATAGCTGAACACCCTTTGTTATCCAGGTTTATCAAAGGGTTACTACATCTTCGTCCACCTATAGCAAAGCCTCCGGTTCCTTGGAACCTCAATGTTCTTCTGGAACAATTGATGCTCCCACCATTTGAACCGATGGAATCTGCACATCTTAAATATCTCACTTGGAAAGTAGTACTTTTAGTAGCAATAACATTGGCACATAGAGTGAGTGAATTACAGGCACTCGTACATTATGAACCATATTTACAATTCCACCACAATAAAGTAATTCTGCGCCCTCATCCAGCCTTCCTTCCCAAGGTGATTTCGGCCTTCCACCTCAATCAATCAATCGAGTTACCCATCTTTTTCCCAAGACCTCATTCCAATGACAGGGAACGCTTGTTGCACACCCTGGACTGTAAACGAGCACTAGCTTACTACAAAAGAAGAACTCATTCCGTAAACCGAGTCTCTCAACTATTCATTTCCTTTAACCCGAATGCCCTGGGACTACCGGTGGCAAAAAGAACAATTTCCAGCTGGATCTGCAAGGCGGCTACATGGTCCTCCCTGCATACATTCACTTCTCATTACTGCATAGACAAACAATCAGCAGCAGATGCGAAACTGGGTCAGGCAATTCTGCATACATTGCCTACTTAAACCAGCGACTACCACACTCACCCATCACTTAAAGGTAATGATAAGCGTGATAGTAAGCTTAGGACTCCCATGACAGCATGGCTAATTCAGCCCTGCTATCGACGGGAAAAAGCAAGTTTGCTTACCGTAAACGGTGTTTCCTTAGATAGCAGGATGAATTAGCCATGCTGACCCACCCACCTCCCTGGTAGCCGCATGTCGAACAGCTACGTTCAAGCTTAATTACAGACTGAGGAGAATCTGTTACTTCCTGCGCGGGAACACACATGCAGCCGCAGAGACTACAAAAATCTATACTCTGCTACTTAAGCTCCGCCTCCCGGGCCCTGATTGGCAGTTCCCATGACAGCATGGCTAATTCATCCTGCTATCTACGGAAACACCGTTTACGGTAAGCAAACTTGCGTTTACTTCCATTTCACACAATAAATAAAAAGAAAGTGGAGAGGAAAATAAAATATAAAAAATATAGAGTGAATAGGTGCTTTAAGCCATTTGGTGCCATGGTCAAGGAAATACAGCTCTGTTCAGTGATGATACATTTGAGGCAACTAGTTTTCTTTCTGCTACAAAAAGCATTAATATAGGTAATTCAGGAACCTTGTGATTATTTATTAGATACAACGCAAAGTCATATTATTTTCCAGATTCCACACTATTTGCTTTAACTTTGTATTGTAATCTTTCTTTTATTCTGAGAGATTTGATTGCTATATTGTTTAATGTAATATTGTTTAATGTAACATTCCATTATAAATGTTAAAATCCTTCTCTAGAGTCATTCTTTCTCTTTACTTGAGTGATAAGATTATACAGTGCATAATTCATTATCTCCTGCTGTCCCATCTGAATAGAGGAAATAGATCACTTATATAATGAATGGGATCTGGATAATTAATGAATTACTATTTCTGGTGACAATAGGTGCAAGAATAATCAAAATATGATTCAGAAGGAAACTGCATTTGAACAAAAATCTTGAAAATGGTACATTTTGGGACCTTTGAACAAGTTAGCATGCATGTGAATTAACATAATATGCACTAGGGCAGGGTGGCCAACTCTGGTCCTCAAGAACCATATACAGGTCTAATTTTCAGAATATGGCAATGAATATGCATGAGAGAGATTTGCATATACTGACTCAACTGACAGGCTGATATTCAGTGCTACATAGCCAGATAATTTCTTATCTTATATATTTCTTATATATGGTTAAGGTAACCAGATAAGTTAAATCTCATCAATAGCATGTCTAAAGATAGCTGGCTAAGACTTATCTAGCTAAATAGCAATTTATTTGGGGATATTATGCAGCATAGCCATGTTACTAAATACCCCTTGTAAGTTTGCCGGATAAGTCTTTTTTTTTTTTTTAATAATTTTTATTAATAGGAAGACATTACACAAATCTGAGATAACAATAGCAGATGCAAACAGAAAAAAAAACTGCATATAATACAAGCGTTGCACAAAAATGTGTGGTGCAACAACCAATCCTCTGTCAACGTACTCCCTGGTTTTCCGTTTTTATACCCTCCATCCACTCCTGACCCTACCACCCCCACCCCAAATACCCAGCTTCAAAGCATCCTCATTCATACCGCATGCATACCACAGACAGACCGCGCATCCCCCCACCCTAACCTAACCCCCCCTCGGAACCTCATTTAAGACCATATGGCCTTGTACCCAGTGTTATTTAGCTCAGTTTGGAGAGCCAGACAAAACAGGGCATAACATGCGCTCCAACAGGCAGTATATATCTTATCCGGTTTTCTCTTGCCAAGGCGAAAATCCATAAATTCTATCTGAGGTAGAGAGGCCATCCTGCCAAACCACTCATCAACTGAAGGCTTTGCCAAGGGGTCAGTCCAGATAGCCAGTACGGTACGACACACCATCATAACCGCTAGGCGTTCAAATCTTGCTCTGGAACGCGTACCAGGAACCTGAGAGGACTTTTGGTGTGCCATCAAAAGATGACCCTTATGAGGGAGGACAATGCCAGTACTTTTATTAATCACGTCAAGGACTGACTTCCAAAAAAGCGCCACGTGCGGGCACGCCAACAAACGATGATATAAGTTGCCCTAAACAACGCCACACCGGCTACATAAAGAAGACTGGGTAAGCTTCATATGAAATCGGCGAACATCATCACAGAAAATATCATGAAGAATTTTGAATTGGACCTCACACAGCCCCTCTTCTGGCAATAACTGGTAAAGAGCCGTAAAGCAGCTCTTCAGGTAGGACGGGGTCCAACAAGGCAGTCCAACGAGTTGTAAGATGCTGTAATCGGCCTGAGTGGCCCAAGGACTGCCCTAATTTTTTCCATCCAGTAATTGTATTATGGAGGCAGGCAGTGTCAAAAATCTTAGTAGCAAATGTCATTTCTGCTGTCAGTTCTTCTACAGACCATGCGAGGGATTGAATATAATGATGGGCTTGCAGGTATGCATAAAAGTACTTAGTAGACAGTTGAAACGTGCATGTCAGAGTAGTGAAATCTTGGTGGACATGGGAATCGGGTTCAAACAAATGAAATATGTATACCACCCCATTGTCAGCCCAAGCCTGGAATACAGCCCGGATATCCCTCCCCGGCACAAAACTTGCATTCCCTAGAAAAGGTAAAAAAAAGGGAGGCTATGTCTCTCAAGCCCCACAGTTGCTGCAACCAGCGCCAGGCTCGGATACAAGGTTGTAAAAATATTCGAGGGTATGCCATGGTACTCCGCAGCCACGGGCGCATCTGAATAATACTTAAAGGGGAGCTAGGTTGAGACATCTTATGTAACATCCCTGAATCACAATAAGAGTAAGTTTCTGTAATCCATTCACCCACATACCGCAACTGACAAGACACATTATAGAGTCTAAAATCCGGTAAATTAAGCCCTCCCTGCTCCCGGGGGCGCTCCAGGACTGCATAAGCCAACGAAGCCCGTTTCCCCTTCCACAAAAACCTTTGTAAACTAGCGCGCAATTGCCGAAGATCCCCAGCTCTCAACCAACAGGGTATCATGTGCAGCAGACAGAGAAGCCGTGGCACCATTACCATTTTAATAAGAGCACTTCTTCCAAATAGGGAAAGTGGCAATGGGGTCTGGTTCCACCCTGGTTAAGGTGGAGCCCATCCCTTCGGAAGAGACTCCCCCTTAAGAACATAAGAACATAAGAACATAAGAAAATGCCATACTGGGTCAGACCAAGGGTCCATCAAGCCCAGCATCCTGTTTCCAACAGTGGCCAATCCAGGCCATAAGAACCTGGCAAGTACCCAAAAACTAAGTCTATTCCATGTAACCATTGCTAATGGCAGTGGCTATTCTCTAAGTGAACTTAATAGCAGGTAATGGACTTCTCCTCCAAGAACTTATCCAATCCTTTTTTAAACACAGCTATACTAACTGCACGAACCACATTCTCTGGCAACAAATTCCAGAGTTTAATTGTGCGTTGAGTAAAAAAGAACTTTCTCCGATTAGTTTTAAATATGCCCCATGCTAACTTCATGGAGTGCCCCCTAGTCTTTCTACTATCCGAAAGAGTAAATAACCGATTCACATCTACCCGTTCTAGACCTCTCATGATTTTAAACACCTCTATCATATCCCCCCTCAGTCGTCTCTTCTCCAAGCTCTTTAGTCTTTCCTCATAGGGGAGTTGTTCCATTCCCCTTATCATTTTGGTAGCCCTTCTCTATACCTTCTCCATCGCAATTATATCTTTTTTGAGATGCGGCGACCAGAATTGTACACAGTATTCAAGGTGCGGTCTCACCATGGAGCGATACAGAGGCATTATGACATTTTCCGTTTTATTCATCATTCCTTTTCTAATAATTCCCAACATTCTGTTTGCTTTTTTGACTGCCGCAGCACACTGCACCGACGATTTCAATGTGTTATCCACTATGACACCTAGATCTCTTTCTTGGGTTGTAGCACCTAATATGGAACCCAACATTGTGTAATTATAGCATGGGTTATTTTTCCCTATATGCATCACCTTGCACTTATCCACATTAAATTTCATCTGCCATTTGGATGCCCAATTTTCCAGTCTCACAAGGTCTTCCTGCAATTTATCACAATCTGCTTGTGATTTAACTACTCTGAACAATTTTGTGTCATCTGCAAATTTGATTATCTCACTAGTATTTCTTTCCAGATCATTTATAAATATATTGAACAGTAAGGATCCCAATACAGATCCCCAAAAGGTTCCCCAGTTCCTAACATGACTCTCCTCCCCGACCCCTAAACTCTTCCCAGCTTCCCTTCCCAGCTTCCCTCATTTTTTTGTTAAAGAACTTACCTGCTCCTTTAGAGCAGTAATAACTTCCGCATGCTGGCCAGCTGTGATATAATCGTAATTTGAGGTACCAGTCAGAATTCTCATGGCTGAATTTTGGATCATTTGAAGGGCTTTTAGAGTATATTTAAGCAAGCCTAGGTAGATTGAGTTACAATAATAGTTTTGAGATAACTAAAGATTGAAGAACTGTTCTAAAATTGTTTGCACATAATTTATAACTTCCAGGACTTCTGTACCACTTTCTTTCATGTGCAGTTTGAACAAAAGGTTTGAATCAAAGATGATTCCTAAGTTTAGAGCCTCCTGGATAAAAGGAATAGTATGGCCTTGAAAACATATAGTGGGATGGGAAGATGTATTGGATGTACTCTACTGAAGTAGATGATCTCAGTTTTGGTTAGGTTTAAGGAAAGTCTATTGTGACTGAACCAGCTGTTTATGGTAGACATATTAAAATTAGCCCAGTGTTAGAATCATCTGATGTTGTGGGAAAGAAAAATTGTATATCATCTGCATAAAGGAGATATTGAAGATCTAACCCTCCTAGAAGTTTACAGAGTGATCTGAGATATATTTAACAGGGTGGCTGACTGTTATGAGCCTTGGTTAGAGTCTTGGCTAACCTTTTTGGTAGACTTCAACATATGACCTCATTAGGAGTTCTTCTAGTTCAATGGTCTCTGTCTTTATGGTGAAGATTCTGTTTTGGCTATGCAATTGGATGGCTGATGCAGCTCTGATATCCATTTCAGTATGTGACCTTTTAAGAGAAGTTATTGTCTGGAGAGGATCTGGGCAAATCCAGGCCCCAGAATCTCCAAGTTTGGTATCTGTTTGGCTTCCAGAAGAGTGGTGGTACTGGGTCTTCTGGCATTCCCTTTGAAGTTGTCTCAGTAAGTGGATGTCTCCAACAGTATTCCTGGAAGTGGACCCACATCTTGTCGGGCTAGTGTGGCCTGGAAGTTGTAAAGAATGTGTTCCTGAGAATTTTCTACTCTCATCTTCAACACTTTGAAATGTTCCTCTTTGGACTGGTCTCCAAGGGAGGGTTTGTTTTGGATGCTTTTGAGAGACTCCAGCATTGGGACACTGTGGCTGCAGTTCTGCACAAGGCTCAGGGCCTATGTCTGTACTCCATTTGCTTTGGCTTTGGTAAAGGATCTTTACTTTCTGGTCCATCCTGAATCTCACAGGAGTTCAACAAAGGTCTTTGGCACTCCATTCTTGTTTGTAGACATATCACTCCATTGTTATGATAGTGAGATGAGGGAAGTTTCTCTTGTTCCTAGACAGCTCAGGAGATTGCTTTACATTGTTATCAGGAAAGTCCACAAGAGGTTACTTTGAGGAATGTGCAGAGTCTTCTGTCTTAGGAGAGACTAGCCACTTGTTGACTCCACTCCTGATTTTCTCTGTATTCACCCAAGGTGTGGAAGTTATTGGAGGAAAAGTCCATTAACGGCTATTAATCAAGTTTACTTAGGGAATAGCCACTGCTATTAATTGCATCAGTAGCATAGGATCTTCTTAGTGTTTGGGTAATTGCCAGGTTCTTGTGGCCTGGTTGGGCCTCTGTTGGAAACAAGATGCTGGGCTTGATGGACCCTTGGTCTGACCCAGCATGGCAATTTCTTATGTTCTTATGCCCTGGAGGAAGCAGGATTGAGGAGTTGGAAATCGGCATTACAAGAGGTCCTGAAGAAGATCTTGAGGGTACCCAAATGTTACCAGGAGTTCAGATACAACTCCTGGGAGAAGTCCAGAGAGAGAGGGCATGGAGAGCTCAGAGAGTGGTACTGAAAATACCCCAGCGAGTAAAGCTGAAGAGGATCCAGCGACTGGTATGGGTAAGTGGCCAGAGTGTTCAGAGGTGGAAACTGTGGAGAGCCCAGAGGGAGGCACTGCAGACTGTACAGATGAGGAAGCTGTGGAGAGCCCAGAGGGAGGTGCAGCAGAGAACCTCAACCTAGAGGAAGAGCTCATGGAGAGCCCAGAGAATGGTGCTGTGGAGATTCCAACAACTGAGGATACAAAGGCACCAAAGAGGGGCTCTACATCAGTGATACCAGATGCCAGGAAGTGGGTGCAGATGATTATAGAGGAACCAGCACTGGTGGTTCCCCAGTCGATCCATGAAGCTCCATTGAGGTGGAATTCAAACCCAGAGCCAGCAGAGAACTTAGTGAAAGGACTGCGGATGTGCACTGCATGAAAGGCACACTGGGTGGTGGCCATGATATTGTTGAGGGTAACCTTAAGAGATGAGGGTGAGCACGTCACGAGGACCCTGTTCCCAAGTGTAGCTGTGGAAAGCCAATGGAAGGGGGCTGAGAGGTTTTGGATTCTCCTGGATGGAATCCAGGAGGGAGTAGAGACACTTAGCCTGATGGGTCCAAGCTGAGGGGAGGGGTATGCGAGGCAGTGCTCCTAGTGTTCCCCTATTTACCTTTGCAGGACTAGGCTAGACACCTGGTCCACCTTAAATGCCTTAAGGAGAGTATGCTCTATGGGCAGGATTCTGTGGGGCAGGTGGGCTCAGAGGTCATAAACAGAGACTGGGGAATAAGAGCTGGGATTCAGGTGAGGATAACCAGACCAGGTCTCTGGGAGGAAGGTAGCTTTTGTAATGTAGCACTGTCCAAAACTGAGCTGAGATGAAGCAGTATAAATTGTGAGTAGAGAGAGTATACTGTTTGAAGGTAAAGGCAGTCTACTGTTGAGTATTTATGATTGAAGCTGTAAATAAAGATTATGTTTTAAGAAGGGCTGGATTCAGAATTAATTTCTGCTTCAAGGCCTGTAGGAATCACTACTCATTCCACAGTAAGTCTGGTCAGAAAAATAGCTGTTGTAAATTTACCAGGTACATTTTGTTACGCGCCCCATCCGCGCCTGTCCCACGCACGAGCCTGCTCACCTTCATGGTTCCACAGCAGGTCCCGGGTCGGCCTCCCTAGCGGCAACTGCTAGCAGTTCCAGGCCCCACTGTCCCGCGGTGGTGGTCACCGGGCCTTCTACTGTGCACCATGCCTCACGCCGGAGCTTGGCATCTTCGGTACTGTTGGCCATGCCCCTACGCGCGCGCATGCTGACCGCCCAGCCTCTTGTAGGGCCAAGGGCGGGTCTTAGCTCTGCGGCACGCCCTGATTGATTCTCTGTTATAAGGAAGTCCCTGCCTACACTTCCTTGCCTTGGCAATTGGGTCGGCTTAAGCTAGATTGTCTCCGCGCTTGTACTTGCTCCTGTCTTGTTCCAAGTTTCATTCCATGATCCTTCTGTTCCTGCCTTGTTCCTGCTTCCTAGTTCCAGCGCCCTCCTGTTCCTGTTCGTCTGTTCGTCTCCCCAGTTTACCTCCGGACTGTCTCTCTGGTACTGACCTCGGTTTGCTACTCGACCTGCCTGCCTGCTGCCTGCCTTCTGACTCCAGTCTGTTCCTCGACCTGTCTGCCTGCTGCCTGCCTCCTGACTCCAGCCTGCTACTCGACTCATCTGTCTGCCGCCTGCCTCCTGACTCCAGCCTGCTACTCGCCTCATCTGTCTGCTGCTTGCCCCATGACTTCAGCCTGCCTGTGACCTCATCTGACCTCCGCTACCTGACCTCTGTTTTTTTGACCATTCCTTGGACTGACTCCTGGACTCTGACCAGGGGCGGATTGTAAGAAAATATCAGCCCGGGGGATTTTTTCAAAATAGGCCCAAGGGTTATATGCCCAACACCCTTGTGCACTGTCTGTGCACCACATGTTTCAACAGCTCCCAAAAGCGTAGGAAGCCGACCCTTAAGAGTACCATGTGACCTGCAGCCAAAATATCAAAAAACCCAAATTCCACATTTTTCCTAAGTAACTAAGTGTTAAAATGGTTTAGTGGACTCTTAGGCCGGCCTGACGGAGAAGATGGAAATAGTCTCCGGAGTAGTGGAACAGGCCGGGAGGCAGATACTGGACAGATTGAAGAGAAGGATCTTCACCCTGGAAGCCCGCGGTCCCCCGGGAGGAGCCCGTAGGAGCCGGGCCGCTGGGACTTAGGCGAGAGGAGAATCTGATGAGAAGATCCGAGGTCAAGGCAGGCAAGTCTGGAACCGGACCAAGGCTGGCACCGAAGGCGGACACGAACCAGGACTGGAACTGAAGCAGGCAACTGGAACAGGAACCAGGATCAAGACTGGAACTGAAGCAGGCAACTGGAACAGGAACCAGGATCAAGGCTGGAACTGAAGCAGGCAACTGGAACAATTACAAGCAGGAACTCCAGAGGCACACTGTAACGATAAGCAAACTTGTTGCAAGGCAGTAAGCTGAGGCAGACACCAGCCTTAAGTATTTGCTGGCGTCTGACTTCAGAAAGGGAGGCGGGGCGTCTGACATCAGAAAGGGAGGCGGGGCACCCAAGGCAGGAAAGGCCCTTTAACTCCTGGCCTTTCACGCGCGCGCACACCCAGGGAGGAGGGGCTTTAACTCCCGGCCTTTCGCGCATGCACGCACCCAGGGAGGAGGGGCTAATTCAGCGAGGTGACGGCATCTCCCTCGTGGAGACGCCGCCGAAGATGTATCCCGCTGGCCTGCCAGTACCACGCGGCAGCCGCCCGGAATCGAGACCGGAACCCGGTGCCCACCGCGGCGCCCCCCGAACCGGAGCCCGACACAGAAGGTAAGGTCCCGGTTGCAGCACTCGCGACCGGGGCTGCAACACTAAGAAGATCCCTAGACCATGAATGATCAAACTGATCTGCAGTCCCCCTTCCATCCAGTCAACTGGCTGGCCCTGTGCCCACCACAAGTCTGATTAACACATTAAGCGATAGCTGAAAAAGACCCAATTAGAACATCCAGTCTGCCCAGCAAGTTTTTTATTTCGTTTAGTGTAACAACTGCTGCTCTGCTTTTCTTCATTTCTATCCTTTAGCTGCTATGGATCCTCTGTGTTTATCCCGCACCCTTTTGAACTTCATCACCTCTTCCAGAAAGACATTCCATGCATCCACCCCCCTTGGAGAAATATTTCCTAACTGTTCCTATCCCTTCAAAGTTTCATATTGTGTCCATAGTTCTACAGATTTCTTTCCATTGGAAAAGGTTTTATTCTTGTGCAAGGGCCACAGTATTTCAGAGCCAACTTCCTGCACGATATTCGAAGTTGTTTGTTCTTTGTGCTGAGCCACACTCGATCTCTGGGAAGGAAGATGGGTGCCGGCTGTCGGTGACGATCTGCCCAATTTTTCATGGCCCTGGCTGCTTTGGTGAGTCTCCCTTGGATGGACGTCCACAGAGATTGCAACTGCTGGGCAGATGCTTGTACTGCTGGAATTCCACTAGGAAGCGGCAGTGGTAAAGGTGGTCATAACTGTTTCCCATAAATGATGAAAAAGGGTGAACGCCTGTGGCTGCATGAGAATAGTTGTTGTACGAGAATTCTGCCCACGGTAATAACTGCGCCCAGTTATTCTGTCTTTCGTTGACGAAGGAGCGAAGAAAAGTCTTCAAGGAGCGGTTGGTGCGCTCCGTCAGCCCATTGCTTTGGGGATGAAAGGCGGTGGACAGATTGAGTTTCACATTGAACTTCTTACATAATGCCTTCCAATACCAGGCGGTGAACTGAGGCCTGTGATCAGAGACAATGTCCTGGGGCAGACTGTGGATCCTGAAGATATGTTGAGTGGACAAGCTGGCTAATTTGAGAGCCAACGGTAACTTGGACAGGGGACAAAGTGGTCCATTTTGGAGAACCTGTCTATAGTTACCCAGATGACTGTATTCCCTTCTGTGGCTGGAAGGTCCACCACGAAATCAGTGGCGATGTGGGTCCATGGTTCCACTGGAATGGGCAACGGTTGGAGTAGACCACAAGGCTTCCCCGTCCGCTGCTTCTGTATCACAAAGGTGGGACAGGAGTCCACGAAAGCGCGGATATCTTTCCTCAAGGTTGGCCACCAGTAGAAGTGGTTTACCAAGTCAAGAGTCTTCTCGCGGCCAGCGTGACCCCCCCGTAAGGGAGCTGTGGGCCCAGAGCAAGACCCCCTTTCAAGACCGTCGGGGAACCATCGTCTTACCAAGAGAACATACAGTGGTCCCGGAAAGATTGATCTTTGCGGGGTCTAGGATGTATTGGGGCTGGTCCTGCTCTTCCTCCAGCTCCGTTGAGCACAAAAGTGCGTCCGCTCGAACATTCTTGGCAGCCAGCCGGTAGCGTAGTGTGAAATTGAAGCGGTTGAAGAATAGAGACCAGCGGGCCTGTCGAGGGTTTAAGCGTTGGGCTTGGGACAGGAACGCCAGGTTCTTGTGGTCCGTATATACTGTAACGGGATGGATGGCTCCCTCCAACCATTGTCTCCACTCCTCAAAGGCGAGCTTGATAGCTAGTACCTTGAAATAATAAAACAGCTCCTAAATCAGATGGAATTAGTAATAAACATAGACAAAACTGAATACTTACACCTCGAATGAAAAAACACTCACCCAACACAAACTACAATCAAAATAAAAAATA
Organism: Rhinatrema bivittatum; assembly: GCF_901001135.1. Classification (NCBI taxonomy): domain Eukaryota; kingdom Metazoa; phylum Chordata; class Amphibia; order Gymnophiona; family Rhinatrematidae; genus Rhinatrema; species Rhinatrema bivittatum. The sequence continues at coordinate 271,067,801 of NC_042618.1, read as the reverse complement.
TGCAAGACGTGGAACTAGCAAGAAAAGTACGGAATCTTGGGGTTATAGTGGACCCTGAGCTATGCATGAAACAGCACATCTCTCAGAAAATAAAAGAGGGATATGGTAAACTAATGACTCTTAGAAGACTGAAACCCCTCTTAACACTAAACAACTTTCGCACAATCCTACAGGCACTGATATTCGCAAGCACAGACTATTGTAATGCACTATTACTTGGGCTACCACAATCTACACTTAGGCCGCTGCAAATACTACAAAACTCCGCCGCAAGAATTTTAACTGGAAAAAAAAGAAGGGACCACATAACTGGAACACTCGCCGAACTACATTGGCTCCCAATAGAACAAAGAATACAATACAAAGTTCTATGTATAATCCATAAGCTAATACATGAGGAAAAAGCTGACTGGCTTAACACAGCTCTGCGCGTACACGTCCCTCACAGAAACCTAAGATCTGCAAATAAGGCCCTACTTACTGTCCCCTCAGTCAAAACAGCACGGCTCACTCAAGTTAGGGAAAGAGCACTGTCACTGGCTGGCCCCGTATTATGGAACACCATGCCTCTCGAATTAAGGCTCCAGAGAAATCTGAAAATCTTCAAATCTAACCTGAAAACCCAGCTCCATAAACAAGCCTTCGATAAGACAAAGTGAAGGAGAAAAACAATTGATTAAGTTGGACGCACCGAACAAACTCATAGTAATGTTAATCTTATACCGTTGAGAAACTGTCATACCAAATTGATTAGCTCACTTAACTTTTAGCTTATTGCACTATATTGTTACCGAACTATGTCGGCACATACTCAAGTTGTAATCTATACCACTCATAATTGTTATCGTGCCTATATGTAAACCGTTGTGATGGTTCTCCAACTTAACGACGGTATAGAAGAGTTTTTAAATAAATAAAAATAAATAAATAGTAACGCCCTATCCCCGATACTATAATTATTCTCGGCAACAGAGAATTTCCTGGAAAAGTATGAGCCATGGCATGAGATGACTGGAGTCAGTGCATTGACTAAGCAAGGCTCCCACCTTGATGTTCGATGCGTTCACCTCTACGACAAATGGACGAAGCGGATCAGGGTGACGAAGACACGTATCCTGTAGAAAAGCCTCTTTGAGGATTTCCAACGCCTGACAGGCTGAATCAGGCCAATCCACCGCGTCAGCTCCTCTCTGAGTTAGGGCAGTGAGAGGAGCCACGATATGAGAATAGTGTGGAATGAAATGCCTATAGAAATTTGCGAAGCCGAGGAAATGCTGCACCGCCTTTAGCCCCCTTGGCCAGGGCCAGTCTCTGATTGCGGCTACCTTTTCAGGATCCATCTTGAATCCGGTGGCGGAGACTATGTATCCCAGAAAGGGAAGAGAATCTTTCTCAAAGCAGCATTTCTCCAACTTGGCATATAATCCGTTGTCTCTGAGTAACTGTAATACCTGATGTACATGTAGGCGATGAGAAGACAAGTCCCATGAGTAGATTAATACATCATCCAGGTACACGATGACAGACGTATTCAGTAAATCACGAGGTACCTCGTTCATGAGATGTTGAAATACTGCCGGGGCATTACATATCCGAAGAGCATGACGAGGTACTCATAGTGCCCAACCCTGGTGTTAAAGGCAGTCTTCCACTCATCCCCTGGTCGAATACGGACAAGGTTATATGCGCCCCGCAAGTCCAACTTTGTGAAGATCCTAGCTCCCTGTAATCTATCCAGGAGTTCAGGAATCAGTGGAAGTGGATAACGATCCCGCTTGGTGATGGCATTGAGACCCCGATAGTCAATGCATGGTCTTAGCTACCCGTCCTTTTTACCTACAAAAAAGAAGCCCGCCCCTGCTGGAGATTTTGAAGGTCAGATAAATCCTTTTGCCAGGTTCTCCGAGATGTATTCGGACATTGCCTGAGTCTCTGGTAGTGATAAGGGGTATACTCTTCCCCGAGGAGGTATCATTCCTGGTAAAAGCTCAATGGCACAATCAAACGGCCGATGTTGAGGCAGGATCTCCACCTTTGTCTTGGAAAATATGTCGGAGAAGTCAGTATATGGTACAGGTAGAGAGATGGTGGTGTGCAAGAGAGGGAGAACGGACACTCTCGGAACGTTCAGGCAGTTAGCGAAGCAGAAGGGGCTCCATTTCACGATCTGTAATGTGTCCCATTGGATAATCAGAGAGTGCTTCTGTAACCACGGAGTGGACGGCCTTCTCCAGATCAAGGAAGGAAATCTCCTCCGAGTGGGTTGCCCTGGTGCGTAAAGTCAAGGGTATCGTGGAAGCAGAGATTCTCCCTGGAAGAAGTGTTCCCCGGATGGAGGTAATCCGCAGCGGCACCTCCCGAGGCCAAGTGGGGATCTGTAACTGGCGTACCAAATCATCCAGGATGAAGTTGCCCCCCTGCTCCTGAATCCATAAAGGCGAGGGTCTCCAACGATCCCCCTGGGTATTCGAGTGTGATGGGTACAGTACATTGAGGAGCGGTACCAGCACAGCCTAGGAGGAGCTCCTCACGACCTCCTAGGTTCTGGCGTTTTCTGAACGCTCTTTACAGCGAGCGAGGAAATGGCCTTTTTGACCGCAATAGAGGCACAAGCCTAAAGTACGGCAGCGCTGTCTCTCCTCTGTGGTAAGCAGAGTACGCCCTAACTGTATGGGTTCCTCAGAAGCAGAATCAGGACGTGTTGCTCCTGGAGAGGGGACCGAAGATAGTGATCTGGAGAATACAGGAGCTAGAGACGGGGTACGTCGAGTGGGTCTTAGTTCTCTTGCCCTTTGTTGGAGGCGATGATCAATATGACCAGCAAAATCTATGAGGCCATTGAGATCCTCTGGAAGATATTGGGCGGCCAACTAGTCCTTGATACGCCCGGACAGGCCCTCCATAAATACAGCCCGGAGGCTGTCATCACGCCACCCAACTTCAAGAGCAAGCATGCGGAAATCCATGGCATAATCTGCTAAAGAGCGGGAACCCTGATGTAATTGCAGTAGTTCCGAGGTGGCGGTGGTTAAGCGAGCCGGGTCATCAAAGGCTAACTTGAAATTGGAGATGAACTGCGACAAATTACTGAGCAAGGGACCATTCCGCTCCCAGAGTGGAGACGCCCAAATTAGAGCCTTCCCATCAAGCAACGACAGAATATACGCCACCTTTACGGCATCAGTAGGAAACTATTGAGGAAGCAGCGTGAATCATATAAAACATTGGTTCAGAAAACCTCAGCAAGTCTTAGCCTCTCCAGCGTAATGTGACGGCGCCGGTAGCTGAGTAATTGAACCAATGTTTACCGCTGATGTCGGTGGCAGAGCAGGCACTGGATCTGGCATGGCGTCCAGACGATTAGCAAGTCACTCTACAGTCGCTGCAAGAACATCCATGCAATGCTGCTGTTGCTGCACACGCTGGGCAATTTCGGGGATTGCCTGGAGACCTGACAAATCCACCGAGTCCATGGCCTTGCAAACTTTTAAACCGTTTAGTAGACTCTTAGGCTGACCTGACGGAGAAGATGGAACTAGTCTCCGGACTAGCGGAACAGGCCGGGAGGCAGATACTGGACGGATTGAAAAGAAGGATCTTCACCCTGGAAGCCCGCGCTCCCCCGGGAGGAGCCCGTAGGAGCCGGGCCGCTGGGACTTAGGCGAGAGGAGAATCCGATGAGAAGATCCGAGATCAAGGCAGGCAAGTCTGGAACAGGACCAAGGCTGGCACCGAAGGCGGACACGAACCAGGACTGGAACTGAAGCAGGCAACTGGAACAGGAACCAGGATCAAGACTGGAACTGAAGCAGGCAACTGGAACAGGAACCAAGATCAAGGCTGGAACTGAAGCAGGCAACTGGAACAATTACAAGCAGGAACTCCAGAGGCACACTGTAAAGATAAGCAAACTTGTTGCAAGGCAGTAAGCTGAGGCAGACACCAACCTTAAGTATTTGCTGGCGTCTGACTTCAGAAAGGGAGGCGGGGCGTCTCACATCAGAAAGGGAGGCGGGGCGCCCAAGGCAGGAAAGGCCCTTTAACTCCTGGCCTTTAGCGCGCGCGCGCACCCAGGAAGGAAGGGCTTTAACTCCCGGCCTTTCGCGCGCACGCGCACCCAGGGAGGAGGGGCTAATTCAGCGAGGCGACAGCATCTCCCTCGTGGAGACGCCGCCAAAGATGTATCCCGCCGGCCTGCCAGCACCACGCGGCAGCTGCCCGGAAACGAGACCGTAACCCGGTGCCCACCGCGGCGCCCCCCCCCCGAACCGGAGCCTGACACAGAAGGTAAGGTCCCGGTTGCGGCACTCGCGACCGGGGCCGGAACACTAAGAAGTAGGGATGTGAATCGTTTTAGGACGATTAAAATTATCGTCCGATAATTTTAATATCGTCTTAAACCGTTATGGAACACAATACAATACAGATTCTAACGATTTATCGTTATAAATCGTTAGAATCGGGAGCCGGCACACTAAAACCCCCTAAAACCCACCCCCGACCCTTTAAATTAAATCCCCCACCCTCCCGACCCCCCCCCAAATAACTTAAATAACCTGCGGGTCCAGCGGCGGTCCGGAACGGCAGCGGTCCGGAACGGGCTCCTGCTCCTGAATCTTGTCGTCTTCAGCCGGCGCCATTTTCCAAAATGGCGCCGAAAAATGGCGGCGGCCATAGACGAAAAGATTGGATGGCAGGAGGTCCTTCCGGACCCCCGCTGGACTTTTGGCAAGTCTCGTGGGGGTCAGGAGGCCCCCCACAAGCTGGCCAAAAGTTCCTGGAGGTCCAGCGGGGGTCAGGGAGCGATTTCCCGCCGCGAATCGTTTTCGTACGGAAAATGGCGCCGGCAGGAGATCGACTGCAGGAGGTCGTTCAGCGAGGGTTCCGGCGCCTCGCTGAACAACCTCCTGCAGTCGATCTCCTGCCGGCGCCATTTTCCGTACGAAAACGATTCGCGGCGGGAAATCGCTCCCTGACCCCCGCTGGACCTCCAGGAACTTTTGGCCAGCTTGTGGGGGGCCTCCTGACCCCCACGAGACTTGCCAAAAGTCCAGCGGGGGTCCGGAAGGACCTCCTGCCGTCCAATCTTTTTCGTCTATGGCCGCCGCCATTTTTTGGCGCCATTTTGGAAAATGGCGCCGGCTGAAGACGACAAGATTGAGGAGCAGGAGCCCGTTCCGGACCGCCGCTGGACCCGCAGGTTATTTAAGTTATTTGGGGGGGGGGGGGTCGGGGGGGTGGGGGATTTAATTTAAAGGGTCGGGGGTGGGTTTTAGGGGGTTTTAGTGTGCCGGTTTTTCGATTTTTCGATTTTTCGATTTTTAACGATGTTCCGGCGAGGGATGGGGTTCGGGAGGGTGGGGGATTTAATTTAAAGGGTCGGGGGTGGGTTTTAGGGGGTTTTAATGTGCCGGTTTTTCGATTTTTCGATTTTTCGATTTTTAACGATTTTTAACGATTTTTCACGATATTTTACCCCCCCAAACGGCAACAATACGATTCCCTCCCCCTCCCAGCCGAAATCGATCGTTAAGACGATCGAGGACACGATTCACATCCCTACTAAGAAGATCCCTAGACCATGAATGATCAAACTGATCTGCAGTCCCCCTTCCATCCAGTCAAATGGATGGCCCTGTGCCCACCACAAGTCTGATTAACACATTAAGTGATAGCAGAAAAAGACCCAATTAGAACATCCAGTCTGCCCAGCAAGTTTTTTATTTCGTTTAGTGTAACTCTGCTTTTCTTCATTTCTATCCTTTAGCTGCTATGGATCCTCTGTGTTTATCCCGCACCCTTTTGAACTTCATCACCTCTTCCAGAAAGACATTCCATGCATCCACCCCCCCTTGGAGAAATATTTCCTAACTGTTCCTATCCCCTCAAAGTTTCATATTGTGACCCTAGTTCTACAGATTTCTTTCCATTGGAAAAGGGTTTATTCTTGTGCGTCATTAATGCCTTTCAGGAATTTAAAAGTCTGCATAATATCTCCCCTATCTATCCAGTCTTCCAGGGAAGACATATCCAGGTCCTTCAGTCTCACTTCATATGACTTTTGATGCAGACCCCTCACTATTTTAGTTGCCTTTCTCTGGGCTGCTTCCATTCTGTCTCTGTCTCTTGTGAGATATGGTCTCTCTCATGTATATATAGATCCTGGATTCCTGACCTGTTGTTAAAGTCTCTTGCCAACCAATCAGCTCTTGAAAAGTTGCCAAGTGATGAGGCAATCACACTGCCAACCAGTGGCTCAGACCCATATTCTGCTGTTATGCTGCTGCTCATATGCTCATTCAGGAGGTAATTTTCAATGGAGTTAACATGTAAACATAACATACTATCATCAATTTTAAAAGCCCATTTACACACTTACAGTACACTTGTGCATCTCAGACCTATTGGCAATTCAAAGGCATATATTTTAGCAATTTTCAAAAGCCCACATACATGTGTAAAGTGCATTTACATGCGTAAAACCCAGTTTTAAGCGTGTAAATCCTTTTGAAAATGTGCTCCCCCCTAGTGAGTGCCCCCTGCATCATTATTTAAAGTTCTTGCTGCCAGCCCTTTCCCATCTTGATGCACCCCCCTCCCTTTCCAATCCCTTCTCAGCAGCCCCACTCTCCAGGAGACTCATTGGCTCCACAGCTACCTGCCCCTCTCAGAGCTCAGTCTAGCCACCTCAGACAGAAGCCTCACTAACAATGCACAGGCACTTCCTCCTGGCTCACCCCCCTCCCCTCCCTTTCTGTGACTGTAGCTTTCCACAACCTGCTACTTCAGCCCCTTCCCATTGACTGTGTGCTGCACAGTCTGTTGCTTTTATAGTTATGATTTTTCAGATTCTGATCTGCCTACTTACTCCAGGGTAGGGAGGACCAGAAGTCATTCATGCCGCTGGAATTCTCATGGATTATAAAAAAGAAAATTTAGCCATAGCCAAGACTGCACATATCACTGCTGCAGTCAAGACTGGGGACAGCCACTGACACAAAGCTCGAGATGGGTTCCTGCTTTCCCATATGGAACCAGTGCAATCAGGGCCAGTGCATGGGTATTAGGCACCCTAGGTAAACCTTACAGTCTTGCATCCCCTACCCTCCCCACTCACAATTAAAAATTATGCATTTATAATTGAATGTACATGAAAAAGGACATTCAAAGTACAGTCTTCTAAACTAAAACATTATTTATTTACATGCACTGCTGGGATGCCAATCACAAAACCCTGCAAAAGACATTTAGCACCCATATGGTATTAGGCCTATTGTTAGGCTTAGACTTGGCCCTTGGAAAGTTTTGCATAAACTGAATTACATTATAGTAAACCTCCCATACCAAAATAGAACTACCAGCCAGCACTCAAAGAGTAACAATCCCACCTATGAAAAGGTAACATTATGAATATTACACCAGGCCCTAAAACACTGATATACCTCCTATTAGGAAAACAAAGGAATTTAGCATGCTACTGATCCCCACATTAGCAGAATCCCTCACCTCAGTTATACATGCAGAACACAGAAAGACCCTCATCAAATATAGAATAAAGAAACCATAAAGTATAAATAGAAATATGCAGATAAAACAGACCTGGAAACCACAACAAGCCAGTGTCTATATGCAGTACAACAATGGAAATCAGAAACATCATCATGTTTAATAAAATAAACAAAATCATAAAGCATCAGTCATAATAGAAGAAAACATGCTAATAAAAAGTATACATATTTCACAACAGTTAATGAATAAAATATCAAATAATTACAATTGTACATAAAATGTTTAAAACATTTCCCAAACATTAATAAAATATTTCAAAACAATTAAACCAATAAAGATAAAAGGTTTCATACTCTTACATCAAAATAAATAAATAAATACAATATGTCAGAAATTTTGATTTCAAAAACCCTGAGATGGTTGGACCTGAGGGATGTGCACAGACTTTCTCCTCTTGTTCTCATACACACACAACACGTATACACTCTCACATACTCACTGACACACACTTCCATGTTCATTCACACAGAACACTCTCACACAGTCACACACAATCACGGACACACACACACCGTTACACACACATGCTCACTGACACAAAAACAGTGATATATGCTCACTGATTGACACTCTCAAGCTCACTGACACACACAAACGCTGTCTCACTTTTTCACATGCTCACTGACACAAATGCTCAGACACATACACTTTCTCATATGCTGACACACAATACTCAGTCTCACACACATTTTGTCACATGCAGAGATACACATGAGTACTCACATGTAGTTGCACACACTCTGACCGGATCACTCACACACACACACACACACGCACCCACTCTACCTAAAAAATGCAGGAGCAGTAGCAGCAGCCAATTATTTTTTAAAATATTTTTACTCACATTGGTGGTTAGGGGGATGCAGGCAAAGCCCTGTGTTAACAGGGTCCCGGTGTGCTGGCTGCCTGTTGCTGTGGAAGGAGGCATCCTTTGCCTTAGGAAGGGAAGGCTGTAAGCCTCAATACCGTTTTGTTTTTTTTGCCGCAGCCCAAAGACTAGGGGACCCACGGCAGAGGAGCATAAGGCATGCAACATGGACCCAGGGGTGAGACAGCAGTGGGAGGCCAGCACCCACCTCCTGAAGGGGGAGAGAACATGAGCCCGTAAGAGGAGGCGGCTTCACTGTTTCCTGCCTCTGTTGTGAATGGGAGGAGGGGCAGGCGGCTCCGAGAAAGCAGCAGGAAAAAGAGCACGAAAGCACCACCACCTCCACCACACTTCAATGATGGAAAGCCTCAGAAGCGGCTTCTAGCACGAGAGAAGTGCGGCCGAGGCCCGGGGTTGGTCACAGGGACCCCGCAGGCATGGGGCCACCACGACCATCACTAACCATGTGATTTGCTGGACCTGCCCACTGGGGCATGCCTGAAGACCCGATAGGCAAATCCGCCCCTGACTCTGACCTCTGCCTGCTTGACCTCGTCTCTAGATTCTGGCTCTGTTCCTAGCCTTGTCATCACCTATGCTATTCTGGTCCTCCTTGTTCCACCTGACCTCCAGTCTCGAACCTGATCACGCTCCCCTTCTGTCTGTGGGCATGCTGGACTTCCACTCTCCCAGGAGACCCTGCGAGGCCCACCTAAGTCCAAGCAGCCCAGGTCCATACGGGCTTTTCCAGGGGGGACCTCGGGCTTCCAGCGGTGAAGCTCTTCCTAACCTCTGTCTCCTTTCATGCTCCATCTCCTGGTCCCTACCAGGAGGCGCATCTCCACTGCCACAGGACAAGGGTCTACCCCCGAGTGCAACAGGCTGCCAAGGGCATGGACTCGGCGGAGTCTCCCGCCTCCAGGGCCCTACCAGGTTTGGCCGCCACAGTTAAACAATATAATCAAGCTTTGGAAACGCTGGCCTCTACAGTGGAAGAACTTCATTCCCAGCTACAAGATACAGCTTTGGCCAATTCTGTGGGCCTCTCGGCCACCATGCTTCTCAAAGCATCTTTGGCACTTCCTGCACCTCCTTGATATAATGGGGACCCACGCTCCTGTCATGGTTCCTTAATCATTGCTTTATGCAGTTTGCACTGCAACCCTTGCTGTTTTTGAAGGAAATCACTAAGGTGACCTTTATTCTGTCTCGTGTGGAAGGGAAGGCCCTTGCGTGGGCTTCTCCCTTATGGGAACGTTCCCACTAGGAAGCACATCTCCACTGCTTCAGGACAAGGGTCCACCCCTGAGTGCAACACATTTACCTGGATAACTTTAGTTAGGTATATTGAACAGAATTCTTGCCTATATATGTTCTACTGAATATCTGAGCAAAGTTACCCAGGTATCTTTCCTGTTTCTTGGCTTACTCAATATGAATCTCTATGTTTTTAAATTTAATCCCTGGCCAGGCTTTGTACCAGAATGCCTTCTTGTATGTGAGAAAAAATATGCATTTGCACATTTTATGTGTATATTTTTCTTCACATATCAGGCAGACAATTTTATAAGAGGGCACTTATGCAGGTAAAGCACTACTACGCCTTCAGCAATGCACAAGCTAAACATTTTTTAGCAAGTATTTTAATGCTTAGAGCCAGAGTCTATAATGTATACAAATTTACCTCATGTGTATTCATTGTGGATATCCTGAAAATTTGTAGGGTGATCAGGGCAGATTTGTGAAGACCTATGCTAATCAGTTCTTTATTTTCTTACTTGCATAATTTACATATGCAGCTGCATGAAAATTTTGCATGCCCCAAACAGTGCATTTAGAAGGTAATTTTATAATAGTCTGGCTAAATTATGCGGCAAATGCAAATACAAAATTTACCTATACACAATTATGTGCACATAAAATTTTGGGGACAATTTACACACATACTTTTGAAAATCTTAAAGTATGTGTGCAAGTCGAAACCCTTCCCCAACTCTGTCCCTGGGAAAGCCTCCCATTGGCCTAGGTAAACTACATGTGATATGAAAATCAAAATAAAAAGGGGGAAGTGAGGAGCCAAGGCAAACAATCTCAAAAACCTCATTGAATAAGTAATCTTATGTGCAAAACATTCATATTCCATATTCAAAACGAAAAGAAGCGGAGGACAGTCTCTTAATGCAGAATGCAACAAAAGTAGGGTGAGACCAATCGTTGTATAGTAAAAAAAAAGTCCATATTCAGCTGCTGTCAGCCAGATAAACTTATCTGGCTAACTTAGCATGTATTTTCTGTGGTGGGGCACACAACTGAATATACCTAGCTATCCTAAAATTATATCGGATAACTTATCCGGCTAACTCAGTTCCTCTCTCACCCCTCCTGCCACATAGCTGGATAACTATTTAGCTGGATAAAACGTTAGCCTGCTAAGTGGCAACTGCTGATCCTGGGCACTTATTGAGCCGCCATTTAGCTGTATAAGTGAAAACGTATCTGGCTAAGTGGCGCTGAATATGGATCTTGCAGTTTTCACATAACTTTCCCCATGCATTTTTGTGAAAGGTCATTTCTGCAGGTAAAACACTGTTTAACTTGCAGAAATGCTTTTGAAAATTAACCTCATTATGTTTATTTGCACATGTCCAAAAATCCATTAGCATTTGTGCAGCAGCCCTTATGAGCTAGATTTTCAATGTTTTGTAAACAAATACTCAAAACTGTAAGTAAATGTGGAAGCAAATAATGTGGGAAACTTGAGCCTTATAAAAATATATCCTAAAGTTTCTGCAAAATTGTGACATGGATATTTAAATGCAGCAATGTGATATTCCCAGCAGGGAGTCCTCAGACAAGTATATTATTGCTTTGCTTCTACTAGACGCTTGAAGGATTTTTAAAGGTTTTTGATTAGGGTCTATAAAGCATGGATATGATTCTTGGGTTTTTTTTCTAGTTTCCTGGAACTCAGAATGTTCCAGGGAGTGTTCAATATATTTTCAGCTACATATCAGAACTAAAAAAAGAAACTTTATGTTGCAGTGCCAGAAATCTTCATTTTTTGATGACTGCTGCTTTGCTACAGATTCATTATGTCCTCTGATTCTATTTTAGGAAGCACAGCAAGAGCCTTGATGTGGCATTAATCTTTGCCGGCTACAAAAACCTAATAATTCCATTAAATATCTCATACTGTTATTAGTATAATATAACTATGGCAAGTATCTGTAACAGGAAGCTGTATCCAAGCCTGGATTCATACATTTTTTTATTACTATAGAATGTAAAAAATATTTACATAGTTGAAGACACCTTAATGAATAGCAAAACAACTATAGGGTTGATTTACTCTCACTTGGAACTTAGAAACATTTCCAGCATTAAATAAAATAGTGTGCTTGACATGTTAGTCTACAAGAATGTGTGGAAATAAAGGTCAATCCTACTGTTTCTACTCATAGACGTTGATATCACCTTCCAATCCTTCCTCTCCTACCCCAGGACCCCAGTGTTATTTCCTGAACCCCTCTATCCAGAAGCTTATGTAATTTCCCAATTCCCCTAATCACACAACCTAGATTCCAAACTTATATGGGAAGGCCCTTACTCCCTCAGCTCATCTGCTCCACCCTAGGCAGGAGGGCGTATGCTTGTGACTGCCTGATTTGTTATATTATATATTAAAACAAATATTTAGACAAAGCTACAGGTGGCCAACTCTGATTCTAGACAGCTACAAACAGGACAGGTGTCAGGTTTCCACAATGAATATGCATGAGATATTTTTGCATGTAATGGAGGCTGTGTTGGCATCCCCGGGACTGGGCATTCAGGTATCCATATTGATAAACTTACGCTAACTACTGAATCAGAAAGATGGAAGCTGAAGGAAATTGTAAAACTGCTGAATGTACTAACACCAGTGAAAGAGCAATTGTCAACAGTGTCTGAACCTCAGGCTGTGCAAGATGTGCATGATCTTGAGGTTCAAATAGACAATGTTACCATAGTCGAGGGAGGGCAACATTAAAGCTTGAACCACTGAATGAAAGTCACCAGAATTGAACAGAGGGTATAGGCTGCAAAGCATATGCAGCTTAAAAAAGCTAGATCTAATGGTTTCCTCAATTTGATGTTGGAAACACAGACTAGAATAGGGATGTGCACTGATTTTTTTTTGTGTTATTTTCATTTCGGATTGTTATCTGTTTGATTTCATTTTTTAAATGGTTTGGGGGTATTTATTTTGGGTTCCCCGAATTTTGGAGTTAGTGCACACTAATGGGACTTAGTACATGCTAACTGGATGTTAGAAAATATCGGTAAGTTAAAAAGTATAAATTGGGGAAGCACTTTGTTAGCTACAGGTATGGTTCTGCATTCCCATTGGCTGTCTCTTTAGTTACTTGTTTGAGTTGCCTAGGTTGCAAGGTGATGTTTGTGGGGAGATGGCCAGTGCCTTATAAGAAATATAAACAAATAAGTGATATAATAATATTATTAAGTTCTACTCAGCAAAAGTATGTAATGCAAATGCATATTTTGAATTTTCCATTCCCTTTGAATTTTAGGAAAGGGTCCTGGAATTTTGGGATATGCATATTGGGATAGATTTTAAAAATTTGCGCAATCGCGTACTTTTGTTCACGCACCAGGCGCGAACAAAAGTACATTGGATTTTATAAGATACGAGCATAGCCGCGCGTATCTTATAAAATCCGGGGTCGGCGTGCGCAAGGGGGTGCACATTTGTGCAACCTGCGCGCGCCGAGCCCAGCGCGCACTGCCTGTTCCCTCCGAGGCCGCTCCAAAATCGGAGAGGCCTTGGAGGGAACTTTCCTTTGCCCTCCTCCGCACCTTCCCTTCCCTTCCCCTACCTAACCCCCCCCCCCAGCCCTATCTAAACCCCCCCCCTAACTTTGCGTGCACCGGCCGGCAGCCCCGCTCCGTGTTCCGGTCCCGGGGGCTGGTCCGGAGGCCGTGGCCACACCCCCGGAACACTCCCGGGCCGAAACCACGCCTGCGTCGCCAACCCCGAAATGCTGCGACACGCCCCCAAAACGCTGCGTCACTCCGGGCATGCCCCCGACACGCCCCCAACACGCCCCTTTTACAAAGCCCCGGAACTTACATGCGTCTCGGGGCTCTGCGTGTGCCGGCAGCCTATGCAAAATAGGCATGCCGGCGCGCGAGGGCCCTGCGCGCGTAAATCTGGCCGGATTTACGTGCACAGGGCATTTAAAATCCGCCCCATTGTGAATTCCCCTAGTGTGTGCTGTGTGTTTGGATGGGGGGATGAATGGTGAGAGGGGAAGTGACTGGGATGAATATATGGGGTGACAAGTGGGAGAGAGACTGATTGGGATGGTCTTTAGGGATCCATAGTGTTTATCCCATGTCCCTTTGAATTCATTGACTGTTTTCTTCTTCAATACCTCTTCCGGAAGGGCATTCCAAGTATCCATAACTCTCTTCATGAAAAAATATTTCCTGTTGTTGTTTCTGAGACATCACCCCCCCCCCCCGGAGTTTCATATCAAGACCCCTAGTTCTATTGTTTTCTTTCTGATGGAAAAGGTTTGAAATGCATGCATCATTAAAACCTTTCAAGTATCTGAAGGTCTGTATCATATCTCCCCTACACCTCCTCTCTTCCAGGGTATACATATTTAGATCCTTTAGCCTGTCCTCATAAGTCTCCTGACACAGACCCCCTCACCATTTTGGTTGCCTTTCTCTGGATTGTCTCCATCCTGTCTCTATCCTTTTTGAGATACGGTCCTCAGAACTGAACACATTACTTCAGATGTTGTATCACCAAGGACCTGTACAAGGGCATTATCACCTTCTTTTTCCTGCAGGTTATTCCTCTCTATGCACCCCAGCATTTTTCTGGCTTAGCTATCGCCTTGTCACATTACTTTGCCATCTTCAGATAGCCAGATACTATTAGCCCAAAGTCTCACTCTTGGCCTGTGCACATGAGTATTTCACTCCCCATCATATACAGCTCTTTCGGATTACCACACCCCAGATGCATAAATCTGCATTTTTTGGTACTGAATCTCAGCTGCCAAATATTTGACTACTCTTCAAGCTTTCTTAAATCATTTTCCATTCTCTCTTCTCCTTCAGGCATGTCCACTGTCATATGACAGGGCAAAGGTAGCGCCGGCACCATTTTGTTTTTTGTCCCCCGACGTCCCCCGTACAAAATGGCGCCGGCCGTACGGCAAAACGATTCGACTGCAGGAGGTCGTTCCCGGACCCCCGCTGGACTTTTGGCAAGTCTTGTAGGGGTCAGGAGGCCCCCCCAAGCTGGCCAAAAGTCCCTGGGGGTCCAGCGGGGGTCCGGGAGCGATCTCCTACGCTCCTGACGTCGGGGGACAAAAAATAAAATGGCGCCGGCGCTACCTTTGTCCTGTCATATGACAGGGCAAAGGTAGCGCCGGCGCCATTTCTACAACGCACCGCAGGCCCGAGAGTAAAAGATCACACCGGGACCCCCGCTCTGGACCCCAGGTAATTTAAGGCATTTTGGGGGGGTTCGGGAGGGTGGGGGATTTATTTTAAAGGGTCGGTGTGGGTTTTAGGGTTGTTTTAGTGTGCTGGTTTTTACGCCCTCCCCCTTCCCCTCCCCCTTCCCCCGATTTACGATTTTTGACAATAAATCGGGGGAATTCCTATTGTATCGCGCTTCTAACGATTTTTGATGATTTAAAATATATCGGACGATATTTTAAATCGTCAAAAAACGATTCACATTCCTAGTAGTTTCCAGCCTCCTCTCTGCTACCACCATTCTGAAGAGGGACCATAACTACACATCTCCAGCCTCTTGGCACCATTCCCATTTCCAGGAATCCATTGAAAATGTCCTTCAGCGGACCCACCAGAACACCCCTGCGCACCCTCAGTATCCTGGGATGTACCTCATCTAGCCCCATTGCCTTGTCCACGTTCAGTTTACTTAGCTTATCCCATACATTCTTTTCTGTAAATTGAGTTTCATCTACCCCATCCCCATCTATGGTCTTGTCTACCAACAATGATTCTTTTCCAGGGTCCTCTTTAGTGAACACTGAAATGAAGTATTTGTTCAATATTTCTGCCGTTTCTTCATCTCTCTTGACACATTGCTCCTTGTCACCTTTCAAATTCATTATACTGCTTTGGGCCTTCCTTCTTTCTCTAATTGGCAATTCTTTCTTCCCCTTTATCTTTTGCTTTCCTGATTTCTTTTTTCCTCTTCCTCAGTTTCACAGGAATTCTTCCCTGTGTTCCTCTTTTTTGGGATTGTGGCACTTGAGCAGCCAAGGACATGGGCACAACCAGAGGAATCACACTCAGACTCTGCTGTAACTTCAGTGAGTTTATTTACAGTGCCACACTCAAAACAATCAGGATTTGCAAACACATTTGCAAACACAAAGACTACTCTCTAGTCTCAGCTAACCAGGCACTTCCCAGAAGTCTGCCTGTTTTCCACTCTCAGTAAGTTACACACTAGGCACATCTCAGAAGTCACCTACCTTCACAGTATTTCTTAGGTACTTTCCCGAAGCCTGCCTACCTTCACAGATCCTTAAGCACTTCCCAGAAGTCTACCTACTCTCTCCCAGAGAAAGGTCTAGAGCTCCCACTCTCGGGCAGGACCTGGAGCGTCTACCTCCAGGTCCATGGGGCCCCTCTTCTCCCTGCTGGCTCAGCAAATTATCATCCCCTTTCCTGGGCATGTCCTCTAAGCACCTCCCACCTGGCAGGGTTCTGCCCATAAACATTCTCCCTCTAGGGAATTTAAAAGGGACCAGGCTCCCAGCCTGGTTCAGTACATACTCACAAGGTTATACTAAGGGCATTGTCTCACAGGGTCCTTTATACTTCTTGAATGCTGTTCTTTTTGCCTTTATTTTTTCAGTCACTTACTTTTTCCTCTTACTTTTCTAACATATATTTGTTGCCTTTGTAATAGCTCCTAATTTGGTCCTCTGTTGTTCCACTTCACCAATTTTCTCCAAGTCTTCCAGTTCTTCTTCCATATATATCCCCATTCTGACAAATTCCATATTTGTGAAATTCAGAACTCAGGTGTTCGTGTGACTTCTCTGTATCCTATTCGTGATATCAAGCCATAACTTCTGATCACTGGTGCTCAGTGTTGTGAGGGCTGGCCGCAGGATAATGCAGTCAGCCACACTCACCGTTCGAGCCAGCCTGAACCACCCCCATGGCCGCTGCTGTTGCTTCCTCTCGGAGCAGTGGGACGGCAACACAGAGCCGGATCAGATATGATAGTTTACAAATTACTAATAATAGGTCTGCAATTTCATTATTCAGTTGTTTTAGCACTCTGGGATGTATAGAATCTGGTCCAGGTGATTTACAGCTCTTTAGTTTGTCAATTTGCTCTATTACATCTTCCAAGTTCACTGAGATGTGTTTCAATTCCTCTGACTAATCACCTTTAAATATCACTTCTGGCATGGCTATCTGTCTTACACCTTCCTCAGTAAAGACAGAAGCAAAGAATTAATTTAATCTCTGTGCTATAGCCTTATCCTCCCTTAGTACCCCTTTTACCCCTCAATCATCTAATGGTCCCTCACAATCTGTTTGCTTCGAAGGTACCTGAAATAGTTTTTATTATGAGTTTTTGCTTCCACAACAACTTATTATCAAATTCTGCCTTTGCCTTCCATATTAATGCTTTCCACCTAACTTGCCACTGCTTATGCTGTTTCCTGTTTTTTTTTCAGGAAGAACAGTTGCTCAGAGATAGTGTGAAAATAGGGCTGGTGCAAGGTTCTTAGGTACTCTAGGTGGAGCAAACAGAGTGCCCTACCTCAGTCTCTCTCTCTCATAAGAACAAAAAATATAAGACATGTCATACTGGGTCAGACCAAAGGTCCATCAAGCCCAGTATCCTGTTTCCAACAGTGGCCAATCCAAGTCACAAGTACTTGGTAAGTACCCAAACATTATTAGATCCCAAGCTACTTTCCTTATTGTTTGAAAGCAGTTTATGGACTTCTCCTCTAGGAACTTATCCAAACCTTTTTTAAACCCAGTTACACTAATTGCTGTAACCTCATCCTCTGTGTTACGATCCGAGGTTTGGAGGCCTTCGGATCCTGTTACGAGTGTGGCCTCGGCTGCTGTTACGAACTGAGGGCACAGTCATTTCTGAAGCGGGTGTTGTGAGCCCTTGGGCCATGGCATGACTCAGGGAGAAGCCCCAAGACACACCGCGGGAGGTGAGCTGGTGCGAGCACGGGTAACGAAGAGCAGGACAAGGCTGAAGCGGAGACAAGGATACAAGGTCTGACCCTCTACCGGACCTGCATGCCCCAGGATGACCAACAACGTAATGTTGATCGATGAACAGTCCTTCAACCGTTCCAAGCCCTTTCGGACCTGCCACTGGGTACAGCAAAAGGAGGCAGGCCGGACAGAGGATGAGAGCAGATGGAGTCCTTAGAAAACAGAAGACTTTGGATGAAGACTGAAGCAAGGACACTGTAGACAAAGACTGAAGCGAGGACACTGTAGACAAAAGCAAGGATGAACGCGCTGGGTCAAGACTGCGACACAGCATGCCCTACACAGTCCACTCACGGGACTGGTCGCAGACCACGCTGGGCTCGAAGCAGCCTCCAGGAGGAATATACTGAAGAGGCCTGCATCGGGGCGCACCCTACACAGTCCACCCGCGGGACTGGTCGCGGACCACACTGGTGCGGAGCAGGTATGAACAGAGTCTTGACATCGACGGACGCGACATGCAATAAGCTGCGAAGACCGGGACAAGATTCAAGCACAGGATTCACGATTCTCAAGGATTAAAAACATAGGACTGAAGCAGAAGTCTTCTGGAGGGTTGCACTGCGGAGATGAAGATGGCCTTAGTACCATGAGGTGCCCTACACAGCCCGCCTGTGGGACTGGTCGCAGACCACGACAACTGCATGCCAGGAAAGTGGACATCAAGGAACCAAGGCATGGAGACAGAGATGAAGGCAAAGGCATCAGGAAGGACATCGGACATCAGGAGGTACTGTTATGGTCGTGGACCCTTGGGCCGGCTGAGACTGCAGATGTAGCACTGTGGGGACCCCCAGTGAGTGTCGCAACCAGGAGGTGGTGCTGAAGAAAGACTCCGGAGAAGACTTCACCACTGAAAGTCCAAGGTCCCCCCAGGAGGAGCCCGTAGAGACCCGGACCTCTTGGACTTAGGTGGGACCCTATGCGACCAAGGATCCAGGAAGCTGCTGAAGAGATGGTCGATGAGGACTGTAGGGCCCACGAGGCTGGAAGAGTCTTCACCCTCGGAAGCCCGCAGCTCCCCCGGGAGGAGCCCGTGAGAGCCCGAGCCGCTGGGACTTAGGAGAATCCCCTGGGCCAGAAAGAACCGGATACCTGAAGAGACAGAGAGAATAGAAGTTGGAGTCCAGGAAGGAAGCAGGGTCAGAAGCCAGAAGTCAGAGGTCCGAAGCCAAAGTCAGGGGCGGAAGCTGGAAACAGTCGTTGGACAGAGCCGGGTCAGAAGCCAGAAGCCAGAAGTCAGAAGTCCAAACCAAAACCAGGGGCGGAAGCGAAGACGAAGTCAATGGACAAAGCCGGGTCAGAAGCCAGAAGTAGAAGAGAAGATCCAAGATCCAAAGCAGCAACTAGCAACTCAGGGGACTGAGTGAACCTCGTTGCAAGGCAGGGATTTGACCAAGCTGCAGGGTTTAAACACCCTGCAGCATCTGACGTCATCTGAAGGCCGTCCCCCTGATTTCCCGTGCTGGCCCCCTTTAAGACCCAAGCCCCTGTGCGCGCGCATGCCTAGGGGGCATGTGTCGGGTCAGCCACGTCTCCCTCGTGAAATGAGAGCCGCAGTGGAAGGACTTCCAGGTGCGGGGCCTTAACTGCCCTGCTTACGCGCGCGCGTGCGCGTGGCAGATGCGATGGGCGGAGTTTAGCGGGGCTTTCGGCGGCGTCCCCATGAGGAGACACCGAGACCATGCGGCCTACCGAGCCAGGGCAGCTGCTTTCCGTATCACGGACTGGAGGAAGGTAAGTGGCCCCGAGCCCGACCGAGGGGGAGGTGGTCGGGAGCGCAACAGAGAAGCCAGGAAAGGAATGAATGACAGGGAAGGAGTTGGAGCTGAGGAAATGAGAGGCAGAGAAAGGTAGATGAGAGTTGGTAAGGGAGTGAATACAGGCATTAGAAATGGAGAACTAGGGGGTGGGTAAAAGACAGAGTGGGAATAGGAGGCTGGTGAATGGAAGGAGTTGGGAAGGGTGAAAGTGAGAGATAAAAAGCTGGTGGATATTTGAAAGGTGAAAAGAGGGAGACTGAGGGAGAGAAGGATGGGTGAAATTTTAGCTATGAATGGATATAGAAGCAGAAGAGAGAAAAGCAGAAAAAGATGAAAGGGAAAGATTCAGAGAGCGATGTAGGGAAGAAAGGGAAGAAAACAGGATGAGAGATAAAAATATAGAATGCAAAGGAGAACATGGAAAAGAACATAGAAGACTAAAAAGAGAAACCAGCATCAATCCAATTTATAAATTAAATGCCTAGCAACAAAGGTAGAAAACAAAATATTTTCATTTTTTAGAGAGTGGAATATGTCAGCTTTAGAAATGTATATTTCTCGTATCTTTGTATTTTTCTCAGTTCAGGAGGAAATACATCTGTTTCTCTTTCTCAGAAGTTGTACTGCATGCAGAGTCTGGTTACTAGGAGGTTTTCATGTCAGATTTTGTCTGCATTCTTCTATTTTTAATTTGTGCACCTTTATTTTGTATTAAGTAAGGGTCTGTTTGTGTTTACATGCATGACTGAAGTAAAGGATTATGCTAGTCTGTAATGTCTATATAGGAATCTACAGCAGTCTGGCAGGTGTATTGGTGCTCTAAGGCCTTTAGTAATATTTGCATTGCTGCTCTTTCTCAGGCAAGTTTGCTGGTATTTGAGTCCTGAGAGTTAGGGCTGGATTTTAAAAGGGTTACGCACATAGGGGTAGATTTTCAAACAAGGCGCGTTGGTGTACTTTTGTTGGCGCTCCAGGCGCAAACAAAAGTACGCGGGATTTTAGTAGATACGCGCGGAGCCGCACGTATCTGCTAAAAACCTGGATCGGCGCGCGCAAGGCTATTGATTTTGTATAGCCGGCGCGCGCCGAGCCGCGCAGCCTACCCCCGTTCCCTCCAAGGCCGCTCCGAAATCGGAGCGGCCTTGGAGGGAATCCTCTAACGCCCTTCCCTCACCTTCCCCTCCCTTCCTCTACCTAACCCACCCGCCCGGCCCTGTCTACACCCCCCTTACCTTTCTCTGGGGATTTACGCCTCCCGGAGGGAGAAGTAAATCCCCGCGCGCCAGCAGGCCTGTTGCGCGCCGGGACGCGACCTGGGGGCGGGTACGGAGGGCGCGGCCACGCCCCCGGACCGCCCCGGGCCGTAGCCACGCCCCCATACCCGCCCCCAAAACGCTGCCGACACGCCCCCTAAACGCCGTGGTGACCGGGCCCGCCCCCGACACGCCCCCCTCGGAGAACCCCGGGACTTACGCGAGTCCCGGGGCTCTGTGCGCGCCGGTAGGCCTATGTAAAATAGGCTCACCGGCGCGCAGGACCCTGCACGCCTAAATCCGCCCGGTTTTGGGCGGATTTAGGCGAGCAGGGCTCTGAAAATCCGCCCCATAAGGTACGTGTGTAACCCTTCTAAAACGGCGCTGCGCACGCCGAGCCTATATTGCATAGGCGTAAGTCCCGGGGCTTTCTTGGGGTGGGCGTGTCGGGGGGCGTTACGTGGTCGGCGCATCATCCGGGGGCGTGTCGGTGGGCGTGAAGTGGTCGGCGCGTCATCCGGGGGCGGTGCCGTGGGTGTGGTTTCGGCCTGGGGCGTTCTGGGGGCGTGGCCGCGGGCTCTGGACCAGCCCCCAGACCGGAACATGGTGTGCGGCAGCCGGCCCAGCGCGTGCAAAGTTACGCCTGCCTCTAGCAGGCGTAACTTGTGCGACAGAGGTGGGGGGGGGGTTTAAATAGGGCCGGGGGAGTAGGTTAGGTAGGGGAAGGGAGGGGAAGGTAGGGGGAGGCGGAAGAAAAGTTCCCTCTGAGGCCGCTCCGATTTCGGAGCGGCCTCAGAGGGAATGGGCAGCGCACGCAGGGCTCGGCGCGCGCAAATTGCAGAAATGTGCACCCCTTGCACGCGCCGACCCCGGATTTTATAAGATACGCGCGGCTACGCATATCTTATAAAATCTGGCGTACTTTTGTTCGCGCCTGGTGCACGAACAAAAGTACGCACGCGTGCTGTGTTTTAAAATGTACCCCCTAGTGTTGTTATGATATGACAGATATATTACATACTTAGGTCCTGTATCTTTTTTGCAGGGTTTATGCTACTTCACAAAGTGGCAGTGGAAGGTATTTGTGTTTCTGTTAGTGATGTGACACTAGAATTTGAATATAATTCTTTTTGTGTGGTGAGTTATAAGGGGAAATGTATTACCATTATTATGGGAAAATTTCTGTGGATTTGGACTGTTGAAACAGAACAAGAGCAGGATTTAAATTGAGATTATGTCCTTTTCCGTATTGACTCCATATTTCCCTCCCATATCCATATAGAAGAACTGGTTGAATGATGCTATCAAATAACTTTAATGATAGTTTTACTGGGTAGTTGCATGTAGCTGAGAGGGGGTTTAATTGTACAGAAGGTCCTTGAGAATTTCTTGTTGTTTTTTATGTATTATTTGGATATATGTCCTGTCTTTTGTGTCTTTTATAGTTAAAGGCAGGAGTTCATACTGTGGGGGTGGGCTTGATGTGTAGAAATGTCACTTTGGTTTGCCCACTCCTCATACTTAGCTTTCCCCCATCATCCTTTCAAACACTTCTGTCTAAACATGCAACTGACAGTGAGTTTTATTGAAAGTGAGTTGAAAGTTTGATGATAGGTGTCAGTAAATTGTACTGATTATGATTTTTTTTTCCAGTTAGGCTTCCAGCAAGGGAAATAGTAATTCTGTCTTTAGGGTTATCAGTCCTTACTCTTTATATTATTGTTAAAAAGATGGCTTCAAATTGAGTGACAGGCTGGTGTCTGGAGGCAATGACAACTTCCAGAGAGCTTTGCTCGGCCCAAGTGTTTATAGGAAATAGAGAACAGGAAATGTCATGCCTTTGCATTCCAGTGCCTCTTTTTCAGATCAGAAAGACCATGTTATACAATCATTTCAGATGATTCCTTTCTCATTTGATAGGAGAACTGTATTATAATCCCCTCTCCAGTTTAGGGACCAGAAGGGCAAGGACACATGAGGGTCCCAAGCCAATCCTTTAACTATATCCCACGTCAACCCAATCCAAGTGTTATGTTTTGGTATGGATGTGAACTCTGGGCCAAGGTGAGAGATGACTCCACCTACAGGGAGGAGCCCTGTGGGCCTCACCGTCGGTAGGCGCGGTCTCAGAGGCTTAGGACACAGCTGTAAGAGAGACTTTATTATAGAGGATAAAGAGCAGAACCCTGGAGTGGGGAAGTGCAGTAAAAGAACAGTTCTTGAGCAGAACCCATGGAGCGGGGACTGCAGTTGAAACACAGTTCTTGAACAAGAGGTATGCCCAGGGTGATACCTCAAATGTGAATATCCGGTAGTGGCTCTCGGAGCAGGGTATGCCAGGCAGTCTTCTCAGTAGTGAAGCTAATTCCTCAGGTGTGCAGATCTGGTAGTGGCCTGCAGCACAGGGTAAGCCAGACAGTCTTCTAAGTGGTGAAGCAATTACCTCAGGTGTGCAGATCCGGTAGTGGCCCATTGTGCGGGGTATGCCGAGGATGACTGTACAATGATGGTGATGCTGAGGTAGTCCAAAGTATGGAAGCTCAGAAGGTTCCTGAAGAAGTTAAGGCAGCAATCTGCAGTAGGGTATGGTGAAATGAATCCTGCTTAGGAAGAAGCTGTAGTGGCCCGAGGCACGGTATACACCACAGAGAATCCCAGCAAGGCTTAGTAGAGTTGAAGAACGAAGAAAGTACTCACAAGACGTGGTTCCAAGAGAAGTCCTGAGAAGTAGAACAAACAGGAGTTCAAAGGCAGGAAGGCCCTCCGAGGAGCGGATAGCCTAGGAATGCGGAAGAGCCCCCGAGGAGCGGGTACTCAGAGCGTTTGCACAGCAAGCCAGGAACTGGAAACGGAAGTCCAAGAGAAGTGGATTCAGCAATGAGGAGACTCCTTGACAACTCATCAGTGCATAGGGCCGGTCTGCTTAAGTACAGGTAGCGAGACTACGTCATCCGGAGGGGACGCCCCAAAACTTCCCGCCATGATGTGTACATAGCTGGCCCATGCGCGCGCGCACGCGCCTATGTGACTCCAGAAGCAAGATGGCGGTTGGCAGCGCCATCTGGGAATGCCAGGGAGGTCGGCAGTGACTGGAGGAGGCCGCCACTCATCCTAGATTTGATGGTGCAGCGAAAAAAGAATGAGCATGAGAGGTCGCAGCCATCTGTGACTGATGGGCGCAACACCAAGTGCTCCAGGACAGGGCTCTTTCCATTGGAGGTGGGGGTGGGGGTAGGGGGACTAAATCTTCTAGGATCCAAGATGACTGGGGTAACTCTTGCTTTGTTGCCTTGAGGATGTAACAGGTCTCTATCAACTTTCCAGGATGTGAGGGCTAACAAATACACTGGAGGTTTAGAGTGAGTGTCTAAAAGTACATTTTTACTGTCATAGTTATTAAATAGCAAAATGGCATTGTTTACATCTGTTCTTGGCATAAGGTGGAATTTATATTCTCCAATTGTATCTGTACAATTGTCTGTCAATATTGGGCAGGGAAAATCTCATATTCCAAAGATTGGCTAAGTAAGGTTCCCAGCTGAGCATAGTATCCTTAGTTGGGATGGAAACCTTCTTCTAAAACTATTGATGGGAAAAGGATTACAGTCTTTGCACAGTCTTATTCCCAAGATGAACACGCCAGATGGGTGTCCTCAAATCAAAATGTTAGAAATTGCTCAAGTTCTTCTGTTCAGTTGTCTCAAAGTGATTTTCATAAGGAAAAGTCCAGTAGCAAGGAACACATCATCTCTCTTCATGAAGAAAGGGTGGCCACAATCATACTGCTGAGAACTTAGAAAAAATCTTTAAAAATGTGTAGAAACTCTGGAAATCTCCTATAGTAGGTCATCTCTGATCCAGCCACCTCTGTGAATTCTGGAGAGCAGTGGATTTTTCCCTACCCCCTGATCTAACCTAACTGATGGATACTCCAAAATCATCCAGCCAGGGCTATCAGGGTTTTCACAAGAAGGAGTCCTCAAAAAAGGTAAAAAAACATCCAGAACTCTAAATAAAAAATATGGAACTAGTACCAAGTAGGACTGGCCCTCTTCTCACTAGGGTATTGGCCCTGGCTGTGAAATCCAGAACCCAAGTAGGGGAACAAAGTCAAGAAACACTCTCCTAGCAAGGGGCTTGTCATTTCAGCAATCACAGTGGAGGAGCTGTTCTTAACCTTGCACTGATCCCTCCACTACTTTTCCTATCCTAGCTCATAGAGTTCAAAACTAGGACTATATCATGATGATCCCAAAGGGTGATCACAGTAACAACTCTTATACTTCTAGAAGCATGAACCACTTTGATTTACATAGAAATATCAAGGTCAAATAAACTAAACCTTAGCAATCTTGGCATTGTGCCCCAGAAACCTTCCCAGGACAAGAACAGTTCTTCTTCTAAGCAGCCCTCTGTTGAGATAAGGCCCTGTGGAAGGAAAGATCCTACCATCACCTCCCTATTGCCAAAGGGACTGACTGCCAGTACCTTCCTGTTGAAAAGGCATACTCAGCACTCATGTGGACACGGGATTTGTATTAAATCTAAGGCACCTCCCACTGGAAAGTGTCTAACACCTTCTAATACTCTTTTTTACTCCATCATCACGCTAAAGTGCAGGGTCTGTTGAGACCACAGACTCTATACTAGCAAGAGGCAACACTACTAGTAAAAGAAACATTTGGAGATCATCTTACAATTATAATCAAGAAGAGTTAATGGTATATACTTATAAGTTCATTACTCTCTTATGTCTTCCTCCCATGACACCTTACTGTCTCCAAAAAGACATAGAACATTTGAAAGGAGTCTTAGAGGTAAACATTTTAGAAATATTATTTTATGGCTAAGTGATGTGAAATCCCTAATAGGCATAGTACAAGTAAACCTATTCTATTATATTTAAAAGGAATATGTTAGTAAAAAGGACAAAGTATTAATATACACTATGATGTCTGGATTCTCTGCAGAGGGAACAGTTCTGTAAGTTGGTAGATGAACCTATGAGACCTATGCCGAGAACTGGCAAAAATGCCCTGTAGTGGGACAAACTGGAGTTTCACCTATAACAGCAGTCTCTCCCATAGGTTGAGCCTTTAGGATTTGGCGGCTGGCAGGGCTTACTAGGTAGGTCCTTAGGGTGGTCTGGTGACCAAGAGTCCGAGGACACACTAGGGTAAGGGCAAGCAGCAGATTGGAGAAGCCAGGAGCAGGCCAAGGTTGGGGTGGGCGGCAGTAAAGCATAGTCAGATCCAAAACTAGAGGTCAAGTCTATGCGGCAGGCAAATATGGTCAGGTGCAAAGCTAGAGGTCAGGTCCAGGTGGCAGGGAATATGATCAAATCCAAGGATAGATGTTGATACCAGAAGATCAAGGTGGTTTGGACGAGGACACACAGACAACACTGGAGCGAGGAGACTAGGGTGGATGAGACTGTTATATTTTTGTAAGGATGTAAACCCTGGGCCGAGATGAGAGGTGTCTCCACCCACAGGGAGAAGCCCTGTGAGACTCACCGTCAGTAGGCATGGTCTCAGCCATGTAGGACAAAGCTGTATGATAGAGACTTTATTATGGAGGAAGGAAATCAGCATCTGCAGAGCGGGAGATGCAAATAAGTACAGTTATATACAGTGGGGTATCACTGATGTGAAGATCCGGTAGTGGCCCGCAGAGTGGGGTATGCCAGAAAGTCCCTTTGGATGAGTAGAGGTTACCTCAGAAGTGCAGATCCGGTAGAGGCCCGCAGAGCGGGGAACACTGAGGATATTTGTACTGAAGACGAAAATGAAGAGAGTCTGAGGTGCAGGAACCCGGAAGTGGATCTTGTAGCTGGTACAGCAATACCCTGCAGCATAGGGTATACTGGAGCAACTTCTACTGAAGAGAAAATGGTATTCGCCCGAGGCACAGGGTTAACCACAGAGAAGCTTCAATAAAGCTGGTATTGTTGAAATCTATAGTAATTACTCACAAGTGGTAGTTCCAGGAGAGTGTCCCAAGAAGTGGGTCAGGTAGTAGTCCAAGGCAAGAAGGCCCTCCGAGGAGCAGATAGCCAAGAACATGGAAGGGCCCCCCAAGGAACGGGTACCCAGAGCGTCCACACGCCAAGAGAGGAATCTGGAACAGAAGTCCAAGAATGGAGCGGATTCAGCAATGAGGGAACTTCTTGCTAACTCGTTGAAGCAAAGGGCCAGTCAGCTTAAGTACAGCAGCGAATTGACATCATCTGGAGGGGATGCCCCCAAGGTTCCCGCCATGACGTGTACAAAGGAGGCCCTTGTGCACGCACCTTAGGTGATTCTGGAGACAAGATGGCGGTTGGCAGCGCCCACACCGTTCCAGGGATGCTGGGGAGGTCAGCGTTGATTGGTGGAGGCTGCCATTCTTCCTAGGTTTGACGGTGCAGGGAAAAAGGAGGTGAGCATGAGTGGTCGCAGCCAACTGTGACTGATGTGTGTAACAGTACCCCCCTTTTTAGGGCCCCTCCATGGGGGTTTTGGTTTCCTAGGATGTGACATGTGAAATTGTCTGATCAACTCCTTGTCGAAGATGTTGCTTGCAGGCTCCCAACTATTCTCCTTGGGACCAAATCCTTCCTAGGATATGAGGTACTCCCAGCATCTTCCCTGTTTCCTTACATCAAGTATATCTTCCACCTGATAAATAATGTCCTCTTCAGCAGCGAGAGGTTGAGGTTCAGGTGTCTTCCTTGAGAATTCTGACAAGATGAGCGGTTTTAGAAGGGAGATGTGGAAGGCATTGTGGATTCTAAGAGAGGCTGGTAACTACAGGCTGTACGAGACTGGGCCCAGGTGGCGGAGTATAGCAAAAGGCCCTAAGTACCTGGGCGCGAATCGAGCAGAAGGCAGTTTTAGGCAGATGAAACGGGTACTGAGCCATACCTTGTCTCCGGGTTCTAACTGCAGAGCTGCTCTGTGATGGGCATCATAGAACGTCTTAGCCTGTTGTCCAGCTTTCTGGAGAAGTTCTTTAGTGTGTTCCCAAAGCTGATGCAGTTCTTGCACCGAGGCCTGGGCTGCAGGAGATGATACTGACAAAGGCTCACGATTTTAACGATTTTCACGATACTTTACACACCCAAACGGCAACAATACGATTCCCTCCCCCTCCCAGCCGAAATCGATCGTTAAGACAATCGAGGACACGATTCACATCTCTACCAGAGAGCCTTCGGTATTGAAGGAGTATGAGAGGGCATCAGCTTTGTTATTTTTCTCTGCAAGGCAATATCGCAGATCAAAGTCAAACCAAGTGAAGAACAGTGATCAGTGGGCATGCTGGAGGTTCAGTCTCTGCACTTGTGCCAGGTTTTCCAGGTTTTTGTGATCTCTGTAGATGGTTACTGGGTTTCTGGCCCCTTCCAACAGGTATTGCCATTCTTCCAGGGCTAGCTTGACTGCTAGCAACTTGTGAACTCCGATGGTATAATTCTTCTCTGCAGAAAAAAACTTTAAGAAAAAGGAGCAAGTCACAAGGATAGTATTGTGATTGTGCTGCAGGTTTATCCATTAGCTGTAATGGCAAAAGTATTTGTTTATATTAATAGTACCTTTTTCCAGCCTCTCTCTCCTCTGCCTACTTTATAGATCAAATAAGAACATTCATAGTTTTAACCATTATTTTTCTATTTAGCTATGCCTATTTCTGATTTGGATTTTTTTAAATCAATTTTATTGGTTAATTAGTTTTCTCATAGCCTTCATATAGGCACCATGTGACTTACACATGCATATTAGAATTTGCTAAACATCCTTTCACTGAACTATAAGAACATAAGAAGTACCATGTTGGGTTACACCAAAGTCCATCAAGTCCAGCATCCTATTTCTGACAGTGGCCAGTGCAGGTCACAAATACCCAGCAGATACTCAATAGTTGATCTACTGTCAGGAATAAGCGCTGACTTTCCCAGCTCTACTTTGCTCATAACTGTTTATGGACATTTTCTTTTGAACCCCACTATGCTAGTTACTTTGACCAGATCCTTTGGCAACAGATTCTATAGCTTGATTGTGTGCTGAATGTAAAAATGCTTCTTATGCTTTGTTTTAAATCTTCTGTGTGCTAGTTTCATGGAGTGGCTCCTAGTTTATTCCCTATTTACCCATTTCACCCTACTTGTGATTTTATAAATCTCAATTATATATTTTCTCAGTCAACTCTTTTCCAAGCTAAAGAGCCCTAATCTGTTTAGCCTTTCTCCAAAAGGATGTTTTTCCATCCTCTTTATCATATTTGTTGCCCATCTCTGTACCTTTTTCATATCTGTTATGTCTTTTTTGAGATGGACAACTAGAATTGCACACAATACTCATGGCAAGATCACACTATGGATCTATACAAAGGCATTATGATATTCGCAGTTTTGTTCTCTATTCCTTTCCAAATAATTCCTATTCTAACATTTTATTTGCCTTTTTGACTGCTGCAGCACACTGAGCCAAAGATTTCAAAGTATTGTTCGCAAGGACTTTGAGGTTCTTTTCCTAGGTGGTGACTCCTAACATATAATCCAGCATATTTGGGGGTTTTCTCTATATGCATTAGTTTGCACTTGTCCACATTAAATTGCATCTGACATTTAGATGCCTAGTCTTCTACTCTCTCAAGGACCTTCTGCTATTCCTCACAATTCGATGCTGTTTTAATAACTCATAACAATTTTGTATCATCTGCAAATGTAGTCACCTCTCACATTCCTTTCTCCAGATCATTTACAAATATGCTAAATAGCACAATTTTAAACCTAAGTTACCATGGCATTAATATCATCTTAATTATTACTTAGGTTGCCAGGACAAAATAAACAATTACATTCTCTAGGGTTTTTTTTTTTTCATGATTTGGCTGACTGGTAGCAATTCATCTAATGGTTTTCATAGTCTACTGTTAATTGCTAGATCTGCTTACTCAAAGATACAACCGGCTGCATATAAAAGGGGTTCTTTTAAATAATTTATCTTCAGTCTTTTGCCAGAAACACAGTCTGTACTGCTTAAAAATTTTGCATAAACATGATTGTAATATTTCCACTTTCTCATTCCAAAAATAGCTATGCATGAAATATATTTCCCTTAAGGTGGAGATCTGTGAATGTGTTTGTTATTTAACTGATAGTTTTATTACTGTTCAATTTATATGTCTACCTTTTAGGTGATGACTCAGTTTGTATTTTGTTGCATGTAAACACTGAAAAAGGTTCTGCACCTAAGTATTATAAATGTATTTATTTATTTAAAATTATTTGTAGCCCGCACTCTCCAAAGCTCAGGGTGGGTAACATACATATAATGTGGACAGTCAGGACATCTGTCCCAATCCAGCACCCACTGTCCTTAAACTATTAATGAGCAAACTAACATAAATAACATGAGATACAGAATCTTTTGGGAATCCAAAAAGGCTACAGCTTTATTAGGAAAAAACCCAAGCAATAATTTTACCTAAGCATAACAAATAAAACATGCCCCCGAGGGCATCCCTCACTAACCAGAAAAATGCACCCCCTGCAGGCATCAACCAACATCAACCACCTCTCTTATGAGGCACAAACTATAATCCCAGCAAGGAGTGTCACAAGACATACCTGAACCCAGTCACATGCCAGGGTCATGGAGAGTGTTCTGACTGGCCCCCTTGGCCAATCGGTCTAGACCTCCCAACCTCCAAAACGTTTGGGTATTCCGTCATCCCCACCCCTGCTGCATCAACAACAACCCATTAACAAATAGCAAATAGAGGGCGGGTGGGAGGGATGAGGCCAACAAAAGCAGAGAATAACAAATGCGGTAACCAACCACCTGTCCTGCACTTTTGCTCCCTAAGGAACACCCTCTCTTCCTTTGCTCCTTTGTGGCCATCCAATCAGATAACCTAAATGAAATCCTGAACCGTCCAAACATCCACAACAGAGCAAAGGAGTAGCCCTTCCCCTCACTACCTCCTTTGTCCTCCCAGGACTTACCAGGCGGGCGCATGATGAGGCTAGTCCCAAAACGCATATTATCTTGGGCAGTCAGGTACCTGACCTCATATGCCCTCCTCATAAAATCAAACAATATAACAAAATAAAATAAACTACATATAAACTACAAGCTGTAAAGATCAGGGGCTATTTTAGCGACTAGTTGGAAGCAGTATTTAGGCATGAAGGCTGCACTAAGAAGGAATCTTACTATTGGTTACAGTCAAGGTAAAAGAGATTGAAAATAAATGTGTTTTTACAGTCTTCTTAAGCTCTTTTGTATAGGTCAGAGTACACAATAGTTGTGGAACGGAGTTCCAGAGGGTTGGGCTGGTTAAAGAGAAGGCTCTTTCTTGCGTGCATGATAGCCTCGTGGCTCGAAGGAGATTTCCAACAGTGATTGTGAGGCTGAGCAGAGTGTTCCTCTGGGACGTAGAATGTAAGGATGTTGGAGGTCCATGGAGATGCAGTAAGTTATAGGTTAAAGAAGCAAGTTTATTTTAAATATAGAATTGAATGGTGAGCAAAGGTAGGATTTGCAGAATTGAGGTGATGTGTTCGTGTTTTCTTGTACCAGTAAGAAGGTGTGCAGCAGAATTTTGTATTATCTGGAATGGTCTGAGAGTGGAATATGGAAGGCCAATATATAATGTATTACAATAGTCTAGATAAAATTATTAAAGCTTGTAGTACCATCCAATCATTCTGTGGGTTAATTTGTTAACTATACAATCCAATTTCTAAATATTTTGCAGATTTTTTATTGTAATGCTTAATGTTTTAGGGTCTTCTTCATACAGCATTTTATTTCTAGGCGGTAGATAAGAAAAAAATCTTCATTGAATAAGGTCCTTTAACTTTCTTCTTATGCTTTATAGCCTCTGTATGTGTTGTAATATATATTAATTTATACTCTCTTACCTCAGTATTCAAATATAGCTGTGTCACAGTTTCACCTGCTGTGCGCTGGTCCAGTGAGCTCTGCTTCCAGCTATCTGAGCCACCTCCTCATGGATCACCTGACTCAGCAATTCCTGCAGTACTTAAGCCAGCCTGTCCAGTCCATAGAGGGCTCTTCATCTAGTCACCTGACCTGGCCATGATGTTCTTACTTTCCTATCTTACCTTGCTGCCTACCCAGTAGGGATGTGCAGAGCAAAATTTTATGTTCATATTTTTTATGTCCGAAAGGGGGTCCCACTTGCGGCCAATATGGACATAAAAAAAATCCAATGAGTTGGGTATATGTACATATGTGCAAAAAAAAAATTTAAACCCCCTCACCCTCCTTAATCCCCCCCCCAGACTTACCACAACTCCCTGGTGATCGAGCGAGGAGTGAGGACGTCATTTCTGCAATCCTTGGCGAGAAGCATGTGACGTCGGTGGCACGTCGAGTGACGCGGCGTCACGTGATTCCCGGCGAGTTCGCGCCGGACGGCTCGTTCGGCCCAAAAAGAACTTTTGGCCAGCTTGGGGGGGCCTCCTGACCCCCTCAAGCTGGCCAAAAGTTCTTTTTGGGCCGAACGAGCCATCTGGCGCGAACTTGCCGGGAATCACGTGGCGCCGCGTCACTCAGACGCGGCGTCACATGATTCCCGGCAAGTTCGCGCCGGACGGCTCGTTCGGCCCAAAAAGAACTTTTGGCCAGCTTGGGGGGGCCTCCTGACCCCCCCAAGCTGGCCAAAAGTTATTTTTGGGCCGAACGAGCCGTCCGGCGCGAACGAGCCGGGAATCACGTGACGCCGATGTCACGTGATTCCCGGCAAGTTCGCGCCGGACGGCTCGTTCGGCCCAAAAAGAACTTTTGGCCAGCTTGGGGGGGGCCTCCTGACCCCCTCAAGCTGGCCAAAAGTTCTTTTTGGGCCGAACGAGCCGTCCGGCGCGAACTTGCCGGGAATCACGTGACGTCGTGTCTGAGTGACGCGGCGCCACGTGATTCCCGGCTCGTTTGCGCCGGACGGCTCGTTCGGCCCAAAAAGAACTTTTGGCCAGCTTGGGGGGGCCTCCTGACCCCCCCAAGCTGGCCAAAAGTTTCTTTTGGGCCGAACGAGCTGTCCGGCGCGAACGAGCCGGGAATCACGTGACGCCGGCGTCACTCGACGTGCCGCCGACGTCACATGCTTCTCGCCAAGGATTGCAGAAATGGCGTCCTCACTCCTCGCTCGATCACCAGGGAGTTGTGGTAAGTCTGGGGGGGGGGATTAAGGAGGGTGAGGGGGTTTAAATTTTTATTTTGGCTCAACAATCGCGATTTCCCACATATCGAACATATCTATGTTCGATATGTGGGAAATCCGATCGTTTATGTTGAATCAATTTTTTAAGTAAAAAAAAAATATGAGTTGCGTTTTACTAATGCGGTCAATCCGAATGCACACCCCTACTACCCAGGCCTCCTGTCTTTACTTACAGCCTACCCAGGCCTACTGATTTGCCTTGCAGTCTACCCAAGCTTTCTTCCTTGTCCTGTGGCCTCTCTTGACCTCGTGTCTCACTATGTGGACTCCCAGGCCTCCTTGCCTTGGTCTCTGGCCCCCTTGGGCCTCTCTGTCTTACCTTATGGCCTCTGTGCCTGCTAGGTTCCCATACCCAGCCTTATGTCCCTTGTTCATTGCCGTTCCTTGTTCATTGCCGTCTGTACTTGTCTAGTATAGTCTTGTCTGGGCAGGGTGTCTTGTGCCACCCTGTCCAGTTCCTTGTCTGTTTCACAGTCATTGCCCTTGTCCCTTGTTTAGCTTGTACACTGTATCCAGTTCCCAGCCTGAGCCTCTGTCCAGTCACCACTCTGACCTGTATCCAGTCCCCAGTCTGAGCTTGTGAGCTTGTATCCAGGCCCCAGCCTGAGCCTGTATTCAACCTTGTCTGTCTCCAGTTCCTGCTACAGCCTCTGTATCAGCTTAGTCTCCAGCCCTGTCTGTATCATCTCCTGCCAAGCCCCAGCACATACCCCAGCTCCCAGCCAAAACCGGCCATGATGTTTTCCAGGAGACAAGCCCTACTGGCCCTCAGAGCCCAAGGGATCAACCTTGGGGTAGGGGTTGACTAGGCAGAAGACCAGCACTTGTCCAGCCCTGTAAGTTAGCTGGATAAGAGTTATCCAGCTACCTTACATGGGCTATTCAGCAGCACAGCTATGCTGGTGAATATCCCTGTATTTGGTGCTACTTAGTCGGCAAAGTTGTATCCAGCTAAGTTAGGCCTACTCTATGGCAGGTCTAATTTATCTGATTAATTTAACCAGATAAGTTTGAATATTGCTACTTATCTGACTAATCCCTAGATTCGTTAAGCTACAATGTTTCATCATGGGGGGAAGGTGTTGCCATGAGAGTGGGGCCCCACCACTGAAAAAACTTTCTGGCTCTGTGGTGCATTCTTTTGTCTCATGGCTAAACACTGGACCACCATCTCAACTTGAGGCTGCCACTCAAGGCAGCCCTGACTCTTCCCAATAAAAAAAAAAAGGTTAACATGTAGTCGCACAATGACGGCCCACCCCAATAGCCATCAATAAAGTATCTTGGCCTGCTTCCCCTGCCCCCACATATCCTGGGTCTGATCCCTGGACCTTACTCCAGTCACATGGCTGGTGCAAGGTCAACTCAGTACCATTTGGAAAATGGCGCTGACTATATCCCACATGAACACAATCCAAGGGTGTGACTATGGACATTCACACCTGGCTCCAACATTGGAGCCCCTTCTTTATTGTAAGCTTAGGGAAGGTGTGGGAAAGGGGTGGGGTTAGGTCTGAGAAGGAGGGCGCAGGGCTCGCAACCCACATTTTTTTTTAAGCTCTTTGGGGGGAACTGTTACGGCGGTGGCTGCTGTGCTACCGCCTCACCACCAGGGGTCCCTCTAGGGCTGGCTTTCCTGACAGGCCCAGTCCATCTCCTATGTCCACTCTATGCTCTGGGTGTGCCCTCTTAACCCTGCCTGACAGTTGCCTCGGTGCTTCGGCATCGAGCTCTCCTGGGCTCCCTGCTCTAGCCTGCCTTGCGCGGCCTTCGGGCCTATCCTTGCCTTGCGTGGCCTTCGGGCCTATCCTTGCCTTGCCTTGCCTTGCGCGGCCTTCGGGCCTATCCTTGCCTTGCCTTGCCTTGCGTGGCCTTCGGGCCTATCCTTGCCTTGCCTTGCCTTGCGTGGCCTTCGGGCCTATCCTTGCCTTGCCTTGCCTTGCGTGGCCTTCGGGCCTATCCTTGCCTTGCCTTGCCTTGCGTGGCCTTCGGGCCTATCCTTGCCTTGCCTTGCCTTGCGTGGCCTTCGGGCCTATCCTTGCCTTGCCTTGCCTTGCGTGGCCTTCGGGCCTATCCTTGCCTTGCCTTGCCTTGCGCGGCCTTCGGGCCTATCCTTGCCTTGCCTTGCCTTGCGTGGCCTTCGGGCCTTTCCTTGCCTTGCCTTGCCTTGTGCGGCCTTTTGGCCTTCTTCCTTGATTTCCATACCTGGCCTACGGGCCTTCCGTGTGGGTGTGTGTGGCCTACGGGCCTTCTGACCTGCCTTGCCCCGCTATTGGTGTGTGGCCTACGGGCCTTCCGTGTGTGTGTGTGTGTGGCCTACGGGCCTTCTGACCTGCCCTGCCCTGCTTACTGTGCCCTGACCCTGCCTGGACCCAGACACTGCTGACTGCCGCCTGCCCTGACCCAGCCTGTACTTGACACTGCCACTTGCCGCCTGCCCTGACCCAGCCTGTACTTAGACACTGCCACTTGCCGCCTGCCCTGACCCAGCCTGAACCCAGACTCTGATTCTTGCTGCCTGCCCTGACCCAGCCTGGTACCTGACTCTGTTCGAGCTTCCTGTCTCTCTCCACCTGGAGCCACCCTGCTGGGTGGTGTGCACGACTCCTGTCCGGAGCCCAAGCGTAACAGTATGCCGAAGCCATCACATTTTCCAGGGGAAGAGATAAGTCTGTATCCTGCCGGTGAGTCAACTTTTCACTAATTCAAGATGCCTCCTTCTTTAAAGTTTTATACCTGCAGTTCCTGTCAAACTTTGAATTATCCTAGCTATCAGAACTGTCTAGCCTGTGAACTTGTTGGTCAGGAACACTGGTCATGCAATAACTGCAACAAGAAAAATGTCTCTGTCTATCAGGAGTGTTTGAACTGTCTGGCTCCTAAACCAGGGTGGTGGAAATGCTCCTGTCTCCCGTGTTTGTTACCTCCAGGCAAACCCTGCCCCTGTTGTTCTGCTCTAGGACCAGCTGTGCAATTAGAAAAGGCTATCAGCTCTCCTAACCAGTATTCTGTTTCTGGCTCAACTAAAACAGACATTTTTGCTGGCAGTTTGAGGGTAGAAAAACCCAGGACTTACCTGGCCAAGAAGGCTTCTGTGAGACCAGTGCTAGAGCCTCGGGAACAGGTTTCTCTACAACGGAGAGAGCTGATTAGCTCTAGCAGGGCTCAGCTTCCCACAGCTGCCAAGTGGACACTAACGAGCACCTTCCCTAGACGTCCTAGAACTGCCTGTGCCTTCTCTAAACTGCTCCTCCAGAAACAAAATCAGGAGCATCAGACTTTGGCTCGAGATATCAAGCCCACGGCAGTACAATCTGTGTCTTCCATGCACACTACCTTTAACCATGCTACTCTGCCATCTGAACCTGCTGCACTACCCCGAGAAGAGCCTGAGTCTGCTGAACCGGCCCTGCTGCCGTCCTCGGAGGGGTCCGCACCAGCCCTGCTGACAGACTTTCTAACTCTGCCATCTGAGCCGGCCGAACCGGCCCTGCTGCCGTCTTCAGAGGGGTCCGAACCAGTCCTACTGACAGACTTCCTGAGTCAGCCATCGGAGTCTGCTGAACTGGTCCTGCTGCCACCCCGGGAGGGGTCCATACCGGTCCTGCTGCCACCCCTGGAGGGGTCCATACCGGTCCTGCTGACGCCCCGAGAGGGGTCCGAGCCTGCTTCATCGCCCCGAGAGGGGTTCGAGCCTGCTTCATCGCCCCGAGAGGGGTCCGAGCCTGTTACAACGCCCCGAGAGGGGTCCGAGCCTGCTTCATCGCCCCGAGAGGGGTCCGAGCCTGCTACAACGCCCCGAGAGGGGTCCGAGCCTGCTACAATGCCCCGAGAGGGGTCCGAGCCTGCTTCATCGCCCCGAGAGGGGTCCGAGCCTGCTTCATCGCCCCGAGAGGGGTCCGAGCCTGCTACAACGCCCCGAGAGGGGTTCGAGCCTGCTACATCGCTCCGAGAGGGGTCCGAGCCTGCTTCATCGCCCCGAGAGGGGTTCGAGCCTGCTTCATCGCCCCGAGAGGGGTCCGAGCCTGCTACAATGCCCCGAGAAGGGTCCGAGCCTGCTACAACGCCCCGAGAGGGGTTCGAGCCTGCTTCATCGCTCCGAGAGGGGGTCCGAGCCTGCTACAATGCCCCGAGAGGGGTCCGAGCCTGCTTCATCGCCCCGAGAGGGGTCCGAGCCTGCTACAACGCCCCGAGAGGGGTCCGAGCCTGCTTCATCGCCCCGAGAGGGGTCCGAGTCTGTTACAATGCCCCGAGAGGGGTCCGAGCCTGCTTCATCGCCCCGAGAGGGGTCCGAGCCTGCTACAACGCCCCGAGAGGGGTCCGAGCCTGCTACAATTGCCCGAGTAGGATCCGAGCCTGCTGTACTGGCCCAGCTGCCGCCCCTGGAGGGGCCTGTACTGGTCTTAATGCCGACCTTGGAAGGGTCCGGACCGGTCCTACTATCGCCTCAAGAAGGGTTACGGACTATTTCTCTGCCCCAGGTGGGGTTTGTGTTCCCCTTGTCACCCCAGGAGGGGTTATGGAACTCTGCACCGCCTCTGCTACCCCAGGAGGGGTCTAACCCTGCCGCCTTGTCCCAGGAGGGGTTATGGACTCTTTTTCTGCCCCAGGTTGGGGTTGTGTCTGCCTTATCACCCCAGGTGGGGTTATGGACTGCCTTATTTCCTCGGGAAGGAGTTGACCCTGCCGCATCTCCCCCGGAGTGGTCTCCCGGTATTCTTGATTACCTCCTGCACAGATGGGATCCAGGAGGAGGGGGAGGCCTTGAGGGGGGGGTACTGTTACGGCGGTGGCTGCTGTGCTACCGCCTCACCACCAGGGGTCCCTCTAGGGCTGGCTTTCCTGACAGGCCCAGTCCATCTCCTATGTCCACTCTATGCTCTGGGTGTGCCCTCTTAACCCTGCCTGACAGTTGCCTCGGTGCTTCGGCATCGAGCTCTCCTGGGCTCCCTGCTCTAGCCTGCCTTGCGCGGCCTTCGGGCCTATCCTTGCCTTGCGTGGCCTTCGGGCCTATCCTTGCCTTGCCTTGCGCGGCCTTCGGGCCTATCCTTGCCTTGCCTTGCCTTGCGTGGCCTTCGGGCCTATCCTTGCCTTGCCTTGCCTTGCGTGGCCTTCGGGCCTATCCTTGCCTTGCCTTGCCTTGCGCGGCCTTCGGGCCTATCCTTGCCTTGCCTTGCCTTGCGTGGCCTTCGGGCCTATCCTTGCCTTGCCTTGCCTTGCGTGGCCTTCGGGCCTATCCTTGCCTTGCCTTGCCTTGCGTGGCCTTCGGGCCTATCCTTGCCTTGCCTTGCCTTGCGCGGCCTTCGGGCCTATCCTTGCCTTGCCTTGCCTTGCCTTGCGCGGCCTTCGGGCCTATCCTTGCCTTGCCTTGCCTTGCGTGGCCTTCGGGCCTTTCCTTTCCTTGCCTTGCCTTGTGCGGCCTTTTGGCCTTCTTCCTTGATTTCCATACCTGGCCTACGGGCCTTCCGTGTGGGTGTGTGTGGCCTACGGGCCTTCTGACCTGCCTTGCCCCGCTATTGGTGTGTGGCCTACGGGCCTTCCGTGTGTGTGTGTGTGTGGCCTACGGGCCTTCTGACCTGCCCTGCCCTGCTTACTGTGCCCTGACCCTGCCTGGACCCAGACACTGCTGACTGCCGCCTGCCCTGACCCAGCCTGTACTTGACACTGCCACTTGCCGCCTGCCCTGACCCAGCCTGTACTTAGACACTGCCACTTGCCGCCTGCCCTGACCCAGCCTGAACCCAGACTCTGATTCTTGCTGCCTGCCCTGACCCAGCCTGGTACCTGACTCTGTTCGAGCTTCCTGTCTCTCTCCACCTGGAGCCACCCTGCTGGGTGGTGTGCACGACTCCTGTCCGGAGCCCAAGCGTAACAGGAACGGTGGACAGGACCAATATATTTTATTGATGGTCTATGGGGGGGGGGGGGGGGCAATCGCTGTGTGACTACATGTTAACTTTTTTAAATTTAGGGCAGTCTGGAACACCTTGAGTGACTAAACCTCTCCTATTTACAGCAATTTATTTTTTGCTTGCCGTCACTTTAAATGTGAGATTGGCACCTCAGACCCACATTAGAGTCCCGGGTTCACATTTACCTATTTTACAATAGGTGTAGTTATTTTATCGCAGCTCTCGGTTGGCTGCACTAAAATATTTGCAGAGGATTACCTATGCATGACCTTTTTGCATTCATTTGCATTATTCCTGCATACAAATCGCATGCAGTGAAGATAATTTTAATAGGGGAGGGAACCTCAGCAGAGATATGCAAAATACTATGTATATCATGTGATATTGCTGTGATAATTCTCTATTGCGGTGATACTGTAGGATACACGCAATATAATGTGCGTTAGAGCACTACCAGACTTGAAGCATCTCCCTGTAAGTTAGCTGAATAAGTAGCACTGCCCCAATCCACCCACTGCTCACCCATAACTTATTCAGCTATCTACTTAGCGAGATGTGACTTATCTGGCTAAATGGCAACTGCTGAAAAAGGCAAAATATTCAGGAATCGCCCCCTAACTGGATAAGTCTGACTTATCCAGCCAAGTACCATTTCAATATCAGGCTCCCAGTAAATATTTATCATGGGTGAATTTAAATTATATCATATTAATTCTTTAAGATCAGCAATTTTGTGGTATTACTGGCAATGTGTAAACATGTATTGTCTTTATCATACAAACTGTAATATTAATATTCAAAGGATCTCACTGAACCTATCACTTTGCATTTTTTACTATAGTTTAACTGTGATATTTAGTCCAGGTTGAATGATGAATTTCTATTTCTGATTATAATTCATGTTACATTTTTATATTTCTGTAAGCCTGACATTTTGGTGGCAACATATTGCAGTCTGAATCACACTGATGTTAGAGTTATTTTCAGTCTCTGTTCCTGACTGGTGTTAATTTACAATATAAGAAATATGGATGTACATGGAAAATTCATTTTTTGTTTTGTTTTCTATTCATTTTAAATCATTTCATTAGCTTTTACATTTTAGTGCATGCTAAATAATTTTAGGGTATGCTAAATGGTATAATGTAGCGTGCACTAAAACACGAAAACAAAAAAATGAAATAAAACAAAAATTCTTTGAAGTCCATATTCAGTCACTGTGAAGATAACAAAGTTAGGCCTGGATTCATCATTCCTTGCAGAATGATGAATCCCGTGAAAACGGGGGGTGAGGCGGGCCTGCGAAAGCCCGCAGCCTTCGCACCATGGCGGTGCACAGGCTGCCGGCTTTCGCACTGAATAGCACCACCGTGAAAGGTGGTGCAATTCAGCGTGCTACTGCCGATGATAATGTTAGTAACATTATCGTCAGCAGCGAAGACACCGCCGATTCCGCCCCCCACCCCGACATCTCCCCTCCCCCTAATTTGCTTTGATAAATGACCCCCTTAGCCAGCTAAATTTGGAGGTATATTCAATAGAGCAACTGAACTATTAAATATAGCCAGTTATCTTAAAGTTAGCCAGATAAATTTAGCTGGCTAAGTTTAGGGAAACTCTTTGGCCAGACCAGAGTAAGCAGGCTAAGTTTGAATATAGGAATTAGCTGTCTACCTCATCTCTTCCCAGTTACATCCCCGGAATGCCCCCTAATTTAGCCAGCTAAATTCTGACTAGTTTATTAGCTAGATAAGTGCCCAAATATTCATTTAGCTGGATAACTTCTGAGTTATCCAGCTAAATGCTTCCGAATATGGACCTTGTTTTTTCTGTCATTTCAGATTGGAAT
Source organism: Rhinatrema bivittatum (assembly GCF_901001135.1). Lineage (NCBI taxonomy): Eukaryota > Metazoa > Chordata > Amphibia > Gymnophiona > Rhinatrematidae > Rhinatrema > Rhinatrema bivittatum. Next base: position 271,027,038 of record NC_042618.1, on the reverse strand, counting down.
AAATACTAAATGAAACAAATGTCATTGTCTGTTCTATGTTATTTTTAAATGATAGTGCATCTCTAATAAGAACATAAGAAGAGCTATGCAAGGTCAAACTAGTGGTCCATTGAGTTCAATGGTTAATTTGGGTCATTTGGAAGAGGTACCCAAAAGATCCTAATGGGGAAATTAATTCATTTTATTTCACTCCCAACTCCTAGCAGAAAGAGGATGGTTTCCCCAAGCCTACCTGATGAATTGTTGTTAATGGATCTGTTTTCTGAAGTGTTTCTAATGTTGACAATCTTTTCCGCTCACTCGCACACTCGATTCACTGCATTTGCAAACCTAGGGCCGATGCTTGCTGCTCTATCCAGTTGCTGTAATCTGCGCAAGCCATTCCTCATGCTAAGAATGATGTGGCAAGTGCTCTGCTGGTTTTATACTGTCTCATTGATGATACTATACATATGTCATCACTGACATCACACGCACTCCATGCATATCTTCCTTATCTTCACACCCTTCCTTTCCCGCCAAACATTGAATGTGTGAATGAGCACTATCTGTTTTTTCTCTAATACTCTCTAATATGGTCACCAAACATCACAATTATTACTGTAATCACATGATTACATTTCTCCACCAACCTTGAGCTCCACGTTGCTGGGTGTCATTTTATGTAACCCTTTTCTCCTAAGGGGCATCTCCTCAGAGGGTACATAAAATAATGTATTGTCTCTTGGAGCTTTTTTTCTTTGCCAGTGTCCCAGAAGTGAGTTCTTTCTATGGAGGAAGCATCTGCTGTAGCCCAGATGGGGAAGTGACCTCTCCCTGTGTTGCTGCTTGGGTTAGGTATTTTCTGAAAATGCGTAATCAAGGAGACTGAATACAGGATGGGATGTTCAATTTATAAAGTTTCTGATTCTTGTTAAACAGCAAATCAACTTCCAAGTGTGGTAATTGTTTGTATAAGGATTATCTTTTTACTCTCCCTGTTTAAGTACTGATTTCCTGGCTCCAGGGCTGGGTCCTGTCTCCATTGAATTGTGGAGTGTGGTGACTTCCATGCTCCTGGCTAGCCCTGAATGGCACAGGTTTCCTGGGAATGTCCCCCAGTCCTACCTGTGTCCCGCAGACTTCACAGGATACCCCAACCTGCACCTGTCTCCTGCCTGAAGATCCTGGGATGGGTCTTCCAAAATGCTTTCTAGATTTATAGTTGGGGGTTTCTCCTTTTTTGTCTTGCAGAGTATTATCAGGAATTAGTGACCTGGTCGCTGAACCTGGTAATGCCTTCCTCAAAGCCCAGGCTGAAATATTTCAGAATCAGTCCAAACTCTGTGTTAGGGTTTTGAGGTGTTTGGGTAGATTCTTAGGTACTGTGGCAGGTGACCATGCCCACGGGGAGGAGCCCCATGGGGAGCCACAGTACTGGGCTAGGCTCAGGATGCACAAACACTGAATTGTCTTTTATTAAACAGCAGATGTGAGCCACCAGAGGTGGCAGTAGTGAGCAGGTTCTGAAGTAGCAGTCCAGGGACCCTCGGCAGAGGGACCCTTCTCCCCAAGTTGGTATAGGGAGGTTCCGGTATAGGGTTCCCAGCATGGCAAAGCTGTAGATGAGATAGACTGAGAATTAGATTACTCACTAGATGATAGCTGTTATGTAGAAGGTTTCCACCAGGCAGAAGTAGATGGTTCCAGGCACCGAGGCAGGGAGAGCAGGCCCTCGAGGAGTGAGTACCTGATCCCAGTAAGGCACCTGAAAGAAGAAGAAGGGCCCCCGAGGAGCGAGTATCCAGGTTAGTAGTTACCCTGAAGGGCAGAGGGAAAGCTTCCAGCAGCTGCATGGAAGTGGCAGAGCAGCGTAGAGCGGAGGAGACCAATCCAATATCCAGTCCAGTCATAAACCAGTCTTTGCTAACTCTATTAGCTAGCAATTGCGAGCAAGCTAAATACCTAGATGTTGTGACATCACTCGAGGGGGACACCCCTGAGGTTCGCGCCAATGCTCGAATAAAGAAGTAGGTAGCACGCACGGGCGCACCCTAGTAGGACCCTTGGGAGGAACATGGCATGAGGCAAAGCCATAGCCATTCCCGGGACGCCGGAGAGGGCAGCTTGCAGACGCGGCGGTAGCCATTTTCCCAAGGTAAGTGGGAGGAGCCGAGAACAAGGTGAGGCATAAGGGGCAAAGCTGTCTGGGACTGACGGACGCAACAGTACCCCCTTTCAAAGGGTGCCCTCCAGGCTTCCTACCTGGTCTTGGTTTCTGAGGATGAGGTGAAAACTATGGAGATGGGAAGAGAGTGCTGGTGTCAGGCAGAGAAAGGGGGATGTAGCATGCTGGGGTTAGGCTAAGGAGGGAGGGGAGTTTTGGAGTTGGGGTACAGAGGGAGGTCGAAGTGTGTTAGGGTCCAGCTGGAGCAGGTTGAAAGGATGTCTAGGGTTAGACTGGGGAAGAGGAGAGTGAATAAGGTCCTGATGGTAATTTTTCCAGGTTTCAGTTTGTGAAAGACGTAAGATGTCTGGAAAAGTCTAATAAATCAATGATGTGGTAATCAGTTGAAGCAGATAGAGTAAGGTGAATTCATAACCAAATTATTACAGGGATCTTCCACTAGAAAACCAAGCAATATGATTTTCTTTTCTTTACTTTCTTTTTTTTTTTTTTGTATGACCTTGCAATTCGTTCTGACTTTTGGAATTCCAGTTCAAGTAGGATCTCTAGTGAGCTACTGTTGAATGTCTTAATTCTCAGCTATCTAGATACTTTTCCCATTTTTATCAACCTTCTCCCTCCCACCCCCCCACACACACACAACATTAGGGTAAGGTGAGCAGAAAAGCCACCTGGAATGTTGTGCAATGAGTGGTGCTGCCAGCCGGGGACAGCACCATCACTGTTCCCTCTGATGTACACATGTAGTATGAAGCAGGATTCCTTAAGTGGTCTGTCTTGCATGCTGCAACTCAAATCAAACAGATCTAGGGTTGGCTCCAGTGGGAGTATGGAAGAAACAGCGGGAGACCGTGCCGCTGCCACCACCACTCCTCTCAGTCAGTGTCGCCCCTGCAAGCATGATAAAAACTGATGGGCTGGTACTTCCTGTATGCTGATTAGGTGTATTTCTAGATCATCATACAGGAAGTGATGGCCCAGAACCTGCTTGCAGGGTTGGCACTGACAATAAGGAGCAGTAGCATCAGCTTTGCCACAGAATAGGTATTTTGCCCTGGGAGGAGGGAGGATGAACATGAGGGACTGGAAGATATGGTCGTAACCTTGGAGGAGAGGCAAGGGAAAGATATTTGAGGGCAGGAAAAAGCAGAAAGCCGATGATGAGGGGGTGGGGATTAAAAGAGACAGGGAAATGGGTTCTGGGGATGAGGGGACAGTTAAGAGGCAATGGCAATGATGCTAGTGATGGGGTAAGACTCAGAGGCAGGGGAGAGGATACTGGGGATGAGGGATAAGAAGTAGGAAAATAGATGGTGGAGATGAGGGGGCAATTAAGAGGCAAAGGGAAAGATGCTGGGGATGGGTGTGGTGAAGAGGTAGGGGACAGAATGCTGGGAATAGGGGTAAGAAGCAGGACCAAGGATGCTGGGGATAAAGGTGATAAGAAGCAGGGGAGAAGATGCACAGAGATAGGGGTAGGGGCCAGATGCTGAGGGAGGGGTAAAAGATAAGAGACAAGATACAGGGGTTAAGATTCAGGGGAGGGGATGATGAATACACGGGGTGCATGCTAGGGTAGGAGAAACTCCTGTATCCATGCAAGGTCGGCACAATGCACTGTGCAAGCTGTGCACTTGCACTGGGCAGCAGCTCTGAGCAGGTGGCGGCCTGGGGTCACCAGTAGCCAAAATGAAGGGGAGGCTGTGGGGCCATCTGGAGGACTCCACCCCATGTGCAGCCAAAATAGAAAAGGCTGTGGGCTGCACACAGCATAGGAGGCTTGCCAAATCCCTGCCTGATCCGATGTAGGGGGAAAAAAAAGCACACACCCCTGTGCAAACTGGCAGCAGGAGCAGTGGCAGCATTTGAAGCATTTAAGTGATGTCATCTTCTTCTGCTGTGGAGTCAGTCTTGCGAGAGGAACAGAGAGATTTCACAGCTCCTACCACGAGACCGGCTCTCCAATAGTAGGAGATGATGTCACTCAAATGCTGCTCCTGCTGCCAGCTCTTGCAGGATGAGGGAGAAGACGAATTGTAATTAACTGCACTAGGGAGTCCCAGCAGTTGGAGTGGGAGAAGGAAGAGCCTGGGAGTGACTGGTTGAGAAGGTGGGGGAAGAGCATAGTGAGGGGGGAAGAAGAAAGAGGTGAAAGCATAGGAACGGGAGCAAAGAGCAAGGGATGGAGGGAGGGAAGAAGAGGGGGAAAAGGAGGAAAAAGCTGAAGTAATGAGGAAATAAGGTGAGGAGGGGGAAATCTGCTGAGATAGTAAAGGATGAGAAGAGGGAGAAGAATCTCTAGAGGGACAAGAATGGGGGAAGAAGTGAGGTAGTGTGGGAAAGAGAGACAATATCTAGAGGGAGGGAAGAGCCTCTGGAGGGCGAGAAGGGGTGAAAAGTGGGGGAAAGAGGAAAGATAGTGAGGAAAAGGGGAGGAAGAGCTGAGGTAACGAGGTACGGGGATGGGTAGTGAGGCCGCGGTCCGCCCAGTGGACCCTATCCCATCTTCCAATGGCCTAAGTACAGAACACAGACTTTGGATGGCCAACAGATCACATCCCATCAGCAGCTGAAGTAGAGTGGAGGCCACCTTGTGATCCAGACCCGATAGAGGCCAAAGTGAAGAGACAGGCCCAGAGCTCCCAGAGGAGCAATTGGAAGAAAGGAAAAGAAGGTGAAACATGTGTGTGTGTGTGAGACAGCATATGTGTGTGTGTGTGAGACAGCATGTGTGTGTGTGTGTGAGCGAGAGAGAGAGAGAGAAAGGGAGTATATGCATCTGAGAGAGGAAGCATAAGTGTGTAAGCATGAGTATGTATGAGACAAAGAAAGTGTGTTCGCACATATGAGAGAGAAAAAGGATCGTGTGCCCTCCCTTTACCACTGATCCCCATGTATGGAGAGTGGGAAGTTTTTTAAAAATCCGTGTTAGTTTTAATTATTGGGTGTTTGTGTCTGCTGTTTTGAAATATTTTACTGGTGTTTGGAAAATTAAATATTTTAAATGAGTTTTTAAATATTGAATGTTTATTCTTCAGCTGTCTTGAAATATTTCTTTTCATTATTAATATGGTTTACTATTATGATTGATGTTTTATAATTCTTGTTTTAATTATTTGATATTTTATGAGAAATAGTGATGTTTCTGATTTTGCATTGTTGCACTGTAAACAGAGTCTGACTTGTTGGGCTGTCCAATTCTGTTTCTACTTTATGGTCTCTTTATTCTGTATTTGATGAGGGCCTGTCAGTGTTTCTGCATGTGTGACCATGGTAAGATATTATGATAGTGTGTAGCTTCTGAGTAGGGTTGTACAGCATCCTGACTTGTTCCATTTCCTAATAGGAGGTGTATTGGTATTTTAGGCGTTGGTGTTATATTTGCAGTGTTACTTTTTCATAGGCAAGATTATTATTCTTTGAATGCCAATACTTTGTTTTGGCATGGGAGGCTTGCTTTATTGTAATTGTTTAGGCATGACTTTCTGAGGGTCAAGCCCACATTCAACATGAATTAAAACAGGCCTAAATAATCAGCGGCACAGGCTTGTCCCGCGCTGCCAAATGTAACCAGGGGAAAAAGCGCGCAGCGGCGGACGTATCGCTGGGGGGAGGGAGTGGGATTGAGCACGGGAAGCTGAGGGACGCAGCGATTTGAATCGCTGCATCCCTAGTGGTCGGGTTCCCTCAGCCTGCTGGTGAAATGGTCCTGGCAGGCTGAGGAGAAGGCTGTGTCGGGTCGTCGTTGCGGTGGTTATTTAAAAAAAAAAAAAAAAAAAAAAAAAGAGAAAGAAAGGCAGTAGGGTACTTTAAATAGAATAAAAAAAGAAAAAAAAGAGAAGTTAAGACATACTATCAGGATAGTCTAGCATGTTGTGAGAAAAGTGGAAGAAGAGTCAGCAGGTCCTGGGAGATTAAAGATGCAGCGCCGAGGTAGGGAAAAAGGGGGCCCCCGTAGGCAGGCTGCCACCTTTGTGGTGCCGTGGGCCTCCCCGATCCCTGTACCAGTCCCGGTACCGGCTACTGCGGGCCCTCCCCCCTCTTCTTACCCCTGCTCTCCTCCGATGTCAGGTGAAAGCGGCCCTGAGACTGGGTCTTCACCCCACCGCCACCCCCGGATCAGCAGGAGACTGCTAAGAAATTTCCTTGCTGGCTGGTGAGGAGTTTTCATTTCTCCTGCCCTCTCTCCAGGAGGGCCCTCCCCTCCTCGGCGCACAGCCCTTCCTCCATCACGGGTCATTAGTGGGGTAGGTAAAGTTGTGGCTGGTAAGGGCGGGAGCAAAGGTAAAGCCCCAGCTGGTCGAGGTGCCCTCCGGGGGGGTTATGGGGCAGAAGGTTTTAGGGCAGTGCAGTATGGTGCTGAGGGTGTTACACTGCAGTGAGATCCCGGGTTTAAGAGCATCTCGGTAGGCAATGCCAGAAGCAAAAATGAGACGAAGAAAAATACCAAAGGAACTGGTATGGCAGAGGATAGTCGTCCGATAACAATAATGGAAGCTGTGAAGAGCGGCAGCGGAACTAGGAAGGGAATGAAGAGGAGCAGAGTGTACCTGACTGAGGATCCTAGCCATCAAGGAAGGAACGAAATGATAGCAGGTATTCAGGATGTCAGACCTTTACAGGGTATGTTAGAATATAAAGGTTTCTGGGGATAGAGTGAGGCAAGAGGATGCCTGGTGTGGTTTGGGGAAATGCCGGAGGATAAAGGTGATAGGCATGAGGGGCGATTCAGGGATCTGGAGGCTGGAGAAGGTACCAGAAGGCAGATGGGAGGGAAGGTTTGTGAAGGAGGATTATGCTGGCCCGGTGGGCAGAGAAGGTCAGGGATATTGGCAAAAGAGCGGTGTTGCTGCTGGTGTTCCTGATTTTGCAGATCCGGAGGGAGCGAGTTTTACAGGCCCATACATTTAAGGAGCCAGGATGGATCGCGACGATAAGCGTCCAGCTGAAGGCAGGGGACGGAACATGACATCGGGAACAGATGAAGGCGTGTTGTGTAGATTTACCGATGCCGATGGTACAAGAGCAGGTGAGTTGGATAATGAGAGTGATAAAAGGAAGCTGGGAAAAGATAAGAAGGGAAAAAAGAGGGCTAGGCGATCTAGTTCGGATTTGGATTCTCGTTCAGGGTCATCTTCGAGTTTGACTTCTAGTGAATCTTATGCTGGTAGACAGAGAGGGGAGGTGTTAGGGCCGAATCAGGATAGGGGGCATCTAGCACTGGCATCCTTGTCAGAGCTGTGGGAAGGGGTGCCGAGGAAATTAAGAAAGAGAATTCGTAAAAGGAGATATGTGAGTGTCTTTTGCTTGTTGGAAGGCAGAAGGGGAGACGGGAAGGCTAAGAAGAAAGGAAAAAAGAAGGATAAGAAAGGATCTAGAGGGCCCAAAGTGTCAAAAAATATTCTTAACTGGGTGAGAGGGTTTTTAAGGATGGCAAGTGTTGTGGGGCATTATGATATGCCGGTACAATATGGGCCATTTTTAGCGAATGCTGATAACATTCTCGGGGCATTCCAGGACTATGAAAGTTGGGCTTGGCTCAACTACAATGAGAAGTTCCAAGAAAAAATGGCAGGAAACAGGTTCATGTCCTGGAGCACTCAGGATATCAATTTATGGCTCACTCAAATGACGAATAAGAGGCAGGAATCATGAAAGGGGGGTCAGGGAATGGCGCAGGGCAATCGGGTTGGGCAAACATGGGAGCAGGTGGGGGAGGGCTGGGGTCCTTTCGTGGACCAGGAAATAACAACAAAGCTGGAGCGGGTTACAAAAGTGTGGGAGGAGGATCCGACATCTGCTGGCGATTTAATAAGGGCGCCTGTTTGTTCCTGAACTGCAAGTTCCGCCATGCGTGCGTATCTTGCAGTGGAGTGCACCCTGCCAGTAAATTCCCTCACGGACAGGATGGGGCAAGCCAGAAGGGGATTAAATATGGACGTATGCAAGGAAAAAGCTTTTTCTCCCATCTTGGTGAAGGAGTTAAGCAAGGAATTAGCGAGTTATCCAGTTAAGAAGGGAGCGGCTTTATTAGGGGCAGGTTTTCAGGAGGGTTTTTGAATTCCATATGTGGGTCTGGGGGCAGGGGGGAGGGCAAGGAACACTAGGTCGGTGTGTAGATTAAGGGAGGTGGCAAGGAGTAAATTGGGACAGAAATTAAGTTGGGGAGCGTTGCGGGGCCATTTGATGTTCCTCTCCTTTCAATTAAATGCACCTTTCTCCACTAGCAGTTAATCCAAAGAAGGCGCCGGGTAAGAATAGACTGATCCTGTACCTTTCCTACCCCAGGGGATTATCGGTGAATGATTTCATCCCCAAGAGCCTATGTTCCGTTAGGTATACATCATTTGATGCAGCATTAGATCTGGTGCGTGGGGCGGGCAGGGGAGCTTTACTTGCCAAAGCGGACATAGAGTCCGCTTTTAGGCTGTTGCCGATTCACCCGGAAAGTGTGCCGCTGTTGGGTTTTACTTTTGAGGGGAAATATTATGTGGATCGGTGTCAACCCATGGGTTTTGCCATATCCTATGCGTACTTTGAGGCATTTAGTTCATTTATTCAATGGGTGACAGAGCGGCATATGGTCTCTGGATGTATGAGCCATTATTTGGATGATTTTCTGTTTGTAGGGCCGGGACAGTCGTCGTGTTGTCAGGAGCAGTTACAAGGTTTTTTGGAGGTGGCAAAAAGACTGGGGATTCCAATTGCTCAGGACAAGACAGAGGGACCGGCTACACGGTTAACGTTTTTGGGTATCGAACTTAATTCAGAAGAGATGGTATTGCGCTTGCCAGGGGACAAGTCCAGAAAATTGAGGGAGTTAGTGGGGAGGGTACAACAAGCGACAAAAGTGACGTTGCGCCAGATGCAGTCACTAATCGGTTCTTTGAATTTCGCATGCAGAGTTATTCCAGTTGGAAGAGCGTTCATTAGAAGGTTGTTGGCATCCACAACGGGGATTCAAAATGGGCATCACGTTATCAGAGTGACGAGGATGAGAAAGGAGGAATTGGGAATATGGGAAGGATTTCTTGAAACCTTTAATGGAGTTCGCATCATTCAGGAGGGCAAAGTGTCAAATGTTAACTTGGAACTGTTTTTGGACACTGCAGGAGCGTCAGGTTTTGGTGTTTATTTTAAAGGACTATGGTGCACGGAGCCATGGCCGGAAGAGTGGGTAGCAGAAGGTATCACAAGGAATATTACCTTCTTAGAATTATTCCCCATGGTAGTGGCGTTGGGGATTTGGGGGTGGCAGCTAAGTAATAGACAGTTGGTTTTCTGGTATGATAACCTTGGAGTGGTGCAGGTTATTAACCGGCTGGTGGCGAAGTGCTTAATGGTGGCCGCGTTGTTACGGGAGCTAGTTGGTTTATGTTTGAAATGGAATGTAACTATCAGAGCAAGGCACATGCCGGGCTTGCAGAATGTAATTGCCGATGCCTTATCTCATTTCAAGTGGGCTGTATTTTGGGAATTGGCACCACAAGTGAGTTCGATGCCAGAGCATTTTCCGGATTGATAATGGAGGCTTGGTCTGCAGAAGAATAGCAAATGATCAAGAACTCGGTGGTTCCGGCTACATGGACAGCTTATGTGGCGGGGTGCTGGGTGGTGACTTGTTTTTTGAGCGAGAAGGGTTAGCGAGGAGGACCGGTGAGGGAGAGGGAAGTGGTCAAGTTTATATCATGGGCAAAGAGTCAAAGGTTTTCCCGGTCAGTGGTTAGGTCGCACTTAGCTGGATTTTCCTTTTTCCAAAGTTAAAGGGATGGGGAAATCCTGCAGCAAGCTTTGTGGTGAAGTGTGTTATGTGGGGTTGGAAAGGGAACAAGGGGGGTAGGGGGGATAAATGCCGCCCTATCAGATATGATGACTTAATCAGCATTGCTGAAGAGTTAGAGAGTGTGTGCTGGTCGGGGTACGAAGTTTAATTATTTAGGACTGCCTTCTCGCTGGCCTTCTTCGGGGCCATGCGAATAAGTGAATTAGTGGCAAGGTCCAAAGTTAATGTGAATGGGGTGGGTTTGATGGTAGACCAAGTTCAAGTACGGGAGGATACTGACTCAGTGTGTGTGCAGCGGACCAAAATGGATCAGATGGGCAGAGGGCAGTTCTTCAGGTTGGTGCAAGTAGGGCATGCAATAGTTTGCCCGGTGAGAACAGTCCAAGCGTATCAGCAAGTTCGTCCTAGGATGGGAGGTTCCTTTTTAATACATCCCCTTAACTAGTTTTCAGTTCACGAAGATCCTAAAACTAATGGTCAGCAGGTTGGGATGGGATACCACGGTTTATAGTTCACATTCCTTTTGCATTGGGGTGGCCACGACAGTGGCTGAATGCAGATGGTCTGAAGAGGCGATAAAGGCTATTGGCAGGTGGAAGTCCAAAGCCTATCAATATTATTTCCGCAAGTGAAGACAGAGGGGAAGAGCGGTGGAGTTGATTTTGTTTTCTTCTTTTGCAGAGTGCAAGGGAGTGAATCGTCAGCTGGAATGTGCTTGGGTCGTGGGCCATTCATTCGTGCATTGGGCTCAAGGAGAGCGATTCACAGACCTTATGGGGAGCACTTGTACTTGGAGAGATTGGGCTGGAGGATTCAATGGTTGGGTAAATGGGGAATGCCATGGTCTGGGGTTGTGTCTTTCCTGCAAGAGTGGGTTGAGGTCTTAGTGGTGCCAGGCATAATATTGGTCCATTTGGGAGGGAATGATATAGGGAAGGGTATATGTAGGGAACTTATTGCTAACATGCGAAAGGATTTATCGTGGATTGCGGTACTTTGACCTAGCATTAAACTGGGATGGTCCGACATAATAGTTTGGTGGACACTCAGAGAGGAACCGATCTGGAAGGGGGGGTGTGTGTGAAAAAATTAAACAGGCAAATGGGTAGGTGGGTTGAGAGGCAGGGAGGTTTCTGGGTTCGGCACAAGTGTTCGTAGGAGGAGAACAAGGGAATATTTCGAGGGGTGGGGTGCACCTGTTGGATGTAGGGATAGACCTCTTTAATAACGACTTGCAGGAGGGACTGGAGAAAGTTATTGGTGCAGCTTGAAGGGCCGCAGTGGGGGAACAAGGGTGACTTTGTCATCCTTGTTTTTTGGCGGAAAACCTGAGCCCAAACTGTGTTTGTTTATAAGGCATTGTTAAAAGGACATGGGGGGGGGGAGTCCCGTGTAGCTGGGGGTGCTGCTACATGGGGTGGCCAACGAGCAAGGGGCTAAGCTCAAGGCTGGAGCTTACTCTTGCTGGGACGAGGCGGGGTAAGCAAGGGGGGGGGGGGGGGAATTATTCCTTATGACTTACCGCTGGGACGTGGTGGTTGAGGTGGATAAGGATGACAATATGGATTGGGGGAGGAATGTATATATTAGAGATGTGAATCGGAACCAGAATCGGTTCGGATTTCAGTTCCGATTCACATCTCTAGTATATATATATATATGTTAAATGGATAAGGTATTGTACAGGCTCGGGATAGTTAATTAATTAATTTAACTGCAGTCTTTTATAATGCCAAAAGCTGTTGTTGTCTTTGTTGGTGATGGGGGAGAAGAGCCAAGTGCAGATCTTGACTCCCTGAGTTAATGATCGTTGGCACGGGCTTGTCCTGCGCCACTGAATGTAACCTAGGGAAAAGGCGTGTGGCGGTGGACGTGTCGCTGGGGGCAGGGGGTGGGATCGAGCGCTGGAAGCTGAGGGATGCAGTGATTTGAATCGCCGCGTCCCTATTGGTCGGGTTCCCTCAGCCTGCCAGTGACATGTTGATCCCAGGCAAACAGTCCCGGCAGGCTGAGAAGGCTGTGTCGGCTCATCATCCCTCTCACCCATCTTTTATAAATGCAAGTTTGTCCGGAGGGCGGAGGGGTTAAAGGGTAAAGTTGTTGCAGTTGGAGGCGGAAAACCTGAGCCCAAACTGTGTTTGTTTATAAGGCATTGTTAAAAGGACATTGGGGTGGGGGGAGTCTCATATAGCTGGGGGGGTTGCAACAAGGGGCGGCCAATGAGCAAGGGGCTAAGCTCAAGGCTGGAGCTTACTCTCGCTGGGATGAGGCGGGGGTAAGCAAGGGGGGGTATTTTCCTTATGCCTTACCACTGGGATGTGGTGGTTGAGGTGGATAAGGATGAAGATATGGATCGGGGAGGGGGGGGGACTGTGTGTACATATATATATATATATATATATATATATATGTTAAATAGATAAGGTATTGTATGGGCTTGGGTTACTTAATTAATTAATTAATAAACTGCGGCCTTTTATAACGCCAAAAGTTGTTGTTGTCTTTGTTAGTGGTGGGGGAGAGGAGCCAAGCGCAGATCTTGACTCTCTGAGTTACAACATATGGGTAGTTTTGCAGGGTTTTAAGGTTGGCACCACAGCAGTGCATGCAAATATAATATGCAGATTGTTGTAAGTGATATTTTCACCTCAGAAGACTGTACTCTGAATGTTATTTTATTGCAAAATCTGTTATTATAAATTCATAATTTGTAATTGTGTGTTTGTAGAGGGCTGGAGCGGGGGAGGGGGTGCTAGGGCATCTAATATTCTTGCATTGACCATGAATTATAGAGGATAGGAGGTGGACCCGGGTAGAGAAAAATGTCAGATTTTAAAGTTTAGATTACTGAAGGGAGATGAATGAATCATGGGGGGGGGGGGGGGGAGCAGGCAGCACAATATTTGTTTGCAAAGGGCAGCAAAAAAGCTAGTGCTAGGCCTGTACCCATGCACTCCTCCCCACCTCTTCCCTCCAGTCCCATTATTCCATTCCAAGGACCAGGGGGATGGGTATCAGTTGGGGAGTGCATTTTACCATACAGCCTGTCCCACATAGAGTCTGTTCACTAATTACTATTGTGTAATGGCTGAAACTTTCTTTCCTTTGAAGGTAATACATACAGTCCTGGCCAGAACTAGAAGCAAAAAACAGGCTCAGGGACTAAACCCATATCTCCCACACGGCAGTTCACTGTATTGCCACAGAGTCATCTAGCTGGCCCCTTAATTAACACACTAAGGGGGTTATTTTGTAAGCCTATCGCACGTGAAAAGTCCCTTTTCGTGTGCGATAGGCTGCCGGGGGCGGAGTCGGGACCTAAAGGGGAGGAGGCAGGGTGGCGAGGAGGCGGACGCGGCGGTAATTTAGCTGGCGGCAATACAGTAAGACCCGCTATTGCCGCCAGTAGCACTCCCAATAGCGCCACCTTTCATGGTGGCGCTATTGGGTGCGAACGCTTACAGCGATAACACCGCGGTGGTGCGATCGCTGCCGGATTTCACAGGCCCGCCCCCAGCTTCACCCCCCGCCCCCCATTACCACGGGATTAGCTAATCTTTGCGACAATAGAAAATCCAAGCCTAAATTATGTACTACCAAAGTAGTTTGACATAATTGAAAATAAAATCATTTCACTGTCAGCCAGAGTTAAAATATGGTTTTCCTCTGACATGCAATCATAGGATTTTGAAAGCAAGTATCCCACTGAGTGTGGAACATTTCCATTGTTTACTCATGAGATATAATCTTAGCTACCGTCAACATATAGCATTTTGTGCTTTTTCAGCTTGCTTATCTTATTGACGGGCTATCCTAAAATTCAGTGCTTATTTACCTTATTGGGAATTTCAGTGTTTTTCAGTGAATGAGTGTAGATGTTTCCCTCTAAGATATATCTGTCACTGGAAATAATAGCTTAAAAACAGAAAAACTATTATCAGATGCTCCACATTTCTTCTTCAGATCCACAACTTTCTCCAGCAAGAATGTAATTAATTCATTTTACATAGTCAATGCTAATTAATGGAAATTGTAATCAGCTGCCAGTGTGAAGGCTGTAAAGGTTATTTTATTATTTTCCAGAATGATATGCTGAGTAGTTCTGCATAAGGTTAATACAATGTCATGTGTTATTGTCTGCATGTTTTAGAGTTCTTTAGGAGATTTAATTTTGGACTTCATGTTTATATATTATGTACATAATCTGCATTTAAAGGGATACAGCCAGTTCGATTTTGTCATATCTTGATTGTTTATGGCGTACAGCATAATTGCTTTGGCTCATTTTCTCTGCAATTCTTGAAAATTACTTTACTATCACAAATGCAACTAATGGAAATAAATTGTAACTTTCTATCTTTGGCCATATGTGCACATTGCTGCCACTGGAAAAAAATGGTTTAGATTAAATTATTTTTCTGAAGAAAAACTAGCTGCATGTATAAATACGTGTATGTCTATCTGTATCTCAAAGGAACAAAAAGGCAACCTTCATCTATCAATCACCCTATAACCCTTTCACAGGGCACTCCTGTTGAAGGCAAGGAGTCATCTTTTGGTATCACAGAATGAAGAAAAACTGGTTGTAGACCCAAGTCAGGATTCTACAAGAGTGGGATAATTCAAGCTGTAAGGCCCAAGGGGATCCCATATCGAAGAAAGTCCAAGGGTAACTTCCATTCCAAAACCACTAGTATATCAATTTCAACAAGACATTTTTTTCAGTGTTTTTTTGAAAATAAAATACATTAAATTTAAGACATAGAAGAGCATGTTCATACATAGGCCAATGCTTTCTTGATGTTTGAATGAAGCATTGTACTCTATATCTCACCTCATTCACAGGCCAATTCAGTAAAGACCGCGGGAGAGCGGACGAATGCCCACTCTCCCGGCGCGCACACTGGCCACTCGCCGGTGCGCACTATTCAGTATTTAAATTAGGTGGTGCGGTAGAATCAGGCAAAAGGAGGCGCTAGGGACATTAGCGCGTCCCTAGCGCCTCCTTTTAGCCCGGAGCGGCGGCTGTCAGTGGGTTTGACAGCCGACGCTCAATTTTGCCGGCATCGGTTCTCGAGCCCGCTGACAGCCACGGGCTCGGAAACTGGATGCCGGCAAAATTGAGCATCCGGTTTTCGGCCCGACAGCCGCCGGCCCATTTTAAATTTTTTCTTTCTTTTTTTTTTTTTACTTTTTTTTACCCTTCGGGACCTCTGGCTTAATATCGCCATGATATTAAGTCGGAGGGTGCACAGAAAAGCAGTTTTTACTGATTTTCTGTGCACTTTCTCGGTGCTGGCAGAAACTAGCGCCTACCTTTGGGTAGGCGCTAATTTCTTAAAGTAAAATGTGCGGATTGGCTGCACATTTTACTTTCTGTATCGTGCGGGAATACCTAATAGGGCCATCAACATGCATCTGCATGTTGAGGGCGCTATTAGGTGCCGCGGGTTGGACGCGTGTTTTCCGCTCCTTACTGAATAAGGGGTAAGGAAAAACATGCGTCCAAGAGCAGGTACTGTATCGGCCTGTCAGGGATGATCAGATGCCATCCATGTAATTGATTAATTTAGAATAAGCTGAAATGTGCTAGGCTGATCCCTGTTGAGAAGCAGGATACACAAAAATAGAATCTGTAGGAGGACTGCAGCTCTCAGATTTATCTCACACATTGTTGATATATTGTTTTGAGGAGTTTTATTGTTTAAGATAAGTATATTTTTTGCTGGCTTTTAAATACCTCATGAGCACCTTATTGGAAAGTTTGTAATGGCATACAGGGTTATTTGTATTCAAGAAGTGGGATTTTATGGAAGTTTTTAGAACAATTTGTGAATGTATTTTGGGACTTTACAAGAATTTGTGGAATTTCATTTTGCAAAAGGACAGCACAAGTTGTTTTGAAAAGGACTAAATATTAGAGATGTGAATCGTGTCCTCGATCGTCTTAACGATCGATTTCGGCTGGGAGGGGGAGGGAATCGTATTGTTGCCGTTTGGGGGGGTAAAATATCGTGATATATCGTTAAAATCGTTAAAACCCGCTAAAACCCACCCCCGACCCTTTAAATTAAATCCCCCACCCTCCCGAACCCCCCCCAAATGACTTAAATTACCTGGTGGTCCAGCGGCGGTCCGGAACGGCAGCGGTCCGGAACGGGCTCCTGCTACTGAATCTTGTTGTCTTCGGCCGGCGCCATTTTCCAAAATGGCGCCGAAAAATGGCGGCGGCCATAGACCAACAGGATTCGACGGCAGGAGGTCCTTCTGGACCCCCGCTGGACTTTTGGCAAGTCTTGTGGGGGTCAGGAGGCCCCCCCCAAGCTGGCCAAAAGTTCCTGGAGGTCCAGCGGGGGTCAGGGAGCGATTTCCCGCCGCGAATCGTTTTCCGTACGGAAAATGGCGCCGGCAGGAGATCGACTGCAGGAGGTCGTTCAGCGAGGCGCCGGAACCCTCGCTGAACAACCTCCTGCAGTCGATCTCCTGCCGGCGCCATTTTCCGTACGGAAAACGATTCACGGCGGGAAATCGCTCCCTGACCCCCGCTGGACCTCCAGGAACTTTTGGCCAGCTTGGGGGGGGCCTCCTGACCCCCACAAGACTTGCCAAAAGTCCAGCGGGGGTCCGGAAGGACCTCCTGCCGTCGAATCCTGTTGGTCTATGGCCGCCGCCATTTTTGTTGTCTTCGGCCGGCGCCATTTTCCAAAATGGCGCCGGCCGAAGACAACAAGATTCAGTAGCAGGAGCCCGTTCTGGACCGCTGCCGTTCCGGACCCCCAGGTAATTTAAGTTATTTGGGGGGGGGGGGGGGGGTTCGGGAGGGTGGGGGATTGAAGGAGGTAGGATTTGGCAAGGAAATGTTTAAGTTATTTGGGGGGGGTTCGGGAGGGTGGGGGATTTAATTTAAAGGGTCGGGGGTGGGTTTTAGCGGGTTTTAGTGTGCCGGCTCACGATTCTAACGATTTATAACGATAAATCGTTAGAATCTCTATTGTATTGTGTTCCATAACGGTTTAAGACGATATTAAAATTATCGGACGATAATTTTAATCGTCCTAAAACGATTCACATCCCTACTAAATATGTTTTTTTGAGTGTGTAATGATTAAATAGTATAGCCTAAGATCATTATATACCCTTGGACTTTCCTAGATGTGGGATACATAACTAGTCCAATGGCTATTTGAATTATTAGCTTTCTTTTTTTGGATTTCCACAGGCCCATGGGGATTATATGTTGCGAGCGCAGCCTTCGGGAGCCAATGGTGTGGGTTTAGCGGCATCGCTTGGCTCATAGGAGAGTGGATCCCTTGGGCCACAGGGCGGTTCAGGTTGGGACACGAGTTGCACCCATGGTGAGGTGTGTATGCAGGAATGGGCGGCACAGGAGCAGAGCTGGATGGAGCTTGGAAAACTGGACGTAGACATGTAGACTTGGAGCCTTGAAGACTTGAAAGTAGACGTGGAGACTTGGAGACTTGGATGTAGACTTGGACGTAGACTTGAACGTAGACATGGAGATGTGGAGATGTGGAGACTTGAAGACTTGGACATAGACGTGGAGACTTGGAGACTTGAAGACTTGGATGTAGACATGGATGTAGACTTGGGGACTTGGACGTAGACTTGGAACTGAGGAGACTAGGAGATGAAGACTTGGAACTGAAGTGTTGAGGAAACGAAGACTTGGAACTGAAGAGATGAGGAGACGAGGACAGGAGACAAGTGTTATTATTTAGGAGAGTTGTGGGTGGATCCGTGGACTGGTGGCAGATGACGATGCCCCCGGGGGAAGATCCCGAGAGGGACCACCGGTCAGGCTCAGAGTTAGGAGACAGACACACACTAGTTCTTTTATTAGACAGTATACTGAACCACCAGAGGTGGCAGTAGTGAGCTGGAATGCCCGGCTGGGCTGTAGTCCCTCAGATACTGGAACAGCGATTCCTGGAGGCTGAGCTGTAGCGAAACTGAAATATAGTGAGTAGGCAGGGTATGCAGAGTTCATGGACAGAACCTGATGGTAACACTCACACAATGTCTCCTAGAAGCCCATGAGCTGGAATGAAGTAGGCACTCGAGGAACGAGTACCTGGTTCCAGGGAAAGTTCTGAGAGTGTGATGATAACTCACAGATGTAGTAGGCAGCGATGACTTCCAGGCAGAAGTGAATTCCGAAGTCTGGGAATGAGGGCCCTCGAGGAGCTAGTACCGGTTCCAGACTGCAACCTACAAAGTAAGAGAGAACGAGACCCCCGAGGAGCAGGTACCCCTGGTTAGTCCAAGGAGGCAGAGTAGCTTGGACAGTCGTAGCAAGTTCGTTGCCATTCCTTATCCTTGCTAACTCGAGTTGTTAGCAATTCAGAGACCTTTAAATATCTGAAGCGGATGATGTCATCTCAGGGGGACACCTCTGAGGTTCGCATCACTTCTGGTACTTGAGGCAGGGCTGCGCTGCATGCGCGCCCCTAGGCATTAGGTTAACATGGCGGATTGCAGCGTCGGGCCAGCCCAGGGATGCCAGACAAGGATGGCCGAAAGACGCCACGGCAGCCAGCCTTCCATCAACCCCGGAGGGAGTCGCCAATGCAGTAAGGTGGGCGGAGTGGAGACGTTGGGCAGTGACGGTCGCAACAACAAGGAGGGATGAGCAAGTCCCTCAGGTTCCCTACACAGCATGTGGGGCTGGTTGCAGACCACACTGTCTCCGTCGCGCCCTACACAACTGGATGGCTGGTCGCGGACCATGAGGAGAATGAGACAGGCTCAGGAAGTCTCTTAGTGCAGGGTTACAGTGACCCCTCGGATCCTTCGGACTAGGAAGACAAGCTAAAACCTTGGAGCTTGACAACTCGGATTAAAAACAGGGAATCTCCAGAGGCACAAGTCCTACAGGACCTGGAGCATTAGGACCAGAAACATGACGGAACTTGGAACACAAGGAGACTTGGAACATCAAGGAGACTTGGAACATCAAGGAGAGCTGACATAACTGGAATGGAGTCACGGATGTCTCTGGAATGGAGTCATGGATGTCTCTCTGGAATAGAGTCATGGACGTCTCTCTGGAATGGAGTCATGGCCATCTTAGAATGGACTCACAGACATCTTGGAATGGACTCACGAACATCTTAGAATAGACTCATGGACATCTACACATGGAATGAACATCAAGACATGGGGCAGACATCAGGATCTGGAAACATGGACCTCAGGACTTGGAAGAGGCATCAGGCTGAAGAGACATCTTCAGGAGCATCTGGATAGATGCGAAGACAACGAACAAATGAAGCAAAGCCTTCTTATAGTGCTGAGAGGGCAACTCCCTGGGAGGTGCTGCCTAGAGAACCACACTTCTGTTTCCCTTTAAGAAGGGAAGAGAGCCGCAGGCCTGCCCCCTAGGAGAGGCAGGAAACAGGAAGTCCAGGACCCTGGACAGCGGCATCCCCACTGCAGATGAGCAGGGGAAAGCTGGGCCTCAGGGCAGGCCCCAACAGACGGCGGCACACTTCCGCCGAAGGAGGAGGCGCCAGGATGGACTCCCAGCCGCAGGAAAGGACCCGGCTGCAGCGGCCTCCAGGCCCAGCCATGAGGGAGCAGCAGTGGCATGATGGCAGCCTCTGGGCCGCAAGGTGAAGGCCCGGCAAGTCTCCTGCCGTGCTGGCAAGATGGCGGTCGGGCCATGAGATGGCGGAGGTAAGGCCCTGTCCGTGGGCACCACGGGCAGGGGCACAACATTATACAACTCTATATACCCGTATCAATTTGTCCAGTGTACAACGAAGCAAGTTAAACCTATGATAAATCACGTATCAATAACATTTTTTACAAATTTGGTTAGCATTCCTATAATATGAAAATCATTTTGTCATACCTTTATATGTATATATTGGACCTTCATACTACCAGCGGTTTGCAAGTATGCAACTTGTAATTTTACCGCTATGGGTCTTTTTAATCATTGGTCCACTAAATATGAATTATTTGGTTTTCAATTTTGCAAATTTTTCTTTGGTTTTAAACTGTTTTTGTAAAAATATGTGGAGAAAGATACTTCCCTTGGCTGGCGCTATCGAGCTTCAGAATCCATAGTCCCAGAGTTTAAGATGCAAGTCTGACGTGTCCATGTTTCGTGGGCTGCTGCTTCAGGGACTGCGCAAAACGATTCACTCTGAGAAAAATTCTCCGGATACTGGTTAACAGGAATCTCCTGGTTTTCTTCCACACCACTTTCTAAGTTTCACTGGATGTCCAATTTATTTTTTCGGACCCTGCCACCATGTGCAAAATTGAAAACCAAATAATTCATATTTAGTGGACCAATGATTAAAAAGACCCATAGCGGTAAAATTACAAGTTGCATTTTTGTTGCCAGAGGATGTGGTTAGTGCAGTTAGTGTAGCTGGGTTCAAAAAAGGTTTGGATAAGTTCCTGAAGGAGAAGTCCATTAACTGCTATTAATCAAATTCACTTAGGGAATAGCCACTGCTATTAATTGATCAGTAGCATGGGATCTTCTTAGTGTTTGGGTAATTGCCAGGTTCTTGTGGCCTGGTTTGGCCTCTGTTGGAAACAGGATGCTGGGCTTGATGGACCCTTGGTCTGACCCAGTATGGCAATTTTTTATGTTCTTATGTTCTTAAATTCTCTCCCAGCCTGTCCCATCAATGTCCCACAGTTAACTTGCCAATGCCTATGCACCATCCCATTTTTTTCTGTTGGATCCTTGACTTGACTTGCCTTTGGGGCCTCAGCTGTTATCTCGTCAGACTGTGCCTGGATTATTCTTGCTTGCTGCCTACCCTGACTCGGACTGTGCCGCGGACTCCTCTTGCCTGCCACCTGCCCCGGAATGGATTATACTCAAGACACCTCTTGCTGGCCATGACCCACTCAGAGGACTGCTGTCAGGCCTCGTGCCTAGACCCAGCCTTCGTCAAGTGTCTTCCTGCTACGGCAGAGAGCCGGGGACCCCTTCCACCCTGTTGCAGCCCAAGAGTCCACGTAAGTAACAGGAGGTTAGGCTAGGGTGTTGGGAAGGCCCCCGATGTGTCGCCACACATAATTACAATAGTTGACTCCCCCTTGCTCTCGCCGACCCGGCATTTTATAACATGAGCGCACTAGAGCGGCCATCCAGTGCTCCTACCATGTGACAGGGGCCGGCCAATGGCACGGATACCCTGTCACATGGTAAGGGCAAAGGGCCATCGGCGCCATTTTGATTAGTTGCAGCCGGCGGCCCAGGAGCGGGAGATCACTTCCGGGACCCCCACTGGACCACCAGGTACCTGTAAAAAGTCTTTGGGGGGGTCGGGAGGGTGGGGGAAGCTAAGGGATTAGTTTTAAAGGGTCGGGGTGGGTTTAGGGGTTGTTTTTGTGTGCCCTTTCTCCCCATCCCCCCCCAAATCGATAAGAGAACTCCATGAAAAATTTGTGGGGTTTTCCTATTGCTTTCAGGGACCCCCCGATTCTTGGCGGATGAGAAAATATCGTACGATATTTTCATCCATCAGAAAAACAATTCACATCCCTAATCATCATGAATGTGGTGCCCCACTTTCCAGGATCCACTTATGTTGCCTACATTCTATCACAATCAAGAATTCATGACCACTTCCATCAAGGACACATCATTGGGGGTGATGGTTTCTAGAACGTAAAATACCCACCATTTCTAACATAAATAGTTCCCTGCTTTCTTTTTGTCACCCTTATATTTAGGGGGCCACTGCAGGGCTCCTGTTTACTTGCACCATGAGCTGTGCCACTATGAAACCAAGAAGGTATATGTTACTCTGATTTTCTGTGTCTTATCCTACAGATGACAGAGGCTATCCACTGAAAACCTGGCTCATGATCCCCATTGCCACCCCTGCATCTGTTGCAGAGTGTCGCTACAACAGGGCACACTGTAAGACCAGGGCTGTCATAGAGCAAACATTTTGCTTACTTAAACCATGCTTCTGCTGTATAGAAAGATCTGGAGGATGCCTTCTTTACAGCCCCCCCCCCCCCCCCCCCTAAAATGTGATTTTCTAGCCTCCTATATGCTAAGAACATAAGAACATAAGAAATTGCCACGCTGGGTCAGATCAAGCCCATCATCCTGCCTCCAACAGAGGCCAAACCAAGTCACAAGAACCTGGCAAGTACCCAAACACCAACCTTGCACATAACCTTCACTTAACAGACACATGCCTTCTCCAGAGGAGGCGCATCAAGAGAATGAGGAGGAGAAAGAGCATCTGACTCAGGATGAATAGCAAGAAATCCATCGCTTGAGTCAAAGGCAGGCTATACAACAAAGGAGCACTCTCATAGAAAGACATAGAAGGTGATAGTGGATTTATTTACAATAAAGTGCTTATGTAAAAAAAGTGCATTTATTTACAAAAAAAGTGCAAATAAATAAAGATTCAGAAAGTAAAATATCACTTCCTTGGCCGTCCTCTTTTTCTGGCTTCAGGAAGCTTAGGCTGCCCCAACCTGGAGCTCCTGTGCAGTGGACTCCTGCCACTGCTCACATTACCCTCAAAGGGCAAAGGAGGATGGGGCAGTTCTAGTTCATGGCTGCAGGAAGGTATAGCGGAGGCTGCAGTGGCTCTGGTGGTGGTGGTGGAAGCATGACAGGTGGTGTAGGCAGGGTTGGTGGTGCCATCCACGGATAGCCTGGTGCAGGATGAGGTGCAGGAGACTGTCCCACAGCAGGCTCTTCAGCACAGGAAGGTAGGGATGTACAGCCAAAACGTTTTCGTTGCATTCGTGATTCGGATTCGTCGGGGCGCAAATGCATTACATTCGGCCGTATGGTGCCCCGATGCGTTAATACAGCGAGTTAATCTCGTATCCCGGCTAAAATTAAAATTAACGACAACCCCCCACCCTCCTGACCCCCCCAAGACTTACCAAAACTCCCTGGTGGTCCAGCGGGGAATCCAGAAGCCATCCCTGCATTCTCACACCCTCGTTTGCCGGTTTCATCACGGCGCCAATAGCCTGTGTCACAGGGACTACCAGTGCCATTGGTCAGCCCAATGGCACCGGTAGTCACTCCACCTACTTGAATCTCTGCAGGGAGTCTGGTTTTATGCGCCTCACTGGCCCCGCCTCCTGGCGTCAGACCCGGAAGTCCCACAGTCTTTCTCCACAGCAAGAAAGTAATCGAAGAAAATGATTCCAGCGAAGAAGAAATCAGGTAATACCTACACAGAGATTCAACCCACTCCACCTACTTGAATCTCTGCAGGGCGTCTGGTTTTATGCGCCTCACTGGTCTCGCCTCCTGGCGTCAGACCCGGAAGTCCCACAGTCTTTCTCCACAGCAGGAAAGTAATCGAAGAAAATGATTCCAGTGAAGAAGAAATCAGGTAATACCTTCACAGAGATTCAACCCACTCCACCTTTGCAAAGGTAATTTATAAACCAGCCAGTGCAATATTCTTGCTTTTCTCATGGATCTATATTGTCACCCATAGAATAGTGTCACCCTTTGTCAAAATTCTCGCTATGGTCACAGTAAAATTACAATCTTCTAAAGAGGAACTGACATACCATAATTAATAATCAACAAATATCAACACAACATTGCCAATGACCATCATATCTGGGCAAAATGTGTTAGGTAAGTACACATGATTCAGTGTGCTGTGCACATCCGATTGGTGCCACAATATTTAATCATCGGTCAGTTTTGAATTTTTTAAGTGATGCAACATCAAAGTTCATGTGAAAAATATTAACGACTTTTACCACGTAATAGAAATTATCCACGACACGGTCCGTGTTTCAGAAAGCGGGATTCCTTCCTCACGGGGCTACTTGATGGTCCGGTGATCTTCCGGCTTTGTAAATTCAACTTGTAAAGAGTCACAAAATCAACAGCGTTTCAAAAATATATAAGATGTTTCAAATATTTCTAATATCATTACGACAAGTCCATTTGCTCAAAATTCACAGCATATATAAATTCTAAACTTCAGCATTATTATTAATGCCATACCTTTTAGAACATGAATGCGTCTTACCGTAGAGTATTCCTGAATGACAACTAATTTGGCGGGCTATTTCAAGATGGTTAAAGGTGGAACCGGACATGACGTAGATGACCATAAAAGGAGTGACATATGACGTGCAAAAAGGAAATGACGTATATGACCAAATCAAAACATTGAATTGACGCAAGGTGGTTACAAAATGGCAGCTAGCCGGAAATGATGTAGGTGACCAAATAAGGAGTGGTATATATGACGTATGTAACCAAATAAGGACAGTTAATGCAGTAAAAACAGATCAATATAAACAACGCCCCGATGAGTTATAAAATGGAGTACCATTCAACAGCTAAATTAAGACCGGATCCCACTATTCGTATTGGTCATTGGCCTTGTACAAAATGTTCCATGTGTTCGTCGACTATCTCCGGACTCTCATGGATAGATCACACGGGGACAATTCATAATGCATACACTTATATAGACTGTAATTCAAAATTGGTGATTTATATGATCACCTGTCCCTGCAACAAACGTTATATCAGTCGTACTAAATGACTGAGACGAACACGGTTAATTGAACACCGAAGTTGTCTATCCACGTTAAAAATGCAAGCTCCCTTGGTAGCACATTGTGTTCAATCATCACATTCTTTTGAGGATCTGCGTTGGAGGGTTATTGACCAAATTGTGGTTAATGAGAGGGGGGGGGGGGGTGTGTGTGATCCTCAATCAATTTTGAATTTAAGAGAACAAAAGTGGATTTACTCAATAAACACTATACATCCTAAAGGACCATGGCAGACAGATTTGTCTCCTGCAGCGGGTGGGGAGGAGCAGATGTTCCTGCCGCAGAGTCTTCACCAGGAAGTGGACTGTACAGGGGGAGGTCCAGGATGGGAGTAAATTGGAAGGGGGACTCCAGAGCACCCCCCGAAGACAAGCTTCAGGAAGCTGGCTGCATCCCAGCTATGGATGGGTGCCCCTGAAACATCCATGACAGGTAGCCTGGATATGGTTGTTGGGGCTTTCTTCTTTGGGCTAGGAGGGCAAACCTCTTAGGCAAAGTTCCTCCCCAATTGTTCTCTATTCTCTCGGTTTGTCCTGTACCCTGGGAGTCCCCTCTTCCTGCCACTCCCTCTTTTGGCTGTGATGGGGGGTGGTGGTTTTGTATGGGCAGGGCAACTTCATGCTCTGCCTGACCCGATGTAGATGGGCAATCTAGTGCCTTCCCTCCCTCACCCCCTTCCTCACTCACCAATCTCTGGTCCTTCCCCTTTGTTGAATCCCTAGAGGGACCATGACAATTCACACATATCCAGCATAGCCCTCTGCTTCAACGGCAGGGAAGGAAATTTTGACAATTCACGCATATCCAGCATAGCCCTCTGCTTCAACGGCAAGGGAGGAAATTTTGTCAATTCACGCATTTCCAGCATAGCCCTCTGCTTCAACGGCAGGGGGAGCAAGACTGATACTTCACTTTCAATACATAGCCAGCATGGCTCTCTGCTTCAACGGCAGGGGGGAATGAAGAAAGGTGGATCTATATTCAGGCAACAATCAACAAGGACTGCATTACATAGTCTGAATAAACAGATAAGCATGAGTGTAGCTTGCTTATTGCAGTGGTTAATACCCCTAAATAAATTAAGCTATTTCACTTAGATGCAGGTCCAACACTGCTTTCTACATTAATGGCGGGGGTGGAAGGGAAATAGAATAAAAAAAGGTTACTAAGAACCAAGAGAAACAGATAAGTATGTGAGAGAAAAAAAGTGTGAAAGCTTGCTGGGCAGACTGAATGGGCCGTTTGGTCTTCTTCTGCCGTCATTTCTATGTTTCTATGTCCATGGCTTGGACCCGAGCCCGAGCAACCTCCAACCATATCTCTTATTGAGAGGGCACGAGCTCTACTACCCTTCTTGGGTGGGGGTCCAGCAGCCTCTGAATCCCGCCATGAGGGGGGGAGAAGAGTCCACTCTACCAGCAGGGGGTGGCTTAGTCCTCTTCTCCCTACTTTTGATTCTATTTTCAATTTTTTGTTCTTCAATCAACTCTCCAGAAAGCGGTGGTACATGCTGAATGCCCTTCGCCTCTGACGGCGGGATGTGACTCCCCGAGACCTGCTGAGACAGAGCAGCTTGCTTCTTTCTTGGCTCAGCTGGTAGAGCAGCTGTTGTGGATGGCTCTCCCAGGGGCGAGGGGGTCCTGGCATCCAGGTTACTGCTCATGAGCTCGGCAGCTCTGGGAGGACCGATTGCAGGGCCATTGTGGAGTTGCCTCGCCTCCGAGGACACTCTCTCCTGATGTGCCCCGCTTCCTTACATAGGTAGCACCGGTCCTCTAAGGTGGTATAATATATCTTATAAGAACGGTCCCAATCCCTCAATGCCATCCTTTGCCCTGGAAAGCACCATCCAGGCTTGATGCCTATGGGACTCCACATAGCTCATTGCCTTTGCCTTGAAACCTAGGGGAAAGGCTGTGATGGATGACCTCACTTCCCCTAGGGAGCTGAGCTGCTGCCTCAGCCCGGCCTCTGTCAGGAATGGTGGGACGTTTGAAAGGACTACTCTTACCCCTTGTGCGTCAAGGGGCTCTGGAGAGTGGAAAATATCGTCAACTACTAGCCCAGTAACTAGGGCTTTGTGTACCGCAGCTAGGGAGTGTAGATAGATCACTACTCTGCCGTTTTCCTTGTTGGCAAAGAGGATGTTCTCTGCCTCCGCGATCTGTGCTGCTGTCAAGGTATATGCGTGGATATCATCCGTAGCTAACATTTCGCACCGAATAGCATGCTTATGGCTCAGGCCATAATGCTCTCCTGTGATGATATGTGGGGGGAATGTTGGCCTGGTCCTTCCATTTCTGGTGGGAGGGGCAGGGAGTGGTCTAGCCACAATGGCTGCGTAGGATTTTATGGCCCAGGTTGGTTTGCCTGGGCCCGGTTCCTCCATCAGATATCTTTTAAATTGCTCCCTCAAAGGCACTAATTTAACATTAGGAAAATTTTAGTGTCATGGAGATTTAACAAAGATTACATGACTTGAATACTTTTCTGTGAATTATTTATAGCCACAGTGAGAGAGGAAATTGACTTTTCCAAAGAAATAAGAGCATTCCACACAGTTCTAAAGTAATCTCTTGAGGTTTAGCAATTTTTTGTATGTTGAGGATTGCGCTTACCCCACCTTCACGGCAAACTTCAGCAATCCTTCTGGATTCATTTATCGGATCCTCTCCACTCGCTTGCATGGTAAACGATCTGCTCATACCCAGTGTGGCCTGCTCTTCCATAATGGCCCTCACTTTTCCTGCTCAATCCTCCGGGTCTGCAGTGCTTTTAGCTGTAATGTCCACTGTGAAAAGCCCAGAGCCAGTCTCTGCCAATGGTTTCACCTCGGTCAGTAGCTGCTGTGGATCCCGATCTTGGTCCTAGGAGATACTGTGGAAAAGAGAGGAGGGAGTTTCAGGGGCCCCTGGGATCAACAATGTTCGTATATCTAAGAGGGCCAGGGTGGGTTCTTCACCTGGCACCTGGCACCTCAGCGGGCCTCTTTCCCAGAGTTGAGGCATTAGTGGGAGTGAAGAACTCCTCGATAGTTGGCTGAGAGGGGGTGGAAGGTGCTGGCGCAGATGATTCCAGCCAAATTCTGCCCTTCCTCTTTATATGCGGCATGTGGAAACCAAGAAACAAAAGCAGAATTGAGGAGCCGAACAAACTCCGCCCTCCCCTTACGTCGCCCAAGGGAAGGGTTTTGAAACCCACAGGGAGTTTTTGTAGTGGGAATTGGAAGAGAACTGTTTTTCTTGCTAATACAGACTATTTTGACAAAAACTGTATTTTGTACTGTTTTGGGAGAGTTTGCTACTGGCACGTTTCTAAGGTGTACTCAAGTGCTGCTGGGGGAGTGGAGGCCTAGGGCGTGGCCAGAGGACTTTAAGGTGGCAGAGTGATGCCGAGGGGACCTGAGGCCAGGAGAAGAGAAACCGAGGCTGAGGGGATAACTGGTTCCAAGTGAGAGTGACGCCCAGACTCGTCACACTATGAAAGAATAGTAAATTGATAGGTAACAACGAGTACTCTGTTTCTATAATTGACTATGTACGTGCTGTGATATTTGAAGAGCCAGTGATTTGCAGATATATTTTCGGCTATGCCTGCCCCCTATACATGTCTTCATGGTCTGTATAGTACTGCAAAGTAGGCATTCTGTCTAAGAAAAGGTATAGGGCTGGTGTTCTGTCCCTCAGCAGTTCTGTACATGGTGTTCTGTCCCTCAGCAGTTCCTCCTTCACCATGTGTTCTTAATGATCCATATGTGCACTACAACTACCCACTGTGAGTGTTTAATCTTTCCTCTGTCAGCCGTATTACAGTTACAGTGTGTAAAAGAAATAAACACATTAAAATATAACCAAAAAAAGTTTTTGCTATTTAGCACTGAGTGCTTCCCTGTGGCCCACAACTGTGAAGAAATAATGAGAAGATTGCTATGGAAATCTTAGTAATGTGTTTTCTATATGTGTTGCATGTCCATGTAGTTGGACATCATAGCTGTATGTGGAACTGGTGATGGTGCTGCCGATCTTCATTGCAACACGGATGATGATGACTCTGCCACACCTCCTTGGTGCAACAACTGGTTGTTACTTCTTGATCATTGGAAGATTTGTTGAACTGTTACCATAAAAGAAACCAGTCTCATTTTCTTTGTGCATGGTATTTGTTATTATTTGTGATAATTTTGGGTGGATCCTTGGGCCGGTGGCAGATGACCACGCCCACAGGCGAAGATCCCGAGAGGGATCACCGCTCAGGCTCAGAGTTGGGAGACAGACACACACTAGTTCTTTTATTAAACTGTTTTAGAGAACCACCAGAGGTGGCAGTAGTAAGCTGGAAGAGCCCGGCTGGGCTGTAGTCCCTCAGGCACTGGAACAGCGATCCCAAGATGGCTGAGCTGTAGAGAAACTGAGATAGTGAGTAGGCAGAGTATGCAGAGTTCAGGAACACTACCTTGATGGTAACACTCACACAATAGTCTCTTGGAACAGCCCAGGAGCTGGAATGAAGTAGGCCCTCGAGGAGCGAGTATCTGGTTTAAGGGAAAGCTCTGAGAGAGAGATGGTAACTCACTGGTGTTGTAGGCAGTGGTGACTTCCTGGCAGAAGTTATATTCAGTAGCAGGTCCGGGAACGTGGGCCCTCGAGGAGCGAGTACCGGTTCCAGACTGTGACCTGAAAAGCAAGAGAGAGAGCGAGGCCCCCGAGGAGCGGGTACCCCTGGTAAAGTCTGAGGAGGTAGAGTAGCAAGGTAAGTGGAGAGCGAATCCCATCTGCAGCGATACCTGGAGGCAGCTAGGTAGGAAACCCTTTGCTAACTCGATTAGCTAGCAAAACAAGAGACCTTAAATATCTGGTGATGATGACGTCATCTCAGGGGGATGCCCCTGAGGTTCGCGCCACAGCTGGTACTTGAGTCAGGACCACGCCACACGTACACCCTTAGGCCTCAGGAGAACATGGTGGAAGGCAGCATCTAGCCGGTCCGGGGACGCCGGAGGAGGTCAGCAAAATGATGCTGCGGCAGCCAAACTTCCATCAACCAAAGAGGGAGTCACCAAAGAGGTAAGGGTGGGCAGAGTGGAGACGTTGGGCAGCGACGATCGCAACAGTACCCCCTTCAAAGGGTGATCTCCTCTTCGGGTACCAGGCTTGGGTTTTGAAGGATGCGCAATGTGGAACTGACAAAGCATCTCTTTCTCCAGAATATTGGTCTGAGGCGCCCAAGAGTTTTCTTCGGGGCCAAAATCTTCCCATGATAGAAGGTATTCAAAAGTATTGCCTCTTTTTTGAACATCAGGAATCTCTTCAACTTTGAACTCTAAGTCGTCTTCTGCCTTGATGACAGGTGGGTCTTGAGATTTGGAAGTAAATTCGCTGAGTATGAGCGTTTCAGAAGTGAAACGTGGAAAGCATTATGGATGTTGAGACCAGGTGGTAGCTTCAGACGGTAAGTGAATTTGCCAATACGTTGAAGGACTGGGAATGGTCCCACATAGCGAGTAGCAAACTGAGGGGAGGGTAGTTTAAGTCTGAGGTGCTTGGTTGACAACCAGACCTTGTCTCCTGGCTTAAAGACTGGAGCTTGCAAATGGTGTGCATCATAGTACTTCTTAGCATGGTCACTCGCTTTGGTTAGCATGTCCTTTGTCTGAACCCACAGATTATGGATATCATCAGGAGTGGATTGAGCTGCTGGGGACGTCACTGAGAGTTTCAGTGGAAGTGGCGGTGTTGGGGAACTTCCAAAAACCACTTCAAAAGGTGACAATCCAGTAGATGTTGCTGGATGAGAGTTGATGGCGAATTCAGCCCATGGAAGCAATTCGGCCCAGTTATTCTGTCGAGACGTGACATAAGCTCGAATAAACTGCTTCATTGTTTGATTCATCCATTCCGTCTGGCCATTCGAATGCGGATGATAGGCTGAGGTGTAGTCTAGAGAGATGTCAAACAATTTGCACAAGGTCCTCCAGAATCGTACCATGAATTGGGACCCATGGTTGGATACGATGTGAGAAGGTAGTCCGTGGAGGCAGAATATGTGCTTTATGAAGAGCTTTGCAAGCTCCAAGGCTGAAGGTATGCCAGGGAGCACCAAGAAGTGTGCCATCTTGCTAAATCGATCCACTGTCACCCAGATGGAATTCATTCCTCCGGAAGTAGGTTAATCGACTACAAAGTCAGTAGCGATGTGAGACCAGGGCCGTTCTGGAACTGGCAGTGGTTGCATCTGACCCCATGGTTGTCCAGAAGCGGGTTTGTTGTTAGCGGGTTTGTTGTTAGCACAATTGGTGCAGGATGCCACGTAGGAATAGGTATCCTTTTTGATGGTAGGCCACCAATACAGCTTCTGTACCTTGAGCAGGGTACGGCATTGGCCAGGATGGCCAGCCAGCTTAGAATTGTGCACCCAAAAGAGCACTTTCTTCCTGAGTCTTTTAGGGATGATAGTTTTACCAGCGGGTACAGACTGAGTGGATGCCAAGAGGATCTTCTTCGGGTCAATTATGTGCTGTGGCTCATCAGGCACATCCTCTGAATGAAAGGAGCATGACAGCGCGTCTGCTCTGGTGTTTCTATCTCCAGGGCAGTACTTCAACACAAAATCGAAACGATTAAAAAATAAGGACCATTTGGCCTGTCTGTAATTCAGACATTGTGCGTGGTGGAGATACTCTAGATTTTTATGATCCATGAATATGGTTATTTGATGTTGAGCGCCTTCGAGCCAAGGCCACCATTCCTCGAATGCAAGCTTTATTGCCAAGAGCTCTTTATCGCCGATCCCATAGTTTTTCTTGGCTGGAGAGAATCTTCGTGAGAATCTTTCGACGATAAAGGGCTTGTTTGGGTCTGGATGCCGCAAGCACGGATCTGTGGAGAAGGCAGTCTTCAATTTATTGAACGCAGAAATGGCCTCCACTGACCAATTTGAAGCGTTGGCACTCTTGCGGGTCATCGCAGTCAAGGGTACGGTTAAAGAAAAATAGTTCTTTATAAAGCTTCGATAATAGTTGGTGAACCCCAAGAAGCTCCTTAAAGCCTTCAGGCTAGTAGGTTGGGCCCAATTCTTGATACTTTCAAGTTTGTGAGGGTCATTTGGAAGCCTTCTTTTGACACGATATAGCCTAGAAAAGGCACTGAGTCTTTGTGAAATTCACACTTAGAAAGTTTGGCGTACAGCCGGTGTTTGCGAAGACGGTGGAGTACTTGCTTGACATCTGCAATGTAGGTGTCCAAATCCTGGGATAAGATTAGTATGTCGTCCAGGTAGACCACAACATTCTTGTACAGCAGGTCCCGCAAGATGTCGTTCATCATATTTTGGAAAATGGTGGGTGCATTGCACAATCCGAACAGCATTACTAGATACTCGAAGTGGCTGTCTCGCGTGTTGAAGGCCGTTTTCCATTCATTGCCGCTCCGAATGTGAATGAGGTTGTAGGCCCCCTTCAGGTCAAGCTTTGAAAATATCTTGGCCCCTTGCAGCCGGTCAAACAGCTCCGAGATTAACAGCAAGGGGTAACGGTCTTTGATCGTGATTTCATTTAGACCTCGGTAATCGATACCTGGATGTAGGGTACCATCCTTCTTCCCCACAAAGAAAAGGCCTGCGCCGGCTGGCACCTTTGATGGTCGGATAAAGCCCTTCTGGAAAGTTTCTTCAATGTATTCTGACATTGCCTTATTCTCAATGACTGAGAGAGGGTACACCTGTCCTTTTGGTGGCTCAGCATTGGGCTTCAGTCTTATGGCACAGTCATAGGGCCTATGTGGAGGAAGAATATCAGCTGCTTCTTTGGAAAATACATCCCCGAAGGAAGCATATTGGGACGGAAGTCCTGGCATCACTGGATTCGTAGGCATGCAACTGATAGGTGAGATTTCCTTAAGGCACCTCCTGTGACATTCTGGGCCCCAGCAGGAGAGATCCAAGGATGCCCAGTCAAATTGGGTTTGGTGCACTTGCAACCAGGGTAACCCCAGGATGATAGGGTGTATGGCCCTTTCCAGTACAAAGAAGGAGAGCGATTCCGTATGGAGAGCTCTGGTGCAGAGAGTAACTGGTACGGTTTGGCAAGTCACGTCGCCCAGTAAGGGCTCTTCATGAATGGAGGATAACAGTAGTGGCTCTTTCAACTTGATGAGGGGAATCCTCAAGTATTCCACTAGACGTCTGAGAATGAAATTGCCTCCTGCCCCTGAATCCACCAGGGCAGGAGTCTGAACCGTGACTGGTCCGTAGGTCAAGGAGACTGGGAGAGAGAGCGGAGGAGAGGGTGTAGTGAGGCTTAAGAACAGTCCTCCTGCAGGACTTAGGCCCGTCCATTTCCCAGACGAATGGAGCATGCAGAGACATCATGGCCGGGCTGACCACAGTACATGCAAAGGCCGCGCCTCTTCCGAAGTCTTCTCTCTTTGGAAGTCAAACGTCCATGACCAAGTTGCATCGGTTCATCTTTATCAGCAGCAGGGATTACTGGAACCATCCGAGGTGCAGGTATAGCACTAGCCTGTTTCAACCCAGGTAACACCTTAGGCCGGAGTTCCTTCACCTTGTTCCAGAGCATGTGATCAATCCGAGTGGCCAAGGCTACTAATTCGTCCAGCGAGTCAGGTGTTTCGCGAGCAGCCAGCTCATCCTTTAAACGGTTATCCAGGTCTCTGAAGAAGAGTCTTGAGACATTTGGGGTCCCAGCAGAGTTCTGCCACAAGAGTTTTGAACTCTATGGCAAATTCAGCCAATGATCTGTTGCCTTGCTTCAATTCAACCAAAGCAAAACCGGTGACAGCAGTTCGGGCAGGGTCATCGAAAATGGATTTAAATAAGTCCATAAATCCTTCTATGTCCTGCAAAATGGGGTCCTTGCATTCCCACAAGGTGGATGCCCAAGACAAGGCCCTACCATCCAGATAGGAAAGGATGTAGGTAGTCTTGGAGAGAGCCGTAGGAAATAAAGATGGCTGTAAGGTAAAATGCATACAGCACTGGTTTAAAAAGCCCCGGGTCTTCTGGATTTCTCCGGAAAAGCAGATTGGAGCCGCCAGTGGTACAGCAGTCTTAAAAGTTACCTCCTGTAACTGACCTTCATGGTTGGAAGCTGTGCCTTGAAGCTTCTATGTGTGTAGCTGATGGAACACTAACGTAAGTTTCTCCAAGGCGTCTTGCTGCTCTGAAATGCGCAGGGCCAGGCCTGGTATGGCCTGCAAGGTATTGAGCTGTGCCGGATCCATGGAGTTAACAATCTGTTATTATTTGTGATAATTGTGGGTGGATCCTTGGGCCAGTGGCAGATGACCACGCCCACGGGGGAAGATCCCGAGAGGGACCATCGCTCAGGCTCAGAGTTGGGAGACAGACACACACTAGTTCTTTTATTAATCTGTTTTAGAGAACCACCAGAGGTGGCAGTAGTGAGCTGGAAGAGCCCGGCTGGGCTGTAGTCCCTCAGGCACTGGAACAGCGATCCCAGGATGGCTGAGCTGTAGAGAAACTGAGATAGTGAGTAGGCAGAGTAAGCAGAGTTCAGGAATACTATCTTGATGGTAACACTCACACAATAGTCTCTTGGAACAGCCCAGGAGCTGGAATGAAGTAGGCCCTCGAGGAGTGAGTATCTGGTTTAAGGGAAAGCTCTGAGAGAGAGATAGTAACTCACTGGTGTTGAACGTGGACCCTCGAGGAGCGAGTACCGGCTCCAGACTGTGACCTGAAAAGCGAGGCCCCTGAGGAGCGGATACACCTGGTAAAGTCCGAGGAGGCAGAGTAGCAAGATAAGCGGAGAGTGAATCCCATCCGCAGCGATACCTGGAGGCAACTTGGTAGGAAACCATTTGCTAACTCGATTAGCTAGCAAAACAAGAGACCTTAAATATTTGGTGATGATAATGGCATCTCAGGGGGGATGCCCCTGAGGTTTGCGCCACAGCTGGTACTTGAGTCAGGACCACGCCGCACGTACACCCTTAGGCCTCAGGAGAACATGGCGGAAGGCAGAGTCTAGCTTGTCTGGAGACACAGGAGGAGGTCGGCAAAATGACGCTGCATCAGCCAAACTTCCATCAACCAAAGAGGGAGTTGCCAAAGAGGTAAGGTGGGCGGAGTGGAGACGTCGGGCAGCAACGGTCGCAACAGTATTTTTTATAACTATACTCCTCTTCACCCCCCTTCCTTCAACCCCACCCCCTTCCAACATCGTCCCATCCATAACCCACCCTTCCATCCACGACCATCTTACATGATCCTCTCTTCCATCCATAAACCCCACCCATCCATTCCATGACCCCCTCCTTTCAACTACCCTGTCCTCATCTAAAATAAGCACACCTGTTTAAAATAGCAAAAATGTTTATTAAAACATTTGTCAAAAAATATATCTTTTAAGATTATAAAACTTTTTTTCTTAAAAAAAAAACAGGATGGGAAGGGAAGAACTAAGGACCAAAACTATTTATAGAAAAAAAACCCCACAGGGACAAGGGAAGATGGTCAGGACCTGCAGATAAGAACACCCAGGGCCTTTACAGCTGTGCCCAGCAGCTGTACAGCCCTGAGGATCCCATCCATGTTCCTGACCATCCTCTTCTGTAAGGCATGCATGCCCCTCAGTTCCTCTTGCACCCCCCTCTTGAAAGTACAAAACTCCCTCCTGCTCAGACGCTCATCATTGAGAGAAGATGCTCCCAATGATGAACCTCTGCATCGCTGACATGAGGGAGGGTGTAGAGGAACAAGAGGGCTGTGTATGCCTTCCTGGGCCAGCAAAGGCTGGCTCATGTGTGTCCCCACATTCCTAACTCCCTGGGCAAAACAGGGAGGACACCCTGTGTGTGTGTGTGGGGGGGGGGAGCTAGGGAGAGGCCCGAGGTGCGCCTCTTCATTTGGAGGTGGCTGCCGCCTGCGATGTTGCCTTGGGGGGGGGGGGGGTAGAATCCAACTCCCCCCCCCCCCCGGAGCGGCTGCAGCTGGTTCTGGTACAGGAGCTGGGCCTGGCCTTTCCTGTTCAGGTTCTGCAGCATTTTTAAAGAAAAGGAGGGGTCAGAATAAACTACATTCATGTCAAAAAACATGTAAGAACATTCCATTAGCATGGAAGGATCACTTACCACCAGGCCCAGCCCGCTCTGCCCACAGCCACTCCAGCCACCTCCTCTTGTTTAGGCACAGCCACTGAGCCTTGTTCTTCAGGTCCTCTATTGGAAAACATGGAAAGAGTACCATGAGTGTACTCTGTAGGTGTTAATAGGACTTGCATACTGGTACGTGACAATGAGTGCTATAACAACATTTTGCTACCATGAAGAACCATGATACTGAGGTTCAATAGTTATGTAGCAAATAAGCAATGCAAATAATCTTTGGGGTTTACATTAGACTTTCCATCAAAAAACCCTATACTATAACATTCTGTTTCTCACTCACTTTCCTCCTCCCAGGCCTAACCCGACCTTCACACTCCCACAGTGCCCCCATCTGCAGTAGACTATAAAACTGTAAAGACTGTCTAGTGTCTACTTACTCCATGGAGGTGGGAAGATCATTTGTTTGAATCAGGCTCGCAGCTCCCTCTAGGCCCATCTCAGCCTTGGATAATAGAGATGTGAATCGTGTGATCGATCGTCTTAACGATCGATTTTGGCTGGGGGGGGGAGGGAATCGGATTGTCGCGGTTTTGTTTTTTTTTTAAATCGTATAAATCGTAAATCGGGGGAGGGCAGGAAAACCGGCACACTAAAACAACCCTAAAACCCACCCCGACCCTTTAAAATAAATCCTCCACCCTCCCGAACCCCCCCCCCCCAAATGTCTTAAATTACCTGGGGTCCAGTGGGGGGGTCCCGGTGTGATCTTCCACTCTCGGGCCACGGGTGCGTTAATAGAAATGGCACCGGCGCTACCTTTGCCCTGTCATATGACAGGGCAAAGGTAGCGCCGGCGCCATTTTGGTTCCTGTCCCCCGACGTCACGAGCACAGGAGATTGCTCCCGGACCCCTGCTGGACCCCCAGGGACTTTTGGCCAGCTTGGGGGGGCCTCCTGACCCCCACAAGACTTGCCAAAAGTCCAGTGGGGGTCCGGAAGCGACCTCCTGCACTCGAATCGTATTTGCCGTATTGCAAAATGGCGGCCGGAGGTCCTTCCGGACCCCCGCTGGACTTTTGGCAAGTCTTGTGGGGGTCAGGAGGCCCCCCCAAGCTGGCCAAAAGTCCCTGGGGGTCCCTGGGGGTCCAGCGGGGGTCCGGGAGCGATCTCCTGCACTCGTGACGTCGGGGGACAGGAACCAAAATGGCGCCGGCGACGATTCAAAATATATCGGACGATATTTTAAATCGTCAAAAAACGATTCACATCCCTATTGGATAATGGGTTCTGTGACCCCTGAGGGGAAATAACAGGTGTTCTTTTTCCACCACCAGGGACGCTAGCAGAACTACATCCCTGGTGGTGAAGTTTGGCTGCCTGCCCCTGCCAGCCATTTTGCGTGCAGTGGAGGAGCAGGAAGTCCCACCCTCACATTGACATGTGGACGGGCGTGCAAATGCAGCACGCACACAAATATGGGCATAGCAACACGCACTACAGCGCACACAAACATGCATGCTGCACACAACGGATGCACACAACTCGCGGGCAAAACATGCACGGATTTTGCATAGTTCGTGCACATATGCGCTAACTTTATAAAATACATACCGCCCGCGATGCGTCCAGCCCTGCGCACATTTATAATCATGTGCGTGCTTCTTTTAAAATCTACCCCATAATCTCTCCCTATGCAAGGTCATTGGATAGTCTCAACATTTTATACTTCAATGTTTAATATATGACTGGACGTGTGTTCTTATAGTGATTAATATGTTTTCATTCAATTGTTCATAGATAATTCCCTCTTAATTCAGAAACAAGGAAAATTAAGAGTAATATATTATTTTCTTATAAAGGCAGCATAAGTTAAACTATACTTATAGCACAATGCAACACTATGAAATACATACCACACATTCCTGAAGGAAAGGGAAGAGATAAACATTCTAGCTTTTATAGGTCATTTTACTTATTGTACTATTATTCATTTTTTCCTAAGCCTAAACAAGACAGATAATAAAATTAATGATTTAACTTTTCTTAAAGATAAGCTACTATTATGGACAGATGAGTATATTTTTAATTAACCTCCAACCAAATACATTTAGCAATTTGAATTCAGCGGCATACACAGAGTCAAGCATCTTGTTTAGAAGAAAGACAGAAAAAAATATTTATATTCACATCTTATTACATTTCTATAGTGCAGTAGGTACGATTGTAGATTGTTTTCACTGTCTGTTTTTATTTTGAATACTATCTTTCCTTATGTTTTTTATCTAAAATAATCTTGTAGTTTAGTATTTAAAATAAAAAACGTGATGTTTATTCATTCATAGTTTATATAATTTCTTTCTTAGGCTTGGAAAAGATAAGAACCATAAAAAATAATATATTATACATATGTCATCACAGCTGAGGTTCTGGACACTAAAATTTAAACCATACGCTTTCTTTTTCAATAAAGCAATGCAGAAGATTAGTTTTCATGACAGCTGCATAGAATTATAAAAACAATCTAAGCCTTATTAGCTAACAAAAACTACATCTACTAGAACAAGAAATGTAATAATTTAATAATAGCAAAGTGGGTGGAGCAATCTATAACTAAAATAATTAGATTCAGGGGGAATGTGTGACTACAAGGTGTAAGAATTATATATGATTGGACTGCTAGGAAGTGCTACGGCATTTACATATCTTAAATCTTGTACAAACCTCCTCTTATATGAGTCAGATTTTAATACTGGCAAAATGGGAGAATTACATGGGATAGCTGCTTCAGGTGGTAATTTAATTATTACACCTTGTTGTAACAAATATTTAATTACTGGTCAAATATATTCTATAGCCTCAAGTTTCAGATCAAATTGTGGTTTCCAAGGCAACCTCTTTGTATGTTTGACTGGTTTATCCCATAAGGACTCGGGAATATCTGAAAAATCAAAATCCATTTCTGCAGTCTAAATACAGCCTATGGCAGAAGTTTCAGAAGAAGAGGAATTTTCACAAGCAGAAATCTGTTGCTTTTAAAGCAGTTTGCATATCACATAACCTCTTCTGGTAGAGAAAGAAAAACGCCATTAGGCATGCAAAATATAGTGCAATGTAATTTGTATAATAAATCATGTCCAAACAAATTCATAGGAGAGGATGCTAAAAGCAAAAAAGCATGCAAGGTATACAAAGGACCTAATTGCACTGGTACAGTTTCTGATATTCGTAGTGACTCTGCAACATTGGCCGCTCCCACAACTTTAAGTTTTTCAGTTGAAATTGGCAAGTGGGAAGCAGCAGCCATTTGTAGTGTAGATCAGGCAGCTACCAAACACTGAATTGGGTTTCCAGAGACTGTGAGGGACAACAAAGCTCAGGCAGGGGTGAGGGAGGAATACAAGAAAGGGGAAGGGCTCCGATAGTCTCTGCAAAATCCTAGGTGTTAAAGGGCATGGTCCCTACATTGGGTGTATACTCAGAAACAGTAGGTGAAAGATACTGCTGGGGTAGATGTGGAGGTAGGGCATGTATTGGAAACAGTCTCTGCACATGTGTGCTGGTTTATGACAGGAAAAACAAATAATTTCCTTTTCATCCCTTGTTAGGGGAACTCCCATTCCTCCATTTGCTCTCCCTCTACCTCTCCATTCACCCCTACCTTGTCCATGATTTCCTCTTGAGAAATATAATAGATTTATTTGGAGGGCAATCAATTAATCAAGTTGTGCAGATTTAACAACATTCATTTGCTCATAACGTGCCTGAGCTATGGCATAGACTTTGGCTGGCTTTTCAGTAGCCCAAGTAATACATGCATTTTATACATTCTCTTTAATTTTGAGGGGCAACCCCATATAAAAATAACTTGTCAAAGCTGCCTGATTTGCTTCACTAGTAGGCCAATAAATATATCAGTCAGCTTACTTAATTAGTCAGCTGGTTCCTCTTTATCTGACATTTTACATACATTTAATTTTGTCTAATCTGTATTGGGGAAAATGTTATAAGGCTGCTTCAAATAAAGCATCAATATCATTTGCAGTAGTGTTATGTTTATGGGAGAATGTGAACCTTGGCTGAGATGAGAGGTGCCTCCACCCACAGGGAGGCGCCTGTGAGCCTCACTATCAGCAGGCGCAGAATCAGTGGCGTGGAACACAGCTAGAAGTAGAGACTTTATTATAAATGGAGAAAACAATAATGTCCACAGAATAGCAGATGTAGTAGTGCAGTGTTGAGCAATGGGGAATGCCCAGAGTGAGACCATAGATGGGAAGATACAGTAGTGGCCCGTGGAGTGGGGTACGCTGATACTGTCGTTAAAGTAGATGTTGAAGTACTGGTAGAGATGCCAGAACCTGGAAGTGGTTCCTGAAGTTGGTATGCAGATATTCTGTAGTGCAAGATAACTGAATGACTTCTATTGAAGGAAGGCGGTAGTGGCCCCGGGTACTGGTTACACTGCGTGGAATCCTTAGCACAGTTCAAATAGTAGAAGTCAGTAGAGGTACTCACAGAAGATGGTTCCTGGAGAGAGAGAGACCTGAGAAGCAGGTCTGTAGCAGTCAGGCAGGTAGGCCCTCCGAGGAGCGGATAGCCGGGTACGCAGGGGAGCCCCCGAGGAGTGGGTACTCAGAGCGCCCAAATGCCAAGAGCAAGTCAGGAACAGGAAGTCCTTGAAGAGGAGAATTCAGCAAGATAGAACTCCTTGCTAACTCAAGGAAGGCAAGGGCTGGTTGGATTAAATAAGCAAGCGGGTTGATGTCATCGGGAGGGGACGTCCCCGAGGTTCCTGCCATGATGTCTTCAAGAGAGGCCCTTGCGCACGCGCCTAGGTGAATCTGGGTCCAAGATGGTGGTCGGCAGCGCCCACACTGTCCCAGGAACGCTGGAGAGGTCGCGGGGATTGGCAGAGGCCACCATTCTTCCCAGACTTGACGGACGAGGGAAAAAAGAGGTGAGCATGAGAGGTCACAGCCATCTGTGACCGACAGGCATAACAG
The DNA here is from genome assembly GCF_901001135.1 of Rhinatrema bivittatum. Taxonomy (NCBI): domain Eukaryota; kingdom Metazoa; phylum Chordata; class Amphibia; order Gymnophiona; family Rhinatrematidae; genus Rhinatrema; species Rhinatrema bivittatum. Next base: position 270,986,436 of record NC_042618.1, on the reverse strand, counting down.
TATCCCCTTTCTTAGGGCCCCTCCCAGGGGGTTTCGGCTTCCTAGGATGTGACCTGTGGAACTGATGGATTAACTCCTTGTCGAGGATGTTACATGCAGGCTCCCAACTATTTTCCTCAGGACCAAATCCCTCCCAGGAAATATGATACTCCCATCGTCTGCCGTGTCTTCTTACATCAAGAATGTCTTCCACTTGATACTTGATGTCTTCTTCGGCAGAGAGAGGCTGGGGTTCCTGTGTTTTCCTGGAGAATTTTGACAGGATGAGTGGCTTCAGAAGGGAGATATGGAATGCATTATGTATTCTGAGTGGTGGTGGTAACTTCAAACTGTACGTGACTAGACCCAGGTGGCAGAGGACTGAAAAGGGTCCTATGTACCTTGCGCAAATCGAACTGATGGCAGTTTAAGGCGGATGAAACAGGTACTAAGCCATACCTTGTCGCCAGGTTGTAATTGTGGAGTGGCTCTGTGATGGGCATCATAGAACTTCTTGGCCTGTGGTCCAGCCTTGTGAAGAAGTTCTCTTGTGTGCTCCCACAACTGATGTAATTCTTGCGCTGATGCCTGAGCTGCAGGAAAAGCTACAGATAATGGCAGTGGTAGTGAAAGTAATGGCTGATGTCCGTAAACAAGTTGAAAAGGTGATGACCCAGCTGAAGCAGATTGATGCAAATTCAGCCCAGGGGAGCAATTCAGACCAATCAGTCTGGCTAGAATTCACATTTTAGTGTGTGGTTCGTTCTCTCCGTCTGTCCGTTGGCTTGAGGGTGGTAAGCTGAAGTAAGATCCAATGAGATTTCAAATTTCTTGCACAGGGATCTCCAAAATTTAGCCGTAAACTGAACCCCTCTACCTGAGAGGATGTGCTTAGGCATGCCATGTAGATGGAAGATGTGTCAGATGAAAAACCTTGCTAATTCTGGGGCAGACGGTAAGCCGGGCAGTGCCACAAAATGTGCCATTTTTGAAAAGCAGTCAGTGGTGTCCCAAATGGTATTATTACCGTTGGACAAAGGCAAATTATGGGATAGGAGACTGCTCCTTGTCTCCTATCCCATAATTCTGCTCGGCAGGAGAGAAACACCGAGAGAAGAATGAGCAGGGATGTTATGTGTGGGTGTCACTGTGTTGACTAAGGACAGCACCAACTCCAACGTCTGAAGCATCTACCTCGACAATGAATGGTCATCGAGGATTTGGATCACAAGTGTCTGTATCATATCAGATACACACTTAAAAAAACAAGTATAACCCACACCATTTAGCTCAATTTAAGAGCTATGACTGTGCAAAATCTCCTTAAGAACATAAGAACATACCAAGGGCCCATCAAGCCCAGCATCCTGTCTCCATCAGTGGCCAATCCAGGCCATAAAAACCTGGCAAGTACCCAAAAACTAAGTCTATCCCATATTACTGTTGCTAGTAATAGCAGTGGCTAATTTCTAAGTCAACTCAATTAATAGCAGGTAATGGACTTCTTGTTGCGGTCCGGACCGTGGAGGTCCGTGGGTGGCCTGTCACTTACCCCAAAGTCACTCAGGGGACCGCGGTGCTCCATTTGGGCCTCGCTAGGCCCTTCCCGCTGCCTCCCTCGCCGAGACGCCGCCGACGCTCGGCAGCTGGCCCCACCCCCTTAGGCGCACGTGTGCGCAGGGGCTCAGCAATTTAAAGGGACCAGCGCGGGAAAGGACAGCTCCACCTCCTAAGATGATGTCAGATGCTGACAGTATTTAAACTTGCTTGGCAGTCTTCCCCCTTGCCTTGCAATGAGGTTTCACTCTCCTATGTTGCTTAGTTTCTGCCCTGTCTTCGTTCCTGCGTCTTCCTGGCTTCTGACCCCGGCTCGGCTCCTGACTTTGACTTCAGATAGTCTTCCTGGCTTCTGACCCCCAGCTCGGATTCTGACCCCAGCTCGGCTCCTGACTTTGACTTCGGATCGTCTTCCTAGTTCCTGACTTCGGCTCATCCTTGGTTACTGCTGTCTGCCACCTGCCCTGATCCTTGGCCTGACCTGGCTTCTGGCATCTCTACGTCCTGCCATGATTTGGAGTACTTCTATCTCTTCATCTTTCGGAGACTGCTTCTAAGTCTAAGCGGCTCGGGTCCTCATGGGCTCCTCCCGGGGGGACCACGGGCTTCCAGCGGTGAACATCCTGTTGGTCTCCCGGCTCCAACTTCTTCTTGCGCCTAAGTCCAAGTGGTTCGGGTCCTCACGGGCTCCTCACGGGGGGACCGCAGGCTTCCAGTAGTGAAGACTTTCTCGGACCTCTGCTTCAGCCATCGTATCTCTTCTGCAAGTCCGCCTCCCGGCTACAACTCCACGGTGGGTCCCTCCCACTGCTTCATCATCACCCTCTAGCTGGCCCAAGGGTCCACGAACGTAACAGTTTGCAAGGCCATGGACCCGGCAGACCTTGCTGGCCTCCAGGCCATTCCTGGTATCGCTCATTGACTGAAACAACAGCAACATTGTTTAGATGTTCTGACGGCCACAGTAGTAGTAGTAGAGCGACTGGCAACCTGTCTAGATGCCACGCCCCCGGTAACACCACTGGCTCCTGTTCAGATGCCAAGCCTCGGACCCGCGACCCCCACGCAGCTGCCAGCCCCATCCAGGTATTCGGGGGAGGCCAAACAGTGCTATGGCTTCCTCAACCAATGCTTCATTCGCTTTACCCTGCTTCCATCACAGTTTCTGTCAGATCTGGTCAAGACAAGCTATATCATTTCCCTGTTGGAGGGCAAGGCTCTAGTCTGGGCTTTGCTGTTATGGGAATGTAAGGACCCCATCCTGGAAAACTTGGATCAATTCGTGGCTACCTTTATACAGATTTTTGATGAGCCCGCTCGCAAGTCTATGGCTGTTATGGAATTACTATGGTTACGTCAGGGTGCCCGTTCGCTAGCCGAGTACGCGGTTGAATTCTACACTCTGGCCACTGAGCTAGACTGAAGGGAGGACAGCCTGCACGGGATACTCTTGGAAGGTCTGTCTCCTCGCCTCAGAGTCGAACTAGCAGCAAGAGATCTTCCCGATGATTTGGATGAAATGATTGACCTGGCAGGAAGGATCGACCGTCGACTCCAACTACACGTCCACAAGGAGAGATCTACCCGAAGACCGACTAACTTGGCACCCACATTTTCATGCCTGATGGCATCTCCTCCGAAGCCTTCAGACAACCAAGGCCCAGAACCATGCAGTTGGGGCGAGGTCCCCTCTCTCAGGAGGAAAGAAGACACCGGCGTTCCCTAGGCCTCTGTTTATATTGCGGCAACAAGGGGCACTTTCTGGCTCAATGTGATGAACGGCCGGGAAACACCAGGTCCTAGGTCTCATCGGGGAGCTGACCCTAGGAAACACGAATATCACTCCCCAATGCACCTTACCGGTGACCTTAGAATATCCTGGCGGTTCCTTTGCTACCTTAGCATTGGTGGACTCCAGAGCGGGAGGGAACTTTATTCTCTATGATCTGGCCCAGCAATTACAGCTAGCCATACAGCCACTTCACCCACCACTCCGGGTTTCTTCTATCCAGGGAACCCCTCTCCCGGGGAGCATTTCCACCACCACCAAGCCCTTAACTCTCTGCACATGCCTCCTGTACACGGAAGAAATATTGTTTCTTATTTTGGAGAGAGCCAGTCATCTGATCGTTTTGGGTCTGCCCTGGCTTCAGAAGCATTCCCCGGTTATCCACTGGGTTACTCTTCAAATTGCATCATGGAGTTCCTCCTGTTTTAACTCCTGCCTAGCCACTGTCTCGCGGCCCGGTGTTCGGCTCTTGACCACCTCGGTGTCTATACCTCAACCCTACCGGGACTACATGGATGTCTTTTCTAAGGAAAAAGCCGAGCTTCTCCTGGAACACCAGCTCTTCGATTGTGCCATTGACCTGATGCCAGGTATCATACCCCCCAGGGGGCTTGTATATACTTTATCCCTTTCGGAGACCCGGGCTATGTCTAACTACATTCAAGAAAACCTAGATCGTGGCTTCATCCGGCCCTCCAAATCTCTGGCCTGAGCCGGGTTCTTTTTTGTGTCTAAGAAAGATGGATCTAATAAGGACTGCCCTTGCCCGATGGAGGTAAAGGCTCTTCAACGCTTCCTAGGCTTTTCCAACTTCTACCACCAGTTTATACCGCACTACTCCTGAGTAGTGGCTCCACTCACTGCTCTTATCAAAAAAGGAGCAGATGTCAGATGTCAGAAATTGGCGCAAGAGGCCTTCTAGGAGCTAAAGAGAGCCTTTCTTCGGGACGTATATCTCCATCATCCAGACCCGCAACGTCAGTTTGTCGTCGAGGTGGATGCATCCGACATCGCCGTAGGAGCGGTCCTAAGCCAAGTATCCAGTGGAGGTAAATCCTTGCCATGCTCCTACTTCTCCCAGAAGTTCTCCCTCACCGAGAGGAACTACGGAATTGGGGACAAGGAGCTGTTGGCCATTAAGCTAGCATTTGAAGAGTGGTGCCAGTGGCTCAAAGGGGCCCAAGATCCGTAGAACAAGTTGAGTACGCAGGAACAAGGAGAATACCGGAACTAGGGTCAGGAACACGAACAAGACATGTTAGTGCAGGATCAGCACTAACATGGTTCAAGACATTCTTAGAAAACAGAGGTTTCAAAGTTAAAATCCACAACAAAGAATCCCTCAGATACCCATCTTCACAAGGAGTTCCTCAGGGTTCCTCTCTCTCACCAACACTTTTCAACTTATACCTTCTCCCGCTTTGCCAACTGCTAAACAAATTGAACCTAAAACACTTCATATTCGCCGACGATGTCCAGATTGTGATCCACATCAAAGAATCCATCACTAAAGCTCTAGAACTTTGGGAAAACTGTTTTCAAGAAATTAACGATCTCTTATCCAGCTTAAATCTTATTCTAAACCAATCAAAAAGCGAATTCATGCTAATCTCTCCAGATAATTGCAAAATCACTACAAACCCGCCAGCCAACTTGCAAATCTCAAAAGTAAGAGATGTAGGAGTTTCTATAGACAACCGGCTAAATTTAAAATCGTTTATCAACCAAACAACCAAAGACTGCTTCCACAAACTGCACGTATTAAAAAGAATAAAACCCCTATTTCATTTCCATGATTATAGAACAGTGCTCCAAGCAATAATATTTGCGAAAATTGATTACTGCAACTCTATCCTACTAGGCCTCCCATCATCCCACACTAAACCTCTCCAAATGATACAGAACACGGCAGCAAGAATTCTAACAAACAAAAGGAGAAGAGATCACATTACACCAGTCCTTAAAGACCTTCACTGGTTACCAATCCACTACAGAATAATTCATAAGTCCCTCACCACAATCTACAAAAATATCCATGGACTGGCTCCACTCCATCTACAAATAGCTCTCAAAAAACACTCCTCCAACAGACCCATCAGAGAAGCATATAGAGAATATCTACAAGTACCTCACAACAATACTACCCAACATATAACATTGAGAGATCGGGCCTTCTCCACAGCAGGTCCCCCACTATGGAACTCAATCCCCTTAGAATTACGACAGGAACCATGTCTTCCAACCTTCAGGAAGAGACTTAAAACATGGCTGTTCATGAAAGCATTTCCGGACCCTTAATGATTCACTTCCATCAAATGCAGCAACACTGAGCATCTTCTATTAAACTGAAACAGACAATACCAACCAATCACTACAATGTTTTACCTCTTGTTAAACTTTTTATCTCTCCTCTAACTCTAATCCCATTTAGAATAACCCCTGTTTTATTGTAACTTTTTCTTCTATGCACTTGTTATACTTTTGTAATGTATACTCTTACGTTTTAGCTATGTACGTTATAATGTATTGCTCACCCCTTGTTTTATGTAAACCGACATGATACGAACTTCCGTGAATGCCGGTATAGAAAAACACAAATAAATAAATAAATAAAATAACCAGGAACATGAAGGAATCTAACTGAGGCTAGGCCAGGCCTTATATACTGGGACCCAGTGACATCATCATCCGGTGCCGCGGGTTAATTTCCCGCCGTGGCTCCTTTAAACGAAGAGGAGATGCGCACGTGCCTAAGGAGGGGCACGGCGCAGGACGGCGACATCTGCCCGCGGAGCATGGACGTCCGTCATGGAGATAGGAGCACCGGGGTTGGCCCGAGGTCTTAGGCAGCAGCCCTTGGCAGCGAAAGAAGTGGAGCCAGATGGTGGCGCAGGCAACAGAAGATAAGAGGGCCTGGCCGTGCACCTCCCGCGGTTGGCACACGCAACAGCTCTATATAAGGAATGATAAAATGTTTGAAATCTTGAAGTGAATTCTTTACAAGAGTTAATCACTTTCCCTGCAGAATCCTTCATAGTAGGTATATAGTTTTGCCCCTTCCACGATTTCACAATCTGTGCTCGGAATTTACTGGATTTGTTACTGAAATGAAATAGTTTACTTTTATAATAAGTCAGGTTTTTCTTTGCTCTTTGATGTAGCAGTTCATTCGATGATACCTGAACTGCAATAAAATTGACCTTAGTTTCTCGAGATGGATTTTCAGAATATGCTTGTTGAGCAGTTGTTTTGTCTATTCTCTTAAAATTTCATTTGTCATGTGCTTCCGCTGTGCATTCACAAAAGAGATTATCTCACTTCTCAAAAAAATTTTAGCCATTTCCCAGAAAAGAGCAGGTAACTTCTGATGTTCTTTATTGTTTTCCATATAGTCATCCCATTTGCTCTGCAAAAAAAATCCCTAAATCATTGACTCGTATAGAGGTACTAGGGAAACTGCCATATCCACACCAAATCTACTGGTCGGATCCATTCCATGTCAACCCACACTAATGCATGGTTAGGGGACATTTTTCAGCGAGGGTTCCGGCGCCTCGCTGAACGACCTCCTGCAGTCGATCTCCTGCCGGCGCCATTTTCCGTACGGAAAATGGCGCCGGCCATACGCGTATGGCCGGCGCCATTTTCCGTACGAAAACGATTCGCGGCGGGAAATCGCTCCCTGACCCCCGCTGGACCTCCAGGAACTTTTGGCCAGCTTGTGGGGGGCCTCCTGACCCCCACGAGACTTGCCAAAAGTCCAGCGGGGGTCCGGAAGGACCTCCTGCCGTCCAATCTTTTTCGTCTATGGCCGCCGCCATTTTTCGGCGCCATTTTGGAAAATGGCGCCGGCCGAAGACGACAAGATGCAGGAGCAGGAGCCCGTTCCGGACCGCTGCCGTTCCGGACCGCCGCTGGACCCGCAGGTTATTTAAGTTATTTGGGGGGGGGTTCGGGAGGGTGGGGGATTTAATTTAAAGGGTCGGGGGTGGGTTTTAGGGGGTTTTAGTGTGCCGGCTCACGATTCTAACGATTTATAACGATAAATCGTTAGAATCTGTATTGTATTGTGTTCCATAACGGTTTAAGACGATATTAAAATTATCGGACGATAATTTTAATCGTCCTAAAACGATTCACATCCCTACTTTTAACTTCACTTCATGAATTCTCCACACCTTATTGAGAGTTTGATCATTCCCTTGTAGGCCACTACCAGATATAGAGTGAATACACTAATACATTTAAAGGACTCTAATTAGACACATTCCTACACCTATAGCAACCTAAAACGTAACTAAGAACTGAACAAATCTGAGATGAAGGCAGCAGTCTAGGAGCAAGAGGGGGGCCTCACAGTCATTTGCATAGAGTGTTACATGTATGATTTTTTACCCGCTGGTGAGAAGTTGTACGTGTGCATCCAATGCAAAGAGATTCTGTCGGTCAGAGAATGAGTCCGATCTCTGGAGGCTAGAGTGGCAGACATGGAGCAGCTGAGGCAGACAGAGAGGTATATAGATGAAACCTTCAGGGACATAGTAGCCAAGTCCCAAATTCAGACTGGCAGCCCTGGTGCTGCCTTAGAGGAAGAAGGTCTCATGATCAGAGAGTATCAACCTGGTAGTGCAGGAAAGGATCCTGTAGCAAGGACCTGCTCTCCAGGTGGTGCATTGTCCTCTCGCACTGAGGATGTGTCTCCCATGGCTACTGCCCAGGAGGAAAGGGTTAGGTCAGCTGTCATAGTTGGTGATTCATTTATTAGGAATGTAGACAGATGGGTTGCTGGTGGGCATGAGGATCGCCTTGGTAACATGCACACCTGGTGTGAAGGTGTTGGACTTCACATGTCACATAGATAGTATAGTGACAGGAGTATACTACCGTTCACCTGGCCAAGATGGTGAGACAGACAGTGAAATGCTAAGAGAAATTAGGGAAGGTAACCAAATTGGTAGTGTAGTAATAATGGGAGATTTCAATTACCCCACTATTGACTGGGTAAATGTAACATCAGGACATGCTAGACAGATAAAGTTCCTGAATGGAATAAATGGCAGTTTAATGAAGCAATTGGTTCAGGAACCAATGAGAGAGGGAGCAATTTTAGATCTAATTCTCAGTGGAGCACAGGATTTGGTGAGAGAGGTAATGATGGTAGGGGCCGCTTGGCAATAGTGATCATAATATGATCAAATTTGAATTAATGACTGGAAGGGGGACAGTAAGCAGATCCATGGCTCTAGTGCTAAGCTTTCAAAAGGGAACCTTGAATAAAATGAGAAAAATAGTTAGGAAAAAACTAAAAGGAGCAGCTACAAAGGTAAAATGTGTGCAAGAGGCGTGGTCATTGTTAAAAAATACCATCCTTGAAGCACAGTCCAGATGTATTCCACACATTAAGAAAGGTGGAAGAAAGGCAAAATGATTACCAGCATGGTTAAAAGTTGAGGTAAAAGAGGATATTTTATCCAAAAGATCTTCATTCAAAAACTAGAAGAAGGATCCAACAGAGGATAAAGCATAAACATTGGCAAGTTAAATGTAAGACATTGATAAGACAGGCTAAGAGGGAATTTGAAAAGAAGTTGGCTGTAGAAGCAAAACCTCACAGTAAAATTTTTTTAAAATATATCTGAAGCAGAAAGCCTGCAAGGGAGTCAGTTGGACTGTTAGATGATCGAGGGGTTAAGGGGGCACTTAGAGAAGATAAGGCAGACATGGAAAGATTAAATGATTTCTTTGCTTCGGTGTTTACTGAAGAGGATGTTGGGGAGATACCCGTTCTGGAGAAGGTTTTCCTGGGTAATGATTCAGATAGACTGAATGAAATCACGGTGAACATAGAAAATGTGGTAGGCCTGACTGACAAACTGAAGAGTAGTAAATCATCTGGACCGGATAGTATACACCCCAGGGTTCTGAAGGAACTCAAAAATGAAATTTCAGATCTAATAGTAAAAAATTTGTAATCTGCATGGCTTTACCCAAGGCAAGTCATGCCTCACAAATCTGCTTCATTTTTTTGAAAGGGTTAATAGACATGTAGATAAAGGTGAACTGGTAGATGTAGTGTATTTAGATTTTCAGAAGGCATTTGACAAAGTTCCTCATGAAAGCCTTCTAGGAAAAGTAAAAAGTCATGGGATAGGAGGTGATGTTCTTTCGTGGATTACAAACTGGTTAAAGGACAGGAAACAGAGAGTAGGATTAAATGGACAATTTTCTCAGTGGATAGGGTGGGAGGTGGAGTGCCTCAGGGACACGTACTGGGAACTGTGCTTTTCAATATATTTATAAATTATCTGGAAAGGAATACGACAAGTGAGGTAATCAAATTTGCAGATGATAGAAAATTATTCAGAGTAGTTAAATCACAAGCAGATTGTGATAATTTGCAGGTGGACCTTGTGAGACTGGAAAATTTGGCATCCAAATGGCAGATGAAATTGAATGTGGATAAGTGTGAGGTGATACATACGTTCCATATTAGGAGCTACCACCCAGGAAAGAAATCTAGGCATCATAGTGGACAATACATTGAAATTGTTGGCTCAGTGTGCTGCGGCAATCAAAAAAGCAAACAGAATGAAGGAATTATTAGGAAGGGAATGGTGAATAAAATGGAAAATGTCATAATGCCTCTGTATTGTTCCATGGTGAGACCGCACCTTGAGTACTATGTACAATTCTGGTTGCCAATTCTCAAAAAAGATATAATTGCGATGGAGGAGATACAGAGAAGGACAACCAAAATGATAAAGGGAATGGAGGAGCTCCCCTATGAGGAAAGACTAAAGAGTTTAGGGCTGTTCAGCTTGGAGAAGGGAAGGCTGAGGGGGATATGACAGTAGGGATGTGAATCGTTTTTTGACGATTTAAAATATCGTCCGATATATTTTAAATCGTCAAAAATCGTTAGGGCCACGATACAATACCAATTCCCCCGATTTATCGTTAAAAAATCGTAAATCGGGGGAAGGGGGAGGGCAGGAAAACCGGCACACTAAAACCCCCTAAAACCCACCCCGACCCTTTAAATTAAATCCCCCACCCTCCCGAACCCCCCCCCCCAAATGCTTTAAATTACTTGGGGATCCAGCGGTGGTCCAGAACGGCGGTGGTCCGGAACGGCCCCCTCAATTGAATCCTGTTGTCTTCAGCCAGCGCCATTTTGCAAAATGGCTGCCGCAAAATGGCGGCGGCCATAGACAAAAACGATTCGACGCAGAAGGTCATTCCGGACCCCCGCTGGACTTTTGGCAAGTCTTGTGGGGGTCAGGAGGCCCCCCCCAAGCTGGCCAAAAGTTCCTGGGAGTCCAGCGGGGTTCAGGAAGCGATTTCTTGCCGCGAATCGTTTTCCGTACGGAAAATGCCGCCGGCAGGGGATCGACTGCAGGAGGTCGTTCAGCGGCGGTCCGGAACCCCCGCTGAACGACCTCCTGCAGTCGATCTCCTGCCGGCGCCATTTTCCGTACGGAAAACGATTCGCGGCAAGAAATCGCTTCCTGAACCCCACTGGACTCCCAGAAACTTTTGGCCAGCTTGGGGGGGCCTCCTGACCCCCACAAGACTTGCCAAAAGTCCAGCGGGGGTCCGGAACGACCTCCTGCGTCGAATCATTTTTTTCTAAGGCCGCCGCCATTTTGCGGCGGCCATTTTGCAAAATGGCGCCGGCTGAAGACAACGGGATTCAATTGAGGGGGCCGTTCCGGACCGCCGCCGTTCTGGACCACCGCTGGATCCCCAGGTAATTTAAAGCATTTGGGGGGGGGGGTTCGGGAGGGTGGGGGATTTAATTTAAAGGGTCGGGGGTGGGTTTTAGGGGGTTGGCTCACGATTTTAACAATTTTCACAATAGTTTACACACCCAAACGGCAACAATACGATTCCCTCCCCCTCCCAGCCGAAATCGATCGTTAAGACGATCGAGGACACGATTCACATCTCTATATGACAGAGATGTTTAAAATCATGAGAGGTCTAGAATGGGTAAATGTAAATCAGTTATTTACTCTTTTGGATAATAGAAGGACTAGGGTCACTCCATGAAGTTAGCATGTAGTATATTTAAAATGAACTGGAGAAAATTCTTTTCACTCAATGCACAATTAGACTCTGGAATTTGTTGTCAGGGGATGTGTTTAGTGCAGTTAGTGTAGTTGGGTTTAAAAAAGGTTTAGATAAGTTCTTGATGGAGAAGTCCATTACCTGCTATTAATCAAGTTGACTTAGAAAATAGCCACTACTATTACTATCATCAGTAGCATGGGATAATATACTTAGTTTTTGGGTACTTGCCAAGTACTTGTAACCTGGATTGGCCACTGTTGGAAACAGGATGCTAGACTTGATGGACCCTTGGTTTGAGCCAGTATGGAAATTTCTTATGTTCTTCTCATGCACATAGTTGTAATCCCCCCAACAATTAAGAGTCCATGTGTAAAATCAGCAATTAGATGGTGCAGTTTCATGAAAAAACAGTGCTCCTACACATCTGGGGCATAAACATTGCAAATCATAATGGTTTTGCCATACAAAGAGCCAGAAAACAGTAGAAATGTCTCCTTTGGATCCTCATTGATTTTAGAAAGTTGAAAAAGGACACTACATCCTATTAAAATAGCTAAACCTGCTTTCTTTATTCCCAACTGAGAGGAAAATACCCTCCCCACCCATTGTTTACATAACTTCTGATGTTCTATTTTACTCAGTTGAGTTTCTTGGATTAGAGCTATGCATATATTTTGCCTCTGTAGTGCCTGTAAAATGTTATGTCTCTTAATTACAAAACCAATCCCCAAGACATGCCAAGTTGCCCATTGAATTGATGATGAAATGTTTGGTTTATAGCATTGTTAAAGTTGCAAAAGACAGAAATTTGCTTCATAATGGACTGGGCCCCCCAGCCGAGACCCAATACAGGATACTGCTATACATATATACAACTGACATCAACAAAACGAAAAGGAATTTCTACACTCAAAGAACCCATAACTTCCAATACAACCCAATTTAAATATGTTACTCAGCTGACACGACCCATCAACACTCCTTTGCAAAAAGAGACTCCAACAATATCCAGCCATAAATTTGCCCAATATCTTATAGACAAAACTTCCAAACTAAGTTCAAAAAGCCCACCAATCTACCTTGAACCCACTGCACAAACACCCCCTAAGACACCAACATGGTCACAGTTTGAGACCATAGCCTCCACCGAGCTAGAAACCATTGTTCAGAAGATCAACCCAGCAGCACACCCACTCGACCCCATTCCAACGAAAGCCCTCAAACTAATCCCGAACTGCCTAGCAAGACCCATCGCAGATATCACCAATCTCTCCCTCGAGCAAGGAGTAATCCCAGATTCCCTTAAATGCACTGTGGTCAAACCTATCTTAAAGAAACCCCAACTGGATCCGACCATCCCATCCAACTACCGGCCCATCTCGAACCTAACGTTCCTGGCTAAGATCATCGAGAAGACAGTCATCCACCAACTCTCAGAATTTCTGGAAAACTGAAATATACTGGTTCCTGCTCAACATGGCTTCAAAACATTTCACAGCACTGAATCACTACTACTCACCCTCACACAATACTACGAGGATTTCTGGAAAACCGAAATATACTGGTTCCCGCTCAACATGGCTTCAAAACATTTCACAGCACTGAATCACTACTACTCACCCTCACACAATACTACGAGGATTTTACAAAGGTACATCCTTCCTCCTAATTCTACTTGACATCTCCGCTGCATTTGATACTGTCAATCACAAGATCTTAATTCACAGGCTAAGAGAAATAGGTATCAGTGGCACCATTCTCCAATGGTTTCAATCATTCCTCACCAACAAATCTTTTAAGGTAACCCACGGAAATACAACATCAGAAAGAATCCCCCTCTCACAGGGAGTCCCACAAGGCTCATCCCTATCCCCTACCCTCTTCAACATCTATATGCTTCCGTTATGCAACTACTTAGAAAAAACCGGGCTCACCTATTTCCTATACGCTGATGATGTACAGATCCTGCTCCCCATTAAAGATAACATCAACAATACTCTACACCGATGTGAATCCTACCTGACTGATATAACATCCATCCTCACCCAAATGGCACTAACGCTCAACCAGGGTAAGACGGAAATTCTTCACCTCTCCAGGAAAACATTAACACCCAATTCTGACCCCACAACACTGTCCAAATACATGCTCACGACAGTTAGAGACCTCGGAGTCACCTTGGACAAGGAACTAATCTTCAAATCTCATATCAAGACACTGATAAAAGAAGGATTCTACAAACTTCAAATCCTGAAGAAACTCCAACCCCTACTTCACCACCCGGACTACCGGACAGTACTGCAATCCCTCCTCTTCACCAAGATAGATTATTGTAACGCCCTCCTAACAGGTCTTCCTGCAGCCACCCTCAAGCCCCTCCAGCTTCTTCAAAATGCAGCTGCACGGTCACTAAAAAATAACAAAAAAAAGGACCACATTATGCCCACACTCAAACAACTGCACTGGCTGCCTGTCCCGTTCAGATCTCAATACAAAATCCTCATGCTCATACACAAAGCAATCCATAATGATAAAGCTAGTTGGTTACAGGGACCACTGACCCCTTGCAACCCCACCAGGAATCTCCACTCAACCAACACTGGCTTACTCACCACTCCCTCCATTAAGGAAGTGCATCGAGTCTCCACAAGAGAATGCACTGCATCCATAGCAGGCCCTCACCTCTGGAATAACCTTCCGCCCTCTCTCAGAATTGACCCCTCTACTCCTTCCTTCCAAAAGAACCTCAAAACCTGGCTCTTCCGGAAAGCATTCCCTCCAGATAAATAATTTCTGCCATTGGCTACCCATTCTCTCCAGAAAAATAATTTCTGCTACCCGCTCCCCCGGCCCTGCCAGTTCTCCTCTCTACCACTGTACATAGTAAGTTAAATCAGAACATATTTCTGTTAAAAAGTTATTTTGTAAAGCAAGTTATATGTACACAGTTAGTTAATCTGTTACACTGTATCATGTCATTATAAGGCTTGCCTTAGACATCATGTTGTATGTAAACCGATGTGATATGTCAAATTGAATGTCGGTATAGAAAAATAAATAAATAAATAACTAAATAAATAAATCTCAACCAATAGGAACAGTTCACCAATTTCCAGGCAAAGAAAGATCTCCAAACTTTGAACAAATGTAATATATCCCAAACTTAACATAACCCCTGCTCCTTAACCCCCCCCCCAACCACTCCCACCTCCCATATCCAAGCCCTACCTCCTCTCCCACCAAATACTCCTCTTCCCTCAGAACCAATAAAAACAGTAACATTAACCCATTTAATTGCCTTGCCATGGGCAAACCAGGACTGTGAACATATGTGGGGAGCCCACACCCCTCTTAAGCAGGTCTACAATGGGCTGGTTAAAGAACCCATATAAAATAAATGAGATAGAAAAAGAAAAAAGAAAAGACAAAAGAAAAAAAATTACAATAGTGTCTCCTAAAAGAACTGTTACAAATTGCTCATTTCTCATAGCCGACCACTGTTAGGAAGCGCTAGGCGAGCGGTTCCACTTTCCAGGGCTCGACCTCAGAGGAACTCCGAAGATGTTCCGCAGCAGGCGAGGCATGCCCGAGCATGGGCTGGACAGGACCGAAGCTGGACTGAAGACAACGATGGAATCCGGAGCAGGAACAAGGCTGGAGTGTTGACAAGGATGACCGAAGAGACTGATCCTCCACCGGACCTGCACGCTTCGGGAAGACCATCAACACAATGGTGGTCTTATGAACAGTCCTCCGACCGTTCCAAGCCCTTTCGGACCTGCCGCTGGGTAACGGCAAGCAGCGGGAGGCCGGATGGAGGCCAGGGCAGCGAAGACCGGAATATGGAGATTCAAACGAAGACTCAGGAACGAGGTACTTGGATGCACAGACAAAGACTCAGGAACGAGGTACTTGGATGCGCAGACGAAGACTCAGGAACGAGGTACTTGGATGCACAGATGAGACTCAGGAACGAGGTACTACCCCCTTAGTAGGACTCCTGCCAGGTCAGTCCCTGACCCAGGAATGCCCCATGAGGTAAGCAGCTAAGGGGGCATTAAAAACTAAAACAACCAACATGGCCTAGAAGAGTAATCTCACCCTGTCAAGGGAATTCTGGATACTCAGAAAAGTAAGATCAGAAGACATCTATGTTTATGATATCTAAAACTTTGTTCAAAGTGTGGTTTCAGAGGCCCTAGTAGGAGATTTTAGCCCAAGGGTTACACTTGAAAGTCTGAACACATCACTAACACTTACATAGTTCCAGGACTTACCAAACAGAACTCCATCCCAAGCACATATATAGTTATGGAGGGAATTCTATCTTAATATATGAGCAGCTCCAGAATTTTCAGAAGAAAATTCCATGGGAAATTTACCATTGAAAATTCACTTACAGGCCAATGGGTACAAGGTACACTACTTACAGACCTGCAAGTAACCCAAACGTTTTAACAATTGCACATCTTAAGTCTTAGAGATATGCAAATCTTTCATAGAATGGCTGAACAGAAATCCATTGAATATTTCATAATATGATCTGAATAATTCCACAAAATTTTGCAGAATCAAACCACGCTCACTGATTCTGCAGTCAAGTTCCACAGAAATTGTTTACAGATTGGATGCAGACAATGAAAAAGTCTGTCACCAGACTGATTTTTAAAAGAGGAACTAGAGTGGGAAAAGAAAGAGAGAAAATAAAAGATGTTCCTAATGTGAGTGCCAGCAGAGGTATCGAGTAGAGATGTGAATCATTTTTTGTGTTTGTGTCGTTCTTCGTTTTTCGGCCACCGCTGAAAATGGAGACTTGCCAGTAGCAGCATGGACCTGGTTGTTATATGCGAATTCGGCCCAGGGCAGGAGCTCAGACCAATTGTCTTGCCTCTCGTTAATGAAGGCCCGGAGGTATGCTTTTAAGGTTCTATTCATCCTTTCGGTCTGTCCGTTGCTTTGAGGATAGAAGGCTGTGGAAAAACTGAGCTTTACCTTAAAGCATCTGCAGAGCGCTGTCCAGTAGCGGGCTACAAACTGAGGGCCTCTGTCCGACACTATGTCCTGGGGAAGACCGTGGAGCCTGAAGACATGTTGGGCGAACAGATGGGCCAACTCAGGTGCAGAAGGAAGCTTCGGAAGAGGAACTAGATGGACCATTTTCGAAAAACGGTCAACCGTGACCCAGATGACCGTATGCCCATCAGACGGAGGTAGATCTACTACGAAGTCCGTAGCTATGTGGGTCCATGGCTCAGTGGGGACCGGAAGCGGGTGGAGGAGCCCATAAGGGGAGCCAGGACTGGGCTTCTGGTGAGCACAGTTAGGGCAGGAGGCTACATAGGAGGCGACATCACGCCAGATGTTAGGCCACCAGTAATACCGGTTAACAAGTTCCAGGGTCCTTTCTCGTCCAGCGTGTCCTCCGATCAAGGAGTCGTGAGCCCAACGTAAGGCTGTCAGCCGGTCCCGGCGCGAAAACACCGTCCTGTCTTGAGAGAGGATAGTCATGGCAGACAGACGAACCTTAGCGGGATCCAAAATGAATTGAGGTGGCTCATGGTCCTCTTCAGCACAGGAGGTGCGGGACAGGGCATCTGCCCGGAGGTTCTTGGCCGCAGGGCGATACTGTAAAACAAAGTCGAACCGACTGAAAAACAAGGCCCAGCGGGCTTGGCGGGGGTTCAGTCTTTGAGCCTGAGTCAGGAATTCTAGATTTTTGTGATCCGTGTAAACGGTGGTGGTGTGCAAGGAGCCCTCGAGCCACTGTCTCCATTCTTTGAAGGCAAGTTTTATTGCTAGCAGCTCTTTGTCCCCGATGGAGTAATTGCTTTCAGCGGGCGAGAACTTCCTGGAGAAGTACGAGCAAGGAAGAAGTTGTCCAGAGTCGGAATGCTGGCTGAGGACCGCTCCCACTGCGACACTGGAGGCATCGACCTCCACGATGAATGGTCGTGAGGGGTCCGGGTGCCGGAGGCAGACGTCAGAGAGGAAGGCCTCCTTGAGATCAGAGAAGGCTGCAACCACAGCATCAGGCCAGTGCTTAACATCAGCTCCTTTTCGGGTCAGGGCTGTGAGAGGAGCCACCCGGTGAGAGTACCGTGGGATAAAATGTCTATAAAAGTTCGCAAAGCCCAGAAACCGTTGGAGGGCTTTAAGACCTGTGGGCCGGGGCCATTTCGTAATGGCCGCTACTTTCTCTGGGTCCATACAGAAGCCGGTAGAGGAGATAATATAGCCCAGGAAAGGCAGAGACTTGGCCTCGAAGACACATTTCTCCAATTTGGCGTATAGACGGTTAGCTCGGAGAGCCTGGAGGACCTGGCGGACATGCTGGCGGTGAGAGTCCATATCTTTAGAGTATATGAGTACGTCGTCTAGATAGACTATCACGTGGGAGTGGAGCATCTCTCGAAGCACCTCGTTCATGAGGTGCTGGAAGACGGCGGGGGCATTACAAAGCCCGAAGGGCATCACGAGGTACTCGTAATGCCCGTCTCTGGTGTTGAATGCCGTCTTCCATTCGTCCCCTGGACGTATGCGGACGAGGTTGTAGGCTCCTCTAAGGTCCAACTTCGTAAAGATACGAGCCCCTTGAAGACGATCCAGCAGTTCCGGGATAAGCGGGAGTGGGTACCGGTCTCGCCTGGTGATGGCGTTGAGGCCGCGGTAATCAATACATGGCTGAAGCGAGCCATCCTTCTTGGCCACGAAAAAGAATCCGGCACCTGCCGGTGAACGGGATGGACGGATGAACCCCTTGGCAAGGTTCTCTGAGATGTACTGGGACATTGCCTTGGTCTCGGGCAATGATAGAGGATACACACGGCCACGGGGCGGTGTGGTACCTGGAATCAGGTCAATGGGACAGTCAAATGGCCTGTGTTCAGGAAGGAACTCCGCCATCTCCTTGGAGAAGACATCTTGGAAATTCTGGTAGGCCTCAGGCAGAAGATGCGAGGAATAGAGATGTAGAGACTGAGGAGGGCGTGGGAGGTGTAGGCACCGTTCAAAGCAGGCAGAACCCCAGCTGACTAATTGGAAATCATTCCATCTAATGACGGGAGAGTGCTGACGAAGCCACGGAAGTCCCAACACCAGCGGATGTACTGCTCGTTCCAGGACAAGTAAAGAGATCTCCTCGGAATGAAATAGTCCTGTCTGCAGAGTCACTGGTTTCGTGGAACAAGAGATAATCCCAGGAAGCAAAGTCCCTCGGATCGAGGAAATCCGTAGAGGAGGAACCTTTGGTACGGTAGGCAGGGCAAGTTGCGTCACCAGCTCGGCCACAATAAAGTTCCCCTCAGCTCCAGAATCGACGAAGGCCCGAACCTGGATTTCCCCACCGGGGTATTTGAGGGTTACAGGAAGTGTGCAGAGAGGAGCTGATCCGGTAGCGCCTAGGTGTAGCTCCTCGGTATAACCTAGGCACGAGCGTTTCCCGGACGCTCAGTGCAGGATGACAGGTAATGTCCTTTACCCCCACAATATAGGCAGAGGCCCAGGGAGCGCCGTCGGCTCCTCTCTTCCGGAGTAAGTGGGGACCTGCCCAGTTGCATGGGTTCGGATGCAGGAGTAGAAGCAGAAGAAGCCCTCAGCGGGGGTGACCTAGAGGAGGCAGGCAGGCGATGCAGACTTCTACTAGACGAACGGTTCTCTCTGTCCCGCTGCTGAAGTCGGCAGTCTACTTTACCCGCAATGTCCATTAAGTCGTTCAACTCATCAGGGATTTCCCTTCCTGCCAATTCATCTTTGATTCGACCTGACAAGCCCTCGAGAAAGATTCTCTTTAGGCAATCGTCCTGCCATGCCAGCTCCATGGCCAGGGTTCGAAAGTTAATAATATATTCTGCTACCGGGCGCGTGCCCTGTCGGAGGTGCAGGAGCTCCGAGGCCGCCGTGGACTGACGCGCAGGATCATCGAAGGCTAGCCGGAACTGAAGAAGAAAATCCTGGAGATTCTGTAGCAGAGGATTGGAGCGTTCCCACAAAGGCGAAGCCCAGTCTAGGGCCTTGCCATCCAATAAAGAAAAGATATAGGCTACCTTGGCTGCCTCAGAAGGAAACTGGGAAGGTAGCAGGGTGAACCGTACTTGACACTGTTTCAGGAATCCACGGCATGTTTTACTGTCCCCGGCATACCTGCTGGGAGCGGGCAGCTGGGTATTAGGAACAGATGCCGGTGCAAAAAGCCCTTGACGAGTGGAAGCCTCTAAACGAGAGACCAAGTGGTCCACGGTGGCAGCACGAGTATCGATGCAATGTTGCTGTTGTTGAAGGCGTTGCGCCATCCCAGGGATAGCCTGTAGACTAGGGGACTCCGCCGAGTCCATGGCCTTGCAAACTGTTGCAGTCTGGGAAGCTGCAGACCAGGAGTGAACACTTGGGCCGAACTACCCCTATGATAGGGCAGGTCGGGAGGCAGAGCCACAGGCAGAGGTCTTCACCAGGGAACCAGGAACCCCACAGGAGGAGCCCGTAGGGTCCTAGAACCTTGGGACTTAGGAGAACAGTGAGAGTCTCTATAGTAGAAGAGGGCCTGGGCAGAGAGTATGATAAGGTAGTCCAATAGGAATGCTGTAGTCCGTGGGCTAGTTGGGTCCGGCGTATGCTGGAGCAGGTAGTGAGCAGATACAGAGTCTATAGCGTGCTGAGGACTGGAGTAAGCTATGAGCAGGAACGGGATCTGTAGCGTGCTATGAGCTGAAGCAAACTGTGAGCAGGAACGGGGTCTGTAGCGTGCTGAGAACTGGAACAGACTGTGAGCAGGATCGGAGTCTGTAGCGTGCTATGAGCTGAAGCAAGCTGTGAGCAGGAACGGAGTCTGTAGCGTGCTGAGAACTGAACAGACTGTGAGCAGGAACGGAGTCTGTAGCGTGCCGTGAGATGAAGCAACCTGCGAGCAGGAATGGAGACGAACCCAGGTCAGGCTGGCAGCAGGCAGGAGCGGAATCAGGCACGGGCAATGGTCGGTGGCTGGCGGCGAGCAGAAGCGGAATCAGGAACAGGCTGAGGTCAATGGCAGGCGGCAGGCAGAAGCGGAGTCAGGAACAGGCTGAGGTCAATGGCAAGCGGCAGGCAGAAGCGGAGTCAGGAACAGGCTGTGGTCAAGTCAGGAACATGGAACAAGCAAAGCGCAACTCAGAACTACTAACCAGTAGCGACCCTCATTGCAAGGCAATGAGACGGTAACCGAACGCCGGTTAAATCAGGCTTGGGGCGTGGCGTCGTTAGCCCGGGCGGGGCCAGACTTCCGGCGGCTGTGCGTCCATAGTGCACGTCCTCACGTGCGCGCGTGGCGGCAGGGAGATGAGCTGGTAATGGCGGACACCCTGGAGGGCCGGCAGAGCCGCGGGAGCGGCATTTCCACCACTGTAGGTAAGCGCAGTGCAGAGCGGATAGGGGGGAAGCGGTGGAGACCGCAACAACATACAACTGCTACAGTTCACTTAAATTATAGCATGCTCTATATCCTATCTCCCATGGTAAACCTAGAAGATGTGGTAGGCCTGATTGACAAATTGAAGAGTGGTAAATCACCTGCACTGGAAGGTATACACCCCAGGGTTCTGAAGGAACTCAAAAATGAAATATCAGATCTATAAGTAAAAATTTCTAACCTATCATTAAAATCATCCATTGTACCTGAAGGCTGGAGGGTGGCTAATGTAATCCCAATATTCAAAAAGGGCTCCAAGGGTGATCTGGGAAACTACAGACCAGTTAGCCTGATTCCAGTGCTGGGAAAAATAGTGGAAAGTGTTCTAAAGCTCAAAATCACATAATTTATAGAAAGGCATTGTTTAATGGAACAAAGTGAGCATATGGCTTTAACAAAGGCAAGTCTTGCCTCACAAATATGCTTCACTTTTTTGAAGGGGTTAATACACATGTAGATAAAGGTGAACTGGTAGATGTAGTGTATTTGGATTTTCAGAAGGCATTTCACAAAGTTCCTCATGAGAGGCTTCTAGGAAAAGTAAAAAGTCATGGGATAGGTGGCGAAGTCTTTCATGGATTGCAAACTGGTTAATAGACAGGAAACAGAGAGTAGGATTTAATGGACTATTTTCTCAGTGGAGGGGGGTGGGCAGTGTA
The DNA here is from genome assembly GCF_901001135.1 of Rhinatrema bivittatum. NCBI lineage: Eukaryota > Metazoa > Chordata > Amphibia > Gymnophiona > Rhinatrematidae > Rhinatrema > Rhinatrema bivittatum. The sequence goes on along the minus strand of NC_042618.1, from coordinate 270,964,943 downwards.
GTGCCTCAGGGATCTGTACTGGGACCCATGCTTTTCAATATATTTATAAATGATCTGGAAAGGAATACAATGAGTGAGGTAAACAAATTTGCAAATGATACAAAATTATTCAGAGTAATTAAATCACAAATGGATTGTGATAAATTGCAGGAGGACCTTGTGAGACTGGAAAATTAGGCATCCAAATAGCAGATGAAATTTAATGTGGATAAGTGCAAGGTGATGCATATAGGGAAAAATAACCCATGCTATAGTTACATGATGTTAGGTTCCATATTAGGAGCTACTGACCAGGAAAGAGATCTAGGAGTGATGTTGGATAATACATTGAAATCGTTGGCTTAGTGTGCTGTGACAGTCAAAAAAGGAAACAGACTGTTAGGAATTACTAGGAAGGGAATGGTGAATAAAATGCAAAATGTCATAATGCCTCTGTATCGCTCCATGGTGTTAAGCACCAAGCCATTTTTTATGATGCTTACCCAGGGATACAAGAACACTTTGATTTTATAGAAAGCATAATTTTTTTATTGATCAATATAAGTATTCTTGGGAGATGCTGATGCAATTTCTATGACAAACTGACCACCAGCATCTCGTTGTATATATGAACTGACCCTACTTTTATAGGTAAAATACAATATAGTACTAGGTTAGAAAGTCTAAAAGTACGTGAATACCCAGAGAATAATTTACATTGATTGTCATGTCAACAGCATGATAGATTATCCCTAAACTACCCTAATTATTTCTCCAAGGTGGGGCCCATTTACCATCACTCTTTAGATAGGCCTTTGTTCTGTTATCTTGTTGGTCAGGGCAATTGTCTGTTAATCTGTTGGTCAGGGCAATTGTCAACTCTTAGGCTGTGTTTACAGATGCTCCTGTAGTGATAGTCTAGCCTGAAGTTCCAACCATTTCCTTCTGCTTTTGTGACCCTATAATTAGGCATCACAAAGTGTCAGCCAGCTTCAACTGCTGTCCAGATGTCCCTAGAATTCCTCCAGGTCAAGCTCAGTAAGACATTTGAAGTTCACATAGCCAGAAAGGCTAAGGTTGCAGATGATTCTGGGTCAATTGCTGTCTCCATGTTGGTTCTCAAGCTCAGGCACATGGCAAGGGAAAAGGGCCACTGGCTATATGGTGAGACCGCACCTTGAATACTGTGTACAATTCTGGTTGCTGCATCTCAAAAAATATATAGTTGTGATAGAGAAGGTACAGAGAAGGGCAACCAAAATGATAAAGGGTATGGAACAGCTCCTCTATGAGGAAAGACTAGAGGATAGGACTGTTCAGCTTAGAGAAGAGAAGGCTGAGGGGGGATAAGATAGAGGTGTTTAAAATCATGAGAGGTCTAGAACATATAAATGGGAATTGGTTATGTACTCTTTTGGATAATAGAAGGACTAAGAGGCAGTCTATGAAGTTAGCATGTAGCGCATTTAAAAACTAATCAGAGAAAGTTCTTTTTTACTCAATGCACAATTAAGCTCTGGAATTTGTTGCCAGGGGATGTGGTTAATGCAGATAGTGTAGCTGGGTTTAAAAAAGGTTTCGATAGGTTCATGGAGGAGAAGTCCATAACCTGCTATTAATCAAGTTGACTTAGAAAATAGCCACTGCTATTAATATCATCAGTAGCATGAGATTGACTTCGTTTTTGGGTAATTGCAAGGTACTTATAGCCTGGATTGGCCACTGTTGGAAACAGGATGCTGGGCTTGATGGACCCTTGGTCTGTCCCAGTATGGCATGTTCTTATTAGGGTTGTGCATTCGTTTGCAATGAAATAGGAAATAAAGATGATATTTCTTATTTCGTGTAATACATAGACCTGCTATATGGGATAACTCATTACTGAATCAAGTTTACCTTCATACGATGCCATGTATTTAACGGTTATCATGCCGATAAGCCTTGAGAACTGTTAGGCTTCTTAATCATTAGGCAACTTGATAAGTTTGCACTTGTCTGTATATAGATAGTGTGATTGTATAGCACTTAAATTATTAGAGTCCACTGAAAAAAATCTTTTGAAGCCTGTAATTAGCTCATGCTATCACACTTATTGCAGTAAATTGGTAAAGCCAATTTACTGAAATACTAATTACAGGTCCAGCGGGGATCCGAGAGCGATCTCCTGCACTCGGTCCGTCAGCTGCCAGTAATCAAAATGGCACCGATAGCCTTTGCTCATACTATGTCACAGGGGCTACCTGTGCCATTGGTCAGCTCCTGTCACATGATAGGAGCACAAGATAGTGCTGGCCATCTATTGCCATCCCGACCACAGGGACCGAAAGTCCCTGGTGGTCCAGCGGGGATCCCATGAGCGATATCCCCCTCTCAGGCCATCAACTGCCAGTAATCAAAATGGCACCGTTGGCCCTTACCAAGTGACAGGGACTACCGGTGACTTTCAGCAAGTCTTGGGGGGTTTGGGCAAGTCTTGGGGAGTTGGGAAGGTGGGATTTTGTAATTAATTAAATTTGAAGGGTTGGGGTTGGTTTGGGGAAAGACTTGTGTGGGACAGGAGGGTCCCCCAAGACTTGCCAAAAGTCCCCGGTGGTCCAGTGGGGGTCCGGGAGCAATCTCCTGCACTCGGGCCGTCGGCTGCCAGTAATCAAAATGGTGCTGATAGCCTTTGCCCATACTATGTCACAGGGGCTACCGGTGCCATTGGTCAGCCCCTGTCACAAGGTAGGAGCACAAGATGGTGCCGATGGCCATGTGACATGGGCTGACCAATGGCACCGGTAGCCCCTGTGACATAGTAGGTCAAAGGCTATCGGCGCCATTTTGATGCGAGGCAGGCCACACAGCCCGATGACACGGAGGGACAAATCGCTTGCGGGACCCCGCTGGACCACCAGGGATGTTAGTAAGCCTTGGGGAGGGGGGTTGTATTTAATGTATTATTGTAAATTTTAATGCTTGGGGTGGTTTTTTATTTAAAAAAATAAAATGTGCCCCTCCCCCCTGTACAAACCCGAAAAACAAATTTTTCTTGTAGTTCGGGGAAAATCTGTTTCGGGGGGCGGCGCCCCCGAAACACGATGAATGCACATCTCTACTCAGCAGTGCATGGTTCGGAGGAATGTATCCTTGAAGGATACTAATGAAACAGAAGAGTTAGGGCATCTCAACAGAGAGGTTCCAATAAAAGCAAAGTCCAGGTGCCTATATGTAAAAAATCACCTGAGCTAAAGATTTCCAAATTATCCCTAGCAACTGAAAAGCAGGTTGTTAATACAAACAAAAAACACACTTTGAAAGGTCTGTATGCCAATGCCAGAAGTCTAAGAAATAAGATGGGAGAGTTAGCGTGTATAGCAGCAAATGATGATATTGACATAATTGGCATCACAGAGACCTGGTGGAAGGAGGATAATCAATGGGACAGTGCTATATTAGGGTACAAATTATATCGCAATGATAGGGAGGATCAACTTGGTGGGGGTGTGGCACTCTATGTCTGGGAGGATATAGAGTCCAACAGGATAAAGATCATACAAGAGACTAAATGCTCAGTAGATTCTATATGGGTAGAAATCCCATGTGTGTTGGGTAAGAATATAGTGATAGGAGTTTACTACCATCCACCTAGACAAAATGATCAGACAGATGATGAAATGCTAAGAGAAATCAGGGAAGCTAATCAATTTGGCAGTGCAATAATAATGGGAGATTTCAATTACCCAAATATTGACTGGGTAAATGTAACATCAGGACTTACTAGAGACATAAAGTTCCTGGATGCTTCATGGAGCAATTGGTTCAGGAACCAACAAGAGAGGGAGCTATTTTAGATTTAATTCTTAGTGGAATGCAAGATTTGGTGAGAGAAGTAACGGTGGTGGGGCCACTTGGCAACAGTGATCATAACATGATCAAATTTAAACTAATAACTGGAAGGGGGACAATAAGTAAATCTGCAGCTCTAACACTACATTTTCAAAAGGGAAACTTTGATGAAATGAGAAAAATAGTTAGAAAAAAACTGAAAGGTGCAGCTGCAAAGGTTAAAAGTGTTCAACAGGCATGGACATTGTTTAAAAATACAATCCTAGAGGTCCAGTCCATATGTATTCCGCGCATTAAGAAAGGTGGAAGGAAGGCAAAACGATTACCGTCATGGTTAAAAGGTGAGGTGAAAGAGGCTATTTTAGCCAAAAAAACATCCTTCAAAAATTGGAAGAAGGACCCATCTGAAGAAATTAGGATAAAACATAAGCCTTGTCAAGCTAAGTGTAAAACATTGATTAGACAGGCGAAGAGAGAATTTGAAATGAAGTTGGCCATAGAGGCAAAAACTCATAATAAAAACTTTTTAAAATATATCCAAGCAAGAAACCTGTGAGGGAGTCGGTTGAACCATTAGATGACAGAGGGGTTAAAGGGGGTCTTAGGGAAGATAAGGCCATTGCAGAAAGACTAAATGAATTCTTTGCCTCCATGTTTACTAATGAGGATGTTGGGGAGATACCAGTTCCGGAGATGGTTTTCAGGGGTGATGAGTCAGACGAACTGAACGAAATCACTGTGAACCTGGAAGATGTAGTAGGCCAGATTGACAAACTAAAGAGTAGAAAATCACCTGGACCGGATGGTATGCATCCTAGGGTTCTGAAGGAACTAAAAAATGAAATTTCTGATCTATTAGTTAAAATTTGTAACCTATCATTAAAATCATCCATTGTACCTGAAGACTGGAGGGTGGCCAATGTAACCCCAATATTTAAAAAAGGCTCCAGGAGCGATCCGGGTAACTATAGACCAGTGAGCCTGTCATCAGTGCTGGAAAAATAGTGGAAACTATTCTGAAGAACAAAATTGTAAAGCATATAGAAAGACATGATTTAATGGAACATAGTCAACACGGATTTACCCAAGGGAAGTCTTGCCTAACAAATTTGTTTCATTTTTTTGAAGGGGTTAATAAACATGTGGATAAAGGTGAACCGGTAGATGTGGTGTATTTGGATTTTCAGAAGGCGTTTGACAAAATCCCTCATGAGAGGCTTCCATGAAAACTAAAAAGTCATGGGATAGGAGGCGATGTCCTTTCGTGGATTACAAGCTGGTTAAAAGACAGGAAACAGAGAGTAGGATTAAATGGGCAATTTTCTCAGTGGAAAAGGGTAAACAGTGGAGTGCCTCATGGATCTGTACTTGGACCGGTGCTTTTCAATATATATATAAATGATCTGGAAAGGAATACGACGAGTGAGGTTATCAAATTTGCAGATGATACAAAATTATTCAGAGTAGTTAAATTACAAGCAGACTGTGATACATTGCAGGAGGACCTTGCAAGACTTGAAGATTGGGCATCCAAATGGCAGATGAAATGTAATGTGGACAAGTGCAAGATGTTGCATATAGGGAAAAATAACCCTTGCTGTAGTTACACGATGTTAGGTTCCATATTAGGAGCTACCACCCAGGAAAAAGATCTAGGCATCATAGTGGATAATACTTTAAAATCGTCAGCTCAGTGTGCTGCAGCAGTCAAAAAAGCAAACAGAATGTTAGGAATTATTAGGAAGGGAATGGTTAATAGAACGGAAAATGTCATAATGCCTCTATATCGCTCCATGGTGAGACCACACCTTGAATATTGTGTACAATTCTGGTCGCCGCATCTCAAAAAAGATATAGTTGTGATGGAGAAGGTACAGAGAAGGGCAACGAAAATGATAAAGGGGATGGAACAGCTTCCCTATGAGGAAAGGCTGAAGAGGTTAGGGCTGTTCAGCTTGGAGAAGAGACGGCTGAGGGGGTACATGATAGAGGTCTTTAAGATCATGAGAGGTCTTGAACGAGTAGATGTGACTCGGTTATTTTCACTTTCAAATAATAGAAGGACCAGGGGGCATTCCATGAAGTTAGCAAGTGGCACATTTAAGACTAATCGGAGAAAATTATTTTTCACTCAACGCACAATAAAGCTCTGGAATTTGTTGCCAGAGGATGTGGTTAGTGCAGTTGGTGTAGCTGGGTTCAAAAAAGGTTTGGATAAGTTCTTGGAGGAGAAGTCCATTAATGGCTATTAATCAATTTTACTTAGGGAATTGCCACTGCTATTAATTGCATCAGTAGCATGGGATCTTCTTAGTGTTTGGGTAATTGCCAGGTTCTTGTGGCCTGGTTTTGGCCTCTGTTGGAAACAGGATGCTGAGCTTGATGGACCCTTGGTCTGACCCAGCATGGCAATTTCTTATGTTCTTACTAATCGGAGAAATTCTTTTTCACTCAATGCACATTGTTGCCAGATGATGTGGTTAGTGCAGTTAGTGTAGCTGGGTTTAAAAAAGGTTTGGATAAGTTCTTGGAGGAGAAGTCCATTAACTGATATTAATCAAGTTAACTTAGGGAATGGCCTGTGCTATTACTGGCATCAGTAGCATGGGTTCATCTTGGTGTTTGGGTACTTGCCAGGTTCTTGTGGCCTGATTTTGCCTCTGTTGGAAACAGGATGCTGGGCTTGATGGACCCTTGGTCTGACCCACCATTGCAATTTCTTATGTTCTTATGTTCTTAGTACGTCTTCTGGTTCAAATGAGCGTGGAAGTGCATCCCCCTGTAGGTTCTTCTTTCCTGGGTGGTACTTGAGGTCAAAATCAATTCGAGAAAAGAAGAGTGACCAACAGGCTTACCTGGCATTTAGGAGCTGGGCTTGTTTCAGGTGCTCAAGATTTTTATGGTCAGTGTAGAGAACAAACCGGTGTTGAGCTCCCTCGAGCCAGGGGCACCACTCTTCCAGGGCCAACTTGATGGCACGCAACTCGCGGACACCAACTCCGTAGTGACTCTCTGTGGGTGAAAATTTGTGGAAGTAAAACGAGCATGGATGGAGCTTGCCCCTGGGAGAGCATTGGCTGTGGACGACCTCAACTCCCACGGAAGAGGCATCCATCTCAACAATGAACTTTCGGTTGGGGTCGGGTGTTGCAGGCACAACTTCTTAAGGAAGGCCTCCTTGAGAGCCTGAAAGGCCGAGATAGCTTTGGGTCCACGTCTTTCTTGGTGAGGGCTGTGAGGGGCGCTGCAATGACGGAGTAGTTGGCAATGAACTGGCAATAATAGTTAGCGAATCCCAGGAAGCACTGGAGCGTACGTGGGCTGGACAGTTGAGGCCAATCTCGGATTGACTGAAGCTTGCTGGGGTCCATGCTGAAGCCATTTTTGGAGACAATGAAGCCGAGGAAGGGTAGACGCGACTTCTTGAAGACTCACTTGTCCAATTTGGTGTACAAGTGATGATCCTGGAGGCGCTGAAGGACTTGGCATACATCCTGATGGTGCATCTGTAGGTCCTGGGAATAGATCAGTATGTCATCCAGATAAAAGAGTACTTTGGTATAGACGAGGTCCCAGAATATCTCATTCATCATTCGCTGGAACACTGCCGGGGCATTGCAAAGGCTGAAGGGCATCACGAGATACTTGTAATGCTCACCTCGAGCATTGAAGATGGTCTTCCAGATGTCCACAGGTTAAATCCAGACCAGGTTTTAGGCACCTCTCAAGTCAAGCTTGGAGAAGATAGTGGCACCCTGCAGGCGGTCGAAGAGCTCATTGATTAAGGGTAGCAGATATTTATCTTTGTGGGTGATGGCGTTAAGGCCCCTGTAATCAATACAGGAGAGCAGAGAACCATCTTTCTTGGTTACGAAAAAGAATCCAGCCCCTGCGGGTGAGGAAAACGGCCTGATAAAGCCTTTGGCCAGGTTGTCCTTGATGTAGTTGGCCATCGCCTGGGTCTTGGGAATAGAAAGTGGGTAAACCCGGCCCCGAGAGGGGGGGGGGGGGAGGTCCCAGGTAGGAGTTCGATAGCACAGTCAAACCTTCAAAGAGGTGGCAGGATGTCGGCCATCTGCTTAGAGAAGACGTCGGTGTAGTCGGAGTAAGAGCTGTAACTCCAGAGGTTGCATTGGCTAGTGAGAGAGGCAGATTTGACAGGCCTCAGACAGGATCCACGGCAGTGAGAACCCCACTCAGTAAGCTTCAGGGTGGCCCAATCAAACTGAGGGGAGTGGCATTGGAGCCACGGAAGGCCCAGGACCATGGAGTGGATGGACTTCTCCAAAACGTATAACTTGATTTCCTCTTAGTGGATGGCTCCAACCTGCAGCTGAATAGGTACTAAGGCCTGAGATATCCTCCCTGGCAGAGGATCCCCATGAATGGAGGCGATGGTCAAAGGAACCTCAAACATCTTAATGGGGACCTGCAAGTGATATGCCAGGTTTTACCATAGGAAGTTCCTGCAAGCCCCTGAATTAACTAGGGCTAAAGTTGGACTAGAGCGGGAGCCACAAGAAAGTTTGGCTGGAAGGGAGAGTTGAAGAGCCAGATTGGCAGTGCCTAGGGTCAGGGTCCCTGCTGGCCCTAGGCCAAGGAGTCCCGGATGGACCGGGCATTTGGACAGACGATGCCCTGTGACTCCGCTATACAGGCAGAGCCCCGACTGTCTTCGGCAAATGCATTCTTCATGGGATAGTTTGCCTCGCCCCAACTGTATGGGTTCTTCGGGACTTCGAGGGCTCAAAGCTGTCAGTGGAGACCCCCCTCTGGTGGGGTCCAAATGAGGAGCTTTAGAAGGAGGACGATGAGAAGACCACAGCTCCCGGATTCGTTCTTGGGCCCGACGATCAATACGATCTCTAGGGATTCGGGTAGCTCGCGCGCTGTGAGTTCATCCTTCAGTTGGGCAGACAGACCATCCAGGAAAATGGGACAGAGGCAATCCTCCTGCCAACCCAGTTCATAGTCATCGGCCCTGACGAAGGTGTAGAAGGTCGTAGCTGGCATTCACGACCCTCCCCGGGTCGTCGAAGGTCTTCCAGAATTCGGCAATGAAACAAGGCAGGTCCAGGAGGAGAGTATCTGAGTGCTCTCAGAGTAGGGAGACCCAGGTCAAGGCCCTACCCTCTAGTTGCAAGAGGATGAAAGTAGTCTTTGTCATGGCATCTGGGAAGGCAGCAGCCTGAAGCATGAAGTGCATGTAGCATTGGTTAATGAAACCTCTGCACTGCTTAGGGTTTCTATTGAAACGAAGTGGAGCCTGGGGTGAAAGGGGTGACCATGAAGATGATGGCTGTGCTGGAGGACTGTGAGCTGAAGCTGGCACAGCAGGACCTGGACCAGAGTCGAGGCAGGCATAGAGCCACTCGATGAAAGCCGCAAAGCCTCAAGTACTGCTGTTGCTGCTGGATCTTGAGTCCCAGGCCCAGAATGGCCTGCAGGGCAGATGCCTCAGCCAGGTCCATGGCCTTGGCAACCTGTTGCAATCATGGACCCCATAGGTCCCCACCATTGGGTGATGTAGCCGGATGGGAAGCAGAGGCCAGCTGGAGCTTTGCCACCACCAGCCCATGTTCCCCGCAGGTTGAGCTCTTAGTTTCCAGGACTGGCTGGTCTTAGGTGGGCCTCTGTGTGGATGATCCCAGGAACATGGCGAGAGAGCACGGAGGCAGCCAAGAGAGGAGTCTGAGGCTGGGGCCAAAGGTGAGGTCATATCCAGTCCAGAAGTCAAAAGCAGGCGGCAGAGTGCGTGGTCAGGTCCGGTCCAGAGGTCAGAGGCAGGTGGCAGAGAGCGTGGTCAGGAAGCAGTCTGGGTCGAGATCCAAAGTCCGTCCAAGGAAAATGAGCAAGAACTGGAGTGAGGGAACTCTAGCTGGGAATCCGGAGCAGAGGCAGGAACAGGAGATGGGTGCAGGTACAGGAACACAGGAACTGGAACACCAACTCTGGAACTCAAGCAGACATAAGCGAGGAGACCCGTTGCCAAGGCAAGCTCTGACTGACAGAGCTTGCCTTATATACTCAAGGCTGGAGATGTCATCACTAGGGGCTGCCGGAGCTATTCCCGCTGCAGCCCCTTTAAATCCCTGACGACAGCACACGTGTGTGCCTAGGAGCAGGGGATGAGGAGGAAGTCTGCAGCAACATGGATGGCATGGCGGTGTCCCCTCGCCGCGACTGGAGGGCAGCCCATGAGGAGGTTGGAGCGGTGGCACTTTCCTGCCATGGAGGAGAGAAAGAGGTGTGGTCTGGGACCGAACCGGGGAGACAGGAGGTGGCAGGACTGCAGCGGCGGCTGCCTGGCATGGCCGAGGAGAGGAGGGCCGTGGCCTGGGCCCGGTGCTGGAAGGTAGGAGCAGGCACCTTGTGACCGGGAATTGTAACAGGTAGGCCTGATGCATTTTGTTATGTTAATTTTTTCCATATTCCCCTTTAGTTGGTATCCCATGCAGCTTCTGTTCTAGGTTTGAATAACAGATATTTTCAGTCACTATACTCCTTGAATAGGTATTTGCCTAAGTCTCTTTCCTGGTCTCAAAATGAATGAATCAATCCATAAGTGAATATCTTTCAGTTAAAGTATTCAAAATAACCTAATACTCTAAAACTGATCTTTTTTCATTGCATCAGCTTCTTAAAGCTGGCTTTAATTCTGAAGTTAAATGCTTTTTGTATTTCTAAAAATATTAAGACATTTCTACTAGAAATAAAAGTGAAATACATAATTTAGCTGTCAGATAAAACAAGCAAAACATTTTCTTGTTTTATTCAGATTTTCCTTTCATTCCAGCAAATTTTATATTAGTATGTACATTTCTGGTAAGTTGCAGTTATGTAGTCACTCTCACTGATGTTTTTGAAATTAGGCGTAGACATGTTAAAAATGTAAAAAGAATTGAAGTACATGTAGCTGACATTGATCCTTTTTCTACTATGCTTTTCTGGTTAAACAAAATAGAGCAACTGAAAAACACATTGAGCTGCCAATTGAACTGTCAAACTTTGACATATTTTCAAAAGAGCCACACATGGTGTAAAGGAGCTCAGTATTTTTTTGCCTTAAGCTTAAACATCATTTAACACTTTAATCTTATAAAATGACACCAGGAATATTCCCTTTTGCTTATTTCAATATAATCCAACTTAGATCCATCTCAAAATTTAAAAAAAACTGCCCCAAACTTCATCTGGCTAATGATTCCTTGAGGTACTCCCTTATTTTAATAAATTTAGTGTTCTTGAAGTCTAGGTCTCTTGCCTTAGAATAAACCATCATCTTCTGAGTTTTACTACTTTATCACTTAATCTCGTGATCATTGCATCCCAGATGATCATCTGCTTTGACATCAGAAACGCTACCAGTGGGGACAAGATTTCTGATATGATAGTGGATGATCATTTGGGATTCAGTAATAATTTGATGCAAATGCGCTTCACTATTAAAGTGCAAGCAGTGATGTCTCATTCTAGGGTGAGGGTCATAGACTGCAGGAATACAAGCTTTGTTAAAATGGAGGAGTACCTCATGAGGTTCGCTGGATGGGAAAAGCTAGAGGAAGTAGAACAGCAGTCAACAAAACTAAAAACAGCTATTATAAAGGCAACTATTTTTGTTAGAAAGGTAAATAAAGGTAAAAGGAAACAGAGATGGCTATTGTTGTCTAACAGAAGTAGCTGAAAAGGTATGGGAAAAAATGTTAATGTTACCAAACTCATAGAGAGTGCAGAAATAGGAAGAAAGGCAACAATATCTGGAAAAGGTAAGAGAAGCTGGGAAAGTAGTCAAGAAAGCAAAGATACAAATGGAAGAAAAAAATACCAAATACAGTTAAATGGGGAGGAGGGGGGGCAATAATTTCCTTTAGATATTTTAGTGATAGAAGGAAGTGCAAAAATGGCAATGTGAGATTCAAAAGAGAAGGGGAGGAATATGTAAAGGGTGAGGATGAAAAATTGGTGTTGTTTTAAAAAATTACAATAAGGACTTTGACATGGTTTTACATAGTACCCTCAGCAGGGGCTCTAAAGTGACTGACTACTAGCTTAGAAACTGGTTGAGTAGGAGATGCAAAGATTAGAATAGTAGTAATTGAGCTTTCTCTGAGGAAAGGGATATTACTAGTGGTTTACCATAGTATTTGATCCCTGGACTGGTTATTTTCAAAATTTTCATAAGTGATATTATGGAAGGACAATCAGGAAATTTTGGCTTTTTTGGATGATATTAAAATCTGCAACAGGGTAGACAACTAGAAAGGTGTGGAATACATGATTAGGGAACTAGCAAAGTCTGAAGAATGGTCTAGAGTCTGGCATCAATGATTTAATGCTAAAAAATGCAGAGTCACACATTTAGGCCAAAAAAACCAAACGGGTAGATTTTAAGACCTGCATGCGGGCATACCCAGCGCGCACAAATGTACGCCCGATTTTATAATGTGCGCGCACGTTATAAAATCGTGGGTCGGCGCACGCAAGGGGGTGCATAATTGTGCACCTCGTACATGCCGAGCCACACTGCCTTCCCCTGTTCCCTCATAGGCCACTCCAAAATCGAAGCGGCCTGTGAAGGAACTTCCATTCCCCCTAACCTAAGCTTCCCACCCCTTCCCCTAACCTTTACCCCCACCTAGCCCTACTCTAACCCCCCCCAAAATTCTTATCATACCTTTTGCACCTGCCTGGAGGCAGGCGCAGGTTGCACGCGCTGACAGCCTGCAGGCACACGATTCTCAGACACAGCAGCAAATGGCCTCTGTGTCGGAGACCTCTGGCCTCGCCCCTGCCCCGCCCTCACCCCGGACTGCCCCTCCCTACCTCCTCCCCACATCTTTAGTAAAGCCCCAGGACTTAGACGTGTCTCGGGGCTTTACACGTTGTTGCTGGGCCTTTATAAAATAGGCCCGGCGCACATAAGGCGCTCTATGTGCATAAATCCACTGGATTTACGCACGTAGAGCTTTTAAAATCTGGCCCAAAGGGAGTGGTACAGTCTAAGGGGTCAAATTCTTATAAGCATCTTGAAAAATGGTGCAGGACATCCATTGCTCCTACTATGTGACAGGGGCCGACCAATGGCACCGATAGCCCCTGTCACATGATAAGGGCAAAGGGCCATCGGCGCCATTTTGATTAGTGGCAGCCGACAACCCAAGAGGGGGAGATTGCTCCCTGGACCCCCGCTGGACCAGCAAGGAATTTTGGCAAGTTTTGGGGGGGGGGGTCGGGAGGGTGGGGGATTGCAATTAATTACATTTGAAAGGTTGGGGTGTGTTTAGGGTTTCTTTTTTTAAAATTTGCCCTTTCTCCCCTAAAAAATAAGAAAACCACATGAAATTTTGTGGGTTTTTGTATCATTTTGTTGCCCCCCCAAAACGTGACGAAATAGGAAATATCGTCTCTATTTCCTATTTTGTTGCAAACAAATGCACATCCCTAGTAGATACATGGAACATCCTCTCAGTAGAAGTGATGAAGATAAGGACATCTGATATCAAGAAAGCTTGGAATAAGCACAGATGATCTTAGAGGGAGTAGTAGGGATTGTGGAGCTGAGCAGTTGTGCTGATGAGCAGACTAGGTAAGCCGTATAGTCTTTTTCTACTGTCGTGTTTCTGTTTGTAACTTGTAGCAGGACCTAATAGTATGCAGTTCAGGATTCTGAAGGAACTCAAATCTGAAATTATAGTACTCTGTAACCTATGATTAAAATTGGCCACCATACCCGAGAACTGGAGCATAGCCGATGTAATACCAATTTTTAAAAAAGGGTTCAGGGGTGATACTTGAAACTGCAGACCAGAGACATTGACATTAATTGCAGGTAAAATGGTGAAAACCTTTGTTAAGTACAAAATTATTAGGCATATGATTCTCCTATTGTTGGCTAGTAGGGATGTGTATTCATTTGAAAGAACATAGACAATGTCAGTGGCATTGCCTATGTGAGTTTATGTTGTTTTCAGAACAAAATCATGGAAAAAATCACACAATTTTGTGTTTTTCCTTCTATCATTTCTAGTGCACACTATTTTTGAGACCTAAAAAATTGAAAAAAATAAAAAGGGAAAAACCCCTAAACAACATGTAAATTTGTCCCCAAATGACACAAAACAACAAAACATGAAATTTGTTTTTGCCTGCTGGGCAATATAGTGTATCAGGATTTTCTGAAGGCACTTGATAAAATCCTTTTTAAGATGTTCTGAGGAAATTAAAAAGTCATGAGATACTGTAGGAGACAATGCCTTATTATGGCCTGGTATCTGGTTAAAGGACAGAAAACAAAGATTAGGACTAAATGTTCAGTTTTCCCAGTGAAGAAAGGTAATTAGCCGAATGCCCTAGAGCTCTGTATTGGAACCATTGTTGTTTAACTTATTTAGAAAAGGAAGTGAAGTGATCATATCTAGAGATGACACAGTTATTCAAAATAATTAACACTTGAGAAAAATATGAGGAATTGCAGAAGGATGTTGCAAGACTGGGTAACAGGGCATCTAAATAAGAACATAAGAAAATGCCATACTGGGTCAGACCAAGGGTCCATCAAGCTCAGCATCCTGTCTCCAACAGTGGCCAATCCAGGCCATAAGAACCTGGCAAGTTCCCAAAAACTAAGTTTATCCCATGATACTGTTGCTAGTAATAGCAGTGGCTATTTTCTAAGTCAACTTAATTAATAGCAGGTAATCGACTTCTCTTCCAAGAACTTATCCAATCCTTTTTTAAACCCAATTACATTAACTGCACTAACCATATACCCTGGCAACAAATTCCAGAGTTATTTGTGTGTTGAGTGAAAAAGAACTTTCTCCAATTAGTTTTAAATGTGCCACATGCTAACTTCATGGAGTGCCCCCTAGTCCTTCTATTATCTGAAAGAGTAAATAACCAATTCACATTTACCTGTTCTAGACCTCTCATGATTTTAAACATCTCTATCATATCCCCCCTCAGCCGTCTCTTCTCCAAGCTGAACAGTCCTAACCTCTTTAGTCTTTCCTCATAGGGGAGCTGTTCTATCCCCTTTATCATTTTGGTCACCCTTCTCTGTACCTTCTCCATCACAACTATATCTTTTTTGAGATGAGATGACCAGAATTGTACACAGTATTCAAGATGTGGTCTCACAATGGAGCGATACAGAGGCATTATGACATAGCAAAGGATATTCAATATGGATAAATGAAAAGTAGTGCACATAAAGAAAAAATTCCTAAGTATGTGTACATTATTCTGGGTTTTACATTAAGAATTATTACTCAGAAAAGGACCTTACAGTTATTGTGATCAAGGAGATCAAGGCATTTATCATTTAAAAATGGTTTGGACAAATTAATAGATAATGCTTAGCCCTAGGAGTTGGCAACAAGAAGTGTATCTACTGTTTGGGATCCTCTGGTTACTTCCTGAAGATCCAGACTGGCCACTGTAGGAGACGGGATTCTGGGCTCAATGGACTCTATTGCGCTGGAGGTGGACCCTTGGCCTGGCGCAGGATTGGTACAGCCCTCAGGGTGGTCCCCGAGGGCGCCTACCACCAGGAGGCGGAGCACACAAGGAGACAGAAGCAAGTTGGAACTTCACCAATAACAGTCCGGGAGTTCCACAGGTTGAACCCTTCGGTTCGCCTGGGCTTAGGTGGGCCTCAGAGGGTCTCCCGGAGAGGTAGCAGAGAGGTGTGCCCACCAAAGCAAGGGTGCGCGGCTAGTGGAGAACAGATGAGCTAGACCGGAACAGAGTGTACCGGAGACCACTGGAAGGGAACAGGAACTGAAGGTCCTC
The DNA here is from genome assembly GCF_901001135.1 of Rhinatrema bivittatum. Classification (NCBI taxonomy): domain Eukaryota; kingdom Metazoa; phylum Chordata; class Amphibia; order Gymnophiona; family Rhinatrematidae; genus Rhinatrema; species Rhinatrema bivittatum. Next base: position 270,949,343 of record NC_042618.1, on the reverse strand, counting down.
CGGGCAGGATAGGAAACGCCTAGTGGTCTAGCTTGTAGAAGGCCACGTGCAGAGTCAGAGCAGGCAGACCTGGTGGTCACAGGAGAAGCAAAGAGAGTGTTCGATGAAGCACAAGGGTCAAAGCCAAGGTATCCATCCAAGGGTGGTCAGCCAAAGCAAGGGTCAGTTCCAGGTATCAGTCCAAGTGTGGTCAATGGCAAGCAGAGGTCAGTTCCAGGCAGCGGTCCAAACGTGGTCAGTGGCAAGCAGGGTCAATACCAGGTATCAGTCCAAATGTGGTCAGAGGAAAGCCGAGGTCAGTACCGTGAATCAGTCCGAGAAGGTACAACCTGGATAGCGGAACAGGAATCAGGAACAGACGCTGGCACACAGGAAGGACCACGGGAACACAGACGCAGGAACACTGGAACAAGCACAGGAGCACAGGAACGCAGGAGCACTGGAACAAACACAGAAACGCAGGAATACTGGAACAAGGACAGGAACACAAGAACGCAGGAGTACTGGATCAAGCACCGGATCAAGGAAGCAGGAACACAAGACAGCAACTAGCTTCACATAAATGTAATGACCCGTTTGCCAAGGCGAGGAACTGAGGGAAGGGCCTCGCCTTATATACTGTGCTTATGTGACGTCATCGAAAGGCATCCGAGCCGAAGTTCCTGCCCTGGGCCCTTTAAAAGAGAGAGCGCCGGCCGCGCATGCACCGAGGGGCTGGGCCGAGGATGCCGAGGACACGGAGCCCTTGCAGGAGCTCTGTTGTGAGGCCTGCGAAGCCGGAGACGTTCAGGACAGGCACTGGGGATGCCGAGAGCTGGCTGCTGAAGCTAGGGAGGATGGAACCGAGCCCGCAGAGGAAGGCCCGAGGTGAGCAGGGCCTGTCGCGGCACCAGCGAGGCTGTGATGTGCAACAGTACCACCCCTTCTAGGCCTCCCCCTTACCGGACGAGGCTTCTCTGGATGATGGAGATGGAAGTCTCATAGGAGATTTTTGTCAAGAATGTGGTGGGAGGGCCCCCACGAGTTCTCTTCGGCAGTGAACATCCAGGACCTCCTGGACTTGGAGGGTGGCCTCAGGTTCTGCGGAGAGCTGAGTCAGTGGTGGTGGTCTCCGCCAGGGCCAGGATAACACTAGGGGCTTGAGCAAGGATGCATGGAATGTATTGTGGATCCCGAGGCTTGCAGGCAGCTTCAGCAGGGCCGACTGTCATGGCTGCCGGCTGCAGCGGTCCGCGGCCGGGACCTAGCACTCACCGCGGCATCGGGGCTCCACAGAGGCTCCTGCTGATGCAGGGAGCCTCAGAAGACGTTCTCCGCGTGGCCCGGGCCGCTGTGCGGCTGGCCGCAGGCCTCTGACTCCTGCCGTGGCTCTGCCCCCTTCTCAACGTCACTAGGGCCACGCGCGCGGCTGAAGATAGCATTTAAAGGGGCCACAACAGGAAGTGTCGTGGCTCCCTTCTGTAGCACTTCCTCTGGATTTGGTATTTAAAGGCAAGGTCTGCTCCTCAGACCTAGCCTTAGTATTGAGGTCTTGCTTGGTTCCTGTGTTCCTAGTATCCTGGTTCTTCGTCCCGCTTCTGCTCTGTCCTCCTCGTTGGATTGCTTCTTTCGGACCCCGACCACTGGATTGGCTTTGGACCGTGCTCTGGACTTCGACCCCTGGACTGGCTTCAGATCACGCTCTGGACTTCGACCCCTGGACAGGCTTCGGATCACGCTTTGGACTTCGACCCTTGGACCGGCTTTGGACCACTCTCTGGATATCGATCCTTGGACTGGCTTTGGACCACGCTCTGGTTTCCGACCCCTGGACTGGCTGCGGACTGCTCATTGGACTCTGAGTCTTGGACGACTTCTGGATTCTCTTCAACTTCTCTACAGAGACTACTTATGACCTGCTGGAGGCGCCAGCCGTCTGGAACCCATGACCTACAGGAGGCGCCTGCATCCAGACCATCTTCTATCTTCAAGAAGTCGCCTAAGTCCCAGCGGCCGTGTCCCTACGGGCTCCTCCTGGGGGGACCACGTGCTTCCAGGGTGAAGTCTGATCTACATCTGCAACAGGCCTCGCCATCTGACGGTAGAGACCGACGAGGAATTCTCCCCTTGACGGCAGTACAGACTCTACCTCAGAACAAGGGTCCACACTCAAGGTGCTAACAGAATACTAAGGCCATGGATCTGGCAGAGGCCTCAGCCCGGCAGGCTATTCCCGGATTAGCCCAGAAGGTCATGGAACAACAGCGTATCTTGGAATCCATGGCAGCTTCTTTAGAAAGACTTAACACCCGGATGGACTCTATGGTGGCAGCTCAGGCTGTTCTGCCACCCGTACCTCCAATTGTACAGAGTAATACCCAGACTGTGATTCCGCTACCTACTCCTCCACACTACGCTGGAGACTCTCGATCATGTCAAGGATTTCTCGACCAGTGCAGTATGCACTTCCATCTGCAAGCTTCCTTGTTTCCAGATGATCTCACCAAGATCACATGTATCCTGTCCTTATTGGAGGGTAAGGCTCTTGCATGGGCTTCTCCATACTGGCGATGGGCAGATCCAGTCCTACGAGATCTGTCTAAATTCCTAGAATTATTCCAGGCTGTGTTCGACGATCCAGGGAGACAAGTAGTCGCGGGCTCCAAACTTCTTCAACTTCGACAAGGAGGGAGGCCGTTGGCTGATTATACCATCGAATTCAGGACCCTGGCATCCGAGCTCCATTGGGAGGAGAATTGTCTTCGATCCATATTTCTTGAAGGCCTGTCACCCAGAATAAAGGACAAGATGGCAGCCCGAGAGTTACCGCAATCCTTGGACGCTATCATAGAGTTAGTGACCCGAATCGATCGGCGGCTACAAGAGAGAGCACGGGAAGGATCTAGTACGAGGAAGCACATAACAGTTGCCGCTTCTCCTCGCTTGGTCCCAGCATCCCAAGCCGCTCCTAAACCTGAAGGAGCTACTGAAGAACCCATGCAGTTAGGTCGGGGCCCACTTTCTCCAGAAGAAAGACTAAGACGCCGTAAGCTGGACTTTGCCTTTACTGCGGAGAAGCGGGTCATCTGATTGCCCATTGTCTAACACGTCCATGAAACTCCAAAGCCTAGGCTCCATTGGGGGAGTAACCCTAGGCATCACCTCTCCGGCTCCCCCACTTACTCTGCATGTTTCCCTGGGATTTGAAGAACATCGATTCTCCGCACTAGCCTTAGTAGACTCCGGAGTGGGTGGAAATTTTATTCTCCAAGATGTGGTCAAACAATTACACATTCCCAAGTGCCTATGTCCAAAGCCGTTGATTATCTCCTCCATCCATGGAGATCCCCTGCCGCGGAGGATAACTCATCACACCGTTCCGATGGAATGCCACATTTCTCCAAACCATTCCGAAAGCATCTCTTTCTACGTCATTCAGAGAACCATTCACCCCATAGTCCTGGGCATTCCATGGTTACAGCAGCACAACCCACAGTTCGATTGGACCTCTTTGAAACTGATCAGCTGGGGACCAAATTGTCAGAGGACCTGTACCCCCGGATCCAATTCATCTTGTAGCTTCATCTGCACCTCTCGATTGGAGGGTCTGCCGATACCGTATCAGCAATTTTCTGACGTTTTCTCCAAAAAGGCTGTGGACATTTTGCCTCCACATCGGGAGTATGATTGCAGCATCAATCTGATTCCTGGCACCACCCCGCCTCGGGGAAGGGTTTATCCATTATCTGCTCTGGAGACCCGAGCCATGTCGGAATATATTCAGGACAATCTACAGAAAGGTTTCATCAGACGCTCCAAATCTCCAGCTGGGGCTGGTTTCTTTTTTGTTTGGAAAAAAGATGGGACTCTGCGTCCATGCATAGACTTCCATGGGCTTAACGCCATTACTATCAAGGACCGGTAACCGTTACCACTCATAGCGGAACTCTTTGACCGTTTACAAGGAGCCCAGATTTTCTCAAATACTTACTACAAACCTCTGGGTCTAAGAACCTAATTGCAGAGGTTCTTATGTTCTTAGGTCCAGTCTTCTAAGTATGCCTACCCTAGATTAGGAGGTCAATATTCAGTATTCAAAGCCATTTAGATGGTTAATTCACATGTTATCCAACTAACTCCATTTAAGTGTTTAGTTCAGAATATTAACCTCCAGCTTGCCAAATATCTGTCAGTGTTAGCAAAGTTGCAGGGATTCTGCACAAGCTTAATAAAACAATAGGTGACAAGGAAGCTCAGAAAACTGCACAATGCAAACTCCAGCAATCATCTGTATTTTAAATCACCTTCACAATGTACATATTGAGTGAAGGTTTGCCAAACGTCACAAGAAATATGAGACATTATGATACCTGGACATAATGTACTCATTCTGTGATACATGCTATCAATAAATTGGTGAATAAATCATAAGCCTTAAAAACCAAATTCTAACTTACAATAACAGAGTGAAAAGAAGTTGATAATGACATATGTGAAGATCTAATCATATCTTGCAGCTTGGAAGATAATAGCGGGTTACAAAAATGTTGGGGTTTTTTTGTTTTACACACCATTAAATTTCCACCTTTTCCAAGTGTCAAAATGGATAACAATGAAACCATAAATACTTTTCTAACACATACGTCTAAAAGATAACAAACAACATTCAGAAACAAAGGGTGGTATGTGAAGACCTGAATAGAAAAGCACAGTGGAGTCTATATTGATTAGGTAATTATATATTAGTAGAGGAGACGGCAGCAGTATGAACCTCATTATGAAAAATACAATAGTGCTATAGCCTTGGGAATTGCAAGATCCTAGTACAATGGGAGAGTGACATTTAGAAACGAAGACATTTCTTAGAAGCCATAATGGCCTCATGAGAAAGATTTTGGAGAAGCCTCCATTAAAAAAATGGTACAGCCAGTATATTATGGTGATCTACAATTGTTATATCATCCTCAACTTCTACGAAATCACATTGATGTCAATATTCAAAGCTATTTATATGGATGACTCACAAGTTATACCATTTAAATAGCAAGTTATCCATCTAAATGCAAGTTAGCCATTTAAATATTTAGTTTTGAATATTGACTTACTGTTTTGGAAGTTCTGCAATGGAAGTCATCACTGATCTGAATATTACCTGCACATATATATTTTGTGAAAGTGGTAGTGGCCATCACAATCACAGCATTGAAATGAAAATATTCACTGATTATTATCAGACTTTGGCACATATAGTAACAGATCTCTGTTACATGGTAATACCTACCCTTTGCAGCCTGGAGTTCTCTACAAATCTCCTGCAGAAGATTTGGCCCTTGTCATTCTATCTGGTGGAATGTCATCTTCATCAACTCTGTTAGTCTGTGGCAGGAGGCTTGGCTGTTGGAAACTAGGGATGTGCAGGAGGAAAAAATCTGTTGCTATTCGGTATTAGTTTCACCAGGACCCATATCCGTGGCATTTGTTTCATAGATGGAAACACTATTCATTGATATGTTTTATTTATTTTCCGATTTCCCATTAAAGTCAAGGGGGGAAGTATTTGCAGCCTATTTTTGGCTGCAGAATTGGAGTTTTCTTATCAATTCTGATGAAACTTCTGGGGAGCAATCATCAGAACGAGAAAAGAGCTCCAAGGTACTTAGACTGTGGCAAAATAGCACCAAAGTGGCATGAATAGCCAAAGACACTTTAAAGGGGCAAAGGTGTACCAGGAGTGTCAAGAGTGCTTTAAAAGAGGCACAAAGCAGCAGCGAAAGTGTCAAAAACTCACCACGGCTTCAAAAGAGAGCCCTGATAACAGATGCATGAACCCTCAATGGCAGCATGACAGGCAAAGTGGCAAGACAAGTGGCATCAACATCCTACAGCACAATGAAGGGGAAAAATAGCAAGCAGAAAGACTAGCACCAACACACTGAGGAACCATGATAGTGGCAAGAACAACACAAGGAGTTGAGTGAGTCATCTAGTGTATGGCAGCAAGACAGAGTGGCAGAAAGCTGATAGGGGCAAGACAGGCTGGCAGAACTGAGTTAGTCAGGCCCCTGTGGTTTTTATCGGGGCAAGATAGGTTGGCCCCAGGGAGAATTCTCTTTCCTTTGAGCAGGAAAGGGCTCCCAAGCATGAGCTGGCACCTAGAGTGGAGCACGAGCCTTCAAAGCATGGCAACGTGCAGGATGTCTCACTGTGAACAGTGGTTAAACATGGGTCAACAGGTACTAAGAGATAGGCTGCTACCCTAAGGAGAGTTCCCTTTCCTTTGAGCAGGAAAGGGCTCCAGGACAGTCAGGCAGGGCGTTAGAGGTTAAGCCCTTTTAGGGACGTAAGGCCTGGATGGACAGGCACAGCAATCGAGGATAGAGGTCAAGCACTTTTAGGGACATAAAGCCTAGACAGACAGGCACAGCATTCGAGGATATAGGTCAAGCACACGTAGTGACATAACACCTGGACGGACAGGCTGAGCAATCAAGGATAGAGATCAAGCCCACGTAGGGACATAAATCCTGTACGGACAGGCACAGCATTAGAGGTCAAAGCCTTGTAGAGACATAAAGCATGGACAGATAGGCACAGCATTAGAGGTCAAGCCCATGTAGGGAATTAAGGCCTGGATGGACAGGCACAGCAATTGAGGATAGAGGTCAAGCCTACGTAGGGACATAAGGCCTGGTTGGACGGGCACAGCAATTGAGGATAGAGGTCAGGCCCACGTAGGGACATAAGGCCTGGACGGACAGGCACAGCAATTGAGGATAGAGGTCAAGCCCATGCAGGGACATATAGCCTGGACAGACAGGTACAGCATTCAAGGATAGAGGTCAAGCCCTTTTAGGGACATAAATCCTGGACAGAAAGACACAGCAATCGAGGATAGAGGTCAAGCCCTTGTAGGGACATAAAGCCTGGATGGATAGGCACAGCATTCGAGGATAGAGGTCAAGCCCACGTAAGGACATATAGCCTGGACAGACAGGTACAGCATTCAAGGATAGAGGTCAAGCCCACGTAGGGACATAAGGCCTGGACGGACAGGCACAGTAATTGAGGATAGAGATCAAGCCCTTTTAGGGACACAAAGCCTGGACAGACTGGCACAACATTCGAGGATAGAGGTCAAGCCAACATAGGGACATAAATCCTAAACGTACAGGCACAGCAATAGAGGTCAAGCCCTTGTACGGACATAAAGCCTTGAAGGACACTCACAGCAATAGAGGTCAAACCCTTGTAGAGATGTAAAGCCTTTAACGAACAGGCATACATTAGAGGTTAAGCCATTGTAGGGACATATGGCCTGGATGGACAGGCACAGCAATCGAGGATAGAGGAGAAGCCCTTTTAGGGACATAAAGCATGAATGGACAGGCACAACATTCGAGGATAGAGGTCAAGCCCATGTAGGGACATAAAGCCTGGACAGACAGGCATAGCATTCGAGGACAGATGTCAAGCCCATGTAGGGACATAAAGCCTAGACAGACAGGCAGAGCAATAGACGTCAAGCGCTTGTAGGGACATAAAGCCTTGATGGACATGCACATCATTAGAGGTCAAATCCATGTAGAGATGTAAAGCCTGGATGGACAGACACAGCATTAGAGGACAAGCCCTTGTATGGACATAAGGCCTGTATGGACAGGCACAGCAATCGAGGATAGAGAATAAGCCCACATAAGGATATAAGGCCTGGACAGACAGGCACAGCATTTGAGGATAGAGGCCAAGCCCACATAGTGTCATAAAGCCTGTACAGACAGGCACATCAATTGAGGATATGGGTCAAGCCTTTTTAGGGACCTAAAGCCTGGACAGACAGGCACAACATTCGAGAATAGAGGTCAAACCCACATAGGGACATAAATCCTGGACGGACAGGCACAGCAATAGAGGTCAAGCCCTTGTAGGGACATAAAGCCTTGATGGACAGGCACATCATTAGAGGTCAAATCCATGTAGAAATGTAAAGCCTGGACGGACAGACACAGCATTAGAGGTCAAGCCCTTCTATGGACATAAGGCCTGGATGGACAGGCACAGAAATCGAGGATAGAGATTAAGCCCACGTAAGGATATAAGGCCTGGACAGACAGGCACAGCATTTGAGGATAGAGGCCAAGCCCACATAGTGACATAAAGCCTGTTCAGACAGGCACATCAATTGAGGATATGGGTCAAGCCTTTTTAGGGACATAAAGCCTGGACAGACAGGCACAGCATTCGAGAATAGAGGTCAAACTCACATAGGGACATAAAGCCTGGACGGACATGCAGAGCATTCGAGGATAGAGGTCAAGCCCATGTATGGACATAAAGCCTGGATGGACAGCCACAGCATTAGAGGTCAAGGCCTTGTAAGGAAATAAAGCCTGGATGGTCAGGCACAGTATTAGAGGTCCAATCCTTGAAGAGACATAAAGCCTGGATGGACAGGCACATCTTTAGAGGTCAAGCCCTTATAGGGACATAAGGCCTGGACGGACAGACACAGAAATCGAGGACAGAGGTCAAGCCCTTATAGGGACATAAGGCCTGGACAGAAAGGCACAGAAATAGAGGATAGAGATCAAGCCCATTTAGGAACATAACGCCTGGACGGACAGACACAGCAATCGAGGATAGAGGTCAAGCCCTCTTAGGGACATAAAGCCTGGATGGACAGACACAGCATTAGAGGTCAAGCTCTTATCGGGACATAAGGCATGGATGGAGAGCCACAGCAATCGAGGATTCAGGTCAAGCTCATGTACGGACATAAGGCCACATAGGGATATAAAACCTGGACTGACAGGCACAGCATTTGAGGTCAAGCCCACGTAGGGATTGAAATCCTGGATGGACAGGCACAGCATTAGAGGTCAAGCTCTTCCAAGGACATAAGGCCTGGATGGAGAGCCACAGCAATCTAAGATAGAGGTCAAGCTCATGTACGGACATAGGCCTGGATGGACAGGCACAGCATTAGAGGTCAAGCCCTTGTAGGGACATAAGACCTGGATGGACAGGCACAGCAATTGAGGATAGAGGTTAAGCCCAAGTAGAAACATAAGGCCTGGATGGACATGCACAGCATTCGAGGATAGAGGTCAAGACCATGTAGGGACATAAAGCCCAGATGGACAGGCAGAGCATTAGAAGTCAAGCCCTTATAGGACATAAAGCCTTGATGGAAAGGCAATGCATTAGAGGTCAAATCCTTGTAGAGACGTAAAGCCTGGATGGACAGGCACAGCATTAGAGGTCAAGCCCTTGTAGGGACATATGTCCCTACAAGGGCTTGACCTCTAATGCTGTGCCTGTCCATCCAGGTTTTATGTCCCTACATGGGCTTGATCTCTATCCTCAAATGCTGTGTCTGTTTGTCCAGGCTTTTGTCCCTACATGGGCTTGACCTCTATCCTCGATTGCTGTGCCTGTACGTCCAGGCCTTATGTCCCTATGTTGGCTTGACCTCTATCCTCATTTGCTGTGACTGTCCATCCAGGCCAAGACACAGCAACATGAGAGCAGGAGGCCCAGGATGAGACACAGCAGCATGCAGCCAGCACTTGGAGCAAATGAGAAGACGAGACACCCCGCAGAATGCAGCCAGCACTTAGAGCAGATGAGAAGAGGAGACACCCCGCAGCATGCAGCCAGCACTTGGAGCAGATGAGAAGAGATAAGTGCCCGCGGATCCGTTTTCTTCCATCTAGACAGCACAGGAATTCTGTGGAGCGACCGCACTGATCCGTTTTCTTCCATCTAGATGGCACAGGAACTCTGGAGGGCCCACGCTGATCCATTTAATTCCATCCTGACGGCACAGGACCTCTGTGGACGGCCCGTGCTGATCCGTTTAATTCCATCCTGACAGCACAGGAACTCTGTGGAGGGCCCGCGCTGATCCGTTTAATTCCATCCTGACGGCACAGGAACTCTGTGGAGGGCCCGCGCTGACATGCTATCTTGCATGTAGAGAGAAGGGCTTTTTTCCCCATGCCATACCACCTCATGGCCCCTTGCCACACGGTCCCTTGCCCCTTGGAGGCAGCATGGCTTTAGAGAGCTGACCCCTGTGGCCTCGTCCCCATGCTGGACTGCTGCGGGGTGTTGACACAAGGGAGGAAGACTCTGATGTGGGGTATGGCATGCGCTCCAAGATTTGGCTCATTATATTTGTCAGGGTGCTTATCGATGCTGTTAGCATCCTGGGACCGAGCAGCAATCCCATGCTGCAGGATGCAGTTCTGTCTTTGTAGCACCCGGCACCGGCTGTGAATTTCTGCTCGCAAGAGCCAGGATTGTGATGATGACATGGGATCATCAGGATGTGGTATGTGTGCTGCAGGTGGTGGTGCTGGGGCTGATGGTGGGGGAGGTGCTGGAAGTGATGGTAGGTTGATGCCAGGCCACATGGTGTTGATAGGGCTTTAGGCTTCAATATTGGCATACCTTGACTGCTGGCAGAGTGCGTTGGGGTGCTGCTTGTTGCTCTCCAGCCTTCTGTGTCGTGCATTAAGGTGTCCAGATCAAGGGAAACATTCAGGCCTGTGAAGGGTGGAGATTGTTGCGGTGTTTGCAGCTCCTCCTGCTCCACCTCGTCCTGTGTCTCTGCATCTAGAACTAAGGCCCGCTGCATGAATGGCATGGCCTGACTCGTCCCAGGTGCATCCCGAATTGTACCTGCCCTTTGCCAGCTGGGTCCTGGCAATTCATGGTTGGGACCAGAACGTTCTTGAAGGCGAGTTGTGGAAATAGAAAAGAAAAAGAAAAACAACATAAGTTTATATGGCTTAACAAACTTTTAAGGTATTTGGCATCAGAGGGGTACTTTGTGGGGTTTGAAAGTGATCATCTAATGCCAATTTCTGTGTGGGTTTCACTACTGTGTCTGGGTCATTCCTTGTGAATGGCTAAAACATATAGGGGCGGATTTTTAAATCTGGGTTTTACGCATGTAAATGCACTTTACTCGAGTAAGTGGGCTTTTGAAAATTGCTACAATATATGCCATTGAATCGTCCATAGGATTTATTCGCATAAGTGCACTTTACGTGAGTAAATGGCTTTTGAAAATTGCTACAATAGTAGTTACATTTATGCACGTAACTCCTTTGAAAATTACCCCCATTGTGTTAGACAGTATGTGTCTAGTAGTTGCTGGGTGGGCCTTTATGGCTTATGAGAACTTACCAGCCGCGATGTGTGAGGTGTCCAGCCACGGCTCCAAGCCTTCAAAAACGTCCGGTCCCAGACGCTCCAGTAACCTCTGCTCCATTTCTGTTATGATAGTTGGACAAGGTGCCCCTCCATCTGTCTGCTGCTGATACTTTTGTCGAGATGCAACTTTTGATTTTAATTGGGCTTTTATATCGCGATATCTGTGAGATACCTGCTCCCAAGATCTTGGTATGCCACTGTGCCGGCTGATGGTCTGGGTGATGTCATTCCATATGTGGACTTTTGCTGCCTTGCTGGTCTTGGCTGCTTTGTTGACAAAGAGGTGTGCATAGTTATGCAGGACCCCTGCTATGAGCAGCTCGTTCTCCTGTGCATTGAACCTAATAGCCCGCAGTCTCTGGCGGGGTGCTGCCTTGCTGCCTGACACTGGTGCCACTACCAGTCCCGCTCTCGTCTCCCCTCCCTTCATCCCCCCCCCCACCTCCTCCTGCCCTGGCAAATCCCTTCCCCTCTGTCCTGTCTCTCTAACCTGTTGTGCTCCTCCCACCACTCTTTCCAGACTAACCCCCTCCTCCTCTCCCACCCTCCTATCCCTTCCCTCCTGCCTGTCCCTGCTACTAACCCTGGCCCTACTTCTACTCATAGTTCTCATTCCCCTGCCACTCCTTTCCTCCCTCCTCCTACTCCCTCTCACTCCTCCTCCCACTACTATCCTCACTCCTCACCTCTCTTCCCACTCCTCTCACGCTCCATTCTCTCCCACCACTCCTCACTTCCACCACTCCTCACCTCCTCCACTCCTCAACTCCACCACTCCTTCACTCCTCACTCCCACCACTCCTCACTTCCACCACTCCTCACTTCCACCACTCCTCACCTCCACCACACCTCACCTCCACCACTCCTTCACTCCTCACCTCCACCACTCCTCACTTCCACTACTCCTCCACTCCTACACTTCTCTACTCCAACCACTCCTCACCTCCTCCACACAGAAATAGACAAACAAGACAAACAAACTTGCACTCCAACAAATATGACAAAAGACAAAAGGTAAAGGCAAACAAAGGACTACAAAGAGACAGCACTAACTCAGAAATCGATCAAAACAACTCCAAGAAACTCTCCAAAACTAACCACCTGTCCAAAACCTCCAACCACTAACACACCCTCAAAGGAGAAGGTGCAGGAAGTGTGCTTTTATATTGGATACATCATCACAAAACGCGATAACGTTTTCGTAAAATGCGATGATGTTTTCGCAAACCGCAAAGCCACTTCACAAACCGTGAAGTCACTTTGTAGCATGCGAAATTACCGCAAAATGTTGCGATCCCCCCTGCTGCTGCGCTGCAGGAGGTCTCTTACCTTCCTCCAGAGGCCGCTCTGAAGCCAGGGCCTCGCCTGCGCATCATCCAGGACTTGCTCCAGGGCCTGAGAGGCCTAGCTGTGCCGGTGGCTTGCAGCCTCAGTGTTTGGACTTCCTGTTGGGCGACGCCCTTCCCTAGGGGCTGGCCCGCAGCTCTCTACCCTAGTTATAGGACCAGCGGTGGGCGGTCCTGGCAAGCTCCTCCCAGGGAGTTGCCCTCTACCTCCAGTATTTAAGGACTTTCTGTTCACTGTGTCTCGGCTTTCGGATTGGGTTACACAGTTGCCTGTGGCCTCTCCCGATCCAGGTCCTCCGTGACTATGACTCCTGCTTGTCGTCAGCCTGCCTCGACTCCGGTCCGTGACTCCGACTCCTGCTTGTCTTCAGCCTGCCTTGACTCCGGTCTGTGACTCTGACTCCTGCTTGTCTTCGGCCTTCGGATTGGGCTCTACAGTAGTCTGTAACCCTGCCGATCCAGGTCCTCCGTGGCTCCGACTCCTGCTTGTTGTCAGCCAGCCTTGACTCCGGTCCGTGACTCCGACTCCTGCTTGTCTTCAGCCTGCCTTGACTCCGGTCCGTGACTCCGACTCCTGCTTGTCTTCAGCCTGCCTTGACTCCGGTCCGTGACTCCGACTCCTGCTTGTCTTCAGCCTGCCTTGACTCCGGTCCGTGACTCCGACTCCTGCTTGTCTTCAGCCTTCGGATTGGGTTACACAGTTGCCTGTGGCCTCTCCCGATCCAGGTCCTCCGTGACTACGACTCCTGCTTGTCGTCAGCATGCCTTGACTCCGGTCCGTGACTCCGACTCCTGCTTGTCTTCAGCCTGCCTTGACTCCGGTCCGTGACTCCGACTCCTGCTTGTCTTCAGCCTGCCTTGACTCCGGTCCGTGACTCCGACTCCTGCTTGTCTTCAGCCTGCCTTGACTCCGGTCCGTGACTCTGACTCCTGCTTGTCTTCAGCCTGCCTTGACTCCGGTCCGTGACTCCGACTCCTGCTTGTCTTCGGCCTTCGATCAGGCCTTACAGTTGGTTGTAACCGTGCTGATCCAGGTCTTCCATGATTCCTAGTCCAGTGTCCTTGCCTGATGTCTGCTCCTGTTTCTGCCAGCCGAGGGGGCTTCGGATGTGAGTATCCCAGCATCGGAGTTCCTGCTCGCCTGGGTCTTCCCCGCACCCTCCTTCTCAGCGTGGTCCGCGACCAGCCTTCCTAGGCTGAGTAGGGCGTGTCTGGGACAGGGTGGTCCGCGACTCAGTCCCACGGGTGGGCTGAGTAGGGCGCCCTGATGGACAGTGCAATGTTCCCGTCCAGCCTTGTCTTCAGTGTCTGCTTCAGCCCTTGTCCGGATGTCTACCTGTCTCTGCCTTGACCTGGTTCCTGAGCCTTCTGTCCTGTTGGGCCCTGGAGTGGCCAACAGGAGGGATTCGTCCCACGGGCTCTTGAGCTTCTGCCAGCCGAGGGGGCTTCGGATGTGAGTATCCCAGCATCGGAGTTCCTGCTCGCCTGGGCCTTTCCTGTGTCTCGCTTCAGCCCTTGACCTGATGTCTCCGTCTTGCTTCTGCCCCGTCTGATGTCTTCTGCTAAGGACTCTGTCTGCCCTCGCCTCTGTCCGGCCTGCTGCCCATTGCCGTTCCCTGCGGCAGGTCCGAAAGGGCCGGGAACAGTCGGAGGACCGTTCACTAGTCAACTTCCCCGTGTTGGCTACCATGGGCATGCAGGTCCGGCTGAGGGCCGGACTCCCTGTTTCTGTTCCTGCCTGCCTGGCTCACCATGCCTGCTCAGCTCACCTCCCACGGTGTGGCCTTGGGCTCCTCCTGGGGTCCTGCCGTGGCCCAAGGGCTCACCACCCGCCCGAGACGACCGCGCCCGCGCGCGCTCGTAACAGAATCCGAAGGCCATGAGCTCGGTGAGCTGTGCTCGTGATGGACTTGTCTGATTCCAGGATTTTTTCTTCTGTCTGCTTTTGTTTCTCGACCTGCTGGAGGCGCCAGCTTCTGCTCTTACTTACGACCTGCTGGAGGCGCCAGCTTCTGCTCTTGCTTACGACCTGCTGGAGGCGCCAGCTGTTTGGGTTCCCACGACCTGCAGGAGGCGCCTGCGCCCAAACCATCGTTTCCTTGTTCCCAGGATGGAGTTCCACGACCTGCAGGAGGCGCCTGCGCTCCTCCTGATGTTGCTGTAGTTTCTGCCTGCCCTCCCCCCCTCTTGTTCTTGCTCTTGCTTCTGCCGTGGGTGCTTGTTTGTGCTGTGTGCGGCGTGTGTGCTCGTCTGTGCTGTGTGCGGCGTGCGTGCTCGTGGGTGCTCGTCTGTGCTGTGTGCGGCGTGGGTGCTCGTCTGTGCTGTGTGCGGCGTGGGTGCTCGTCTGTGCTGTGTGCGGCGTGGGTGCTGTTTGTGCTGTTGGCCCTGTGTTGCTCGTCTGTGCTGTTGGCCCTGTGTTGCTCGTCTGTGCTGTTGGCCCTGTGTTGCTCGTTTGTGCTGTTGGCCCTGTGTTGCTCGTTTGTGCTGTTGGCCCTGTGTTGCTCGTTTGTGCTGTTGGCCCTGTGTTGCTCGTTTGTGCTGTTTTCCTGCTTGTTGTCTGTTGGTCCTGTGTTGCTCGTTTGTACTGTTGGTCCTGTGTTGCTCGTTTGTGCTGTTTTCCTGCTTGTTGTCTGTTTTCCCTGTGTTGCTCGTTTGTGCTGTTTTCCCGCTTGTTGTCTGTTTTTCCTGTGTTGCTCGTTTGTACTGTTGGTCCTGTGTTGCTCGTTTGTACTGTTGGTCCTGTGTTGCTCGTTTGTGCTGTTTTCCCGCTTGTTGTTTCCTGCTTGTGGGTTCCCGTCCTCCTCGTTCCCGCATTGTTTCCCCTGCTTCCTGTCTCTCGCCCTTCGCTCTTTCTCCCTTCGCTCTCTCGCTTTCCGCTCTTTCCCTCTCTGCTCCTTCGCTCTCCGCTCCCTTGCTCTCTGCTCCTTCGCTCTCCGCTCCCTTGCTCTCTGCTCCTTCGCTCTCCGCTCCCTTGCTCTCTGCTCCTTCGCTCTCCGCTCCCTTGCTCTCTGCTCCTTCGCTCTCCGCTCCCTTGCTCTCTGCTCCTTCGCTCTCCGCTCCCTTGCTCTCTGCTCCTTCGCTCTCCGCTCCCTTGCTCTCTGCTCCTTCGCTCACTGCTCCCTTGCTCTCCGCTCCTCGCTCTCCGTTCCCTTGCTCCCTCTTTGTTTTTGTGTGTGTCGCTCGCGCGGTCTCCGTTCGCTCTGTCTCTTGTTCCCTCGGTCCCGTGTTCGCGTGGTCCCGTGTTTCCTTGGGTTTGGTTGGTCTCTCGTCGTGTTTGGTTGCTTGCCTGTGGTGCGTGTTTGGTTGGTTGCTTGCCTGTGGTGTGTGTTTGGTTGGTTGCTTGCCTGTGGTGTGTGTTTGGTTGGTTGCTTGCCTGTGCTGTGTGCTTGCTTGGTTGTGGTGTGTGGTTGTTGGTTGTTGGTTGCTTGCTTGCTTGCTTGTGGTGTGTGGTTGTTGGTTGCTTGGTTGCTTGCTTGCTTGCTTGCTTGTGGTTGTTGGTTGCTTGCTTGCTTGCTTGTGGTTGTTGGTTGCTTGGTTGCTTGCTTGCTTGCTTGTGGTTGTTGGTTGCTTGGTTGCTTGCTTGCTTGCTTGTGGTTGTTGGTTGCTTGGTTGCTTGCTTGCTTGCTTGCTTGCTTGTGGTGTGTGGTTGTTGGTTGCTTGCTTGCTTGCTTGCTTGTGGTGTGTGGTTGTTGGTTGCTTGCTTGCTTGCTTGTGGTGTGTGGTTGTTGGTTGCTTGCTTGCTTGCTTGTGGTGTGTGGTTGTTTGCTTTTCTTGCTTGGCTTTTGTTTTTGGTCCCTCTGTGAGGGGGGGGATTCTTTGAGGGGGGGGGTACTGTTGCGATCCCCCCTGCTGCTGCGCTGCAGGAGGTCTCTTACCTTCCTCCAGAGGCCGCTCTGAAGCCAGGGCCTCGCCTGCGCATCATCCAGGACTTGCTCCAGGGCCTGAGAGGCCTAGCTGTGCCGGTGGCTTGCAGCCTCAGTGTTTGGACTTCCTGTTGGGCGACGCCCTTCCCTAGGGGCTGGCCCGCAGCTCTCTACCCTAGTTATAGGACCAGTGGTGGGCGGTCCTGGCAAGCTCCTCCCAGGGAGTTGCCCTCTACCTCCAGTATTTAAGGACTTTCTGTTCACTGTGTCTCGGCCTTCGGATTGGGTTACACAGTTGCCTGTGGCCTCTCCCGATCCAGGTCCTCCGTGACTACGACTCCTGCTTGTCGTCAGCATGCCTTGACTCCGGTCCGTGACTCCGACTCCTGCTTGTCTTCAGCCTGCCTTGACTCCGGTCCGTGACTCCGACTCCTGCTTGTCTTCAGCCTGCCTTGACTCCGGTCCGTGACTCCGACTCCTGCTTGTCTTCAGCCTGCCTTGACTCCGGTCCGTGACTCCGACTCCTGCTTGTCTTCAGCCTGCCTTGACTCCGGTCCGTGACTCTGACTCCTGCTTGTCTTCAGCCTGCCTTGACTCCGGTCCGTGACTCCGACTCCTGCTTGTCTTTGGCCTTCGATCAGGCCTTACAGTTGGCTGTAACCGTGCTGATCCAGGTCTTCCATGATTCCTAGTCCAGTGTCCTTGCCTGATGTCTGCTCCTGTTTCTGCCAGCCGAGGGGGCTTCGGATGTGAGTATCCCAGCATCGGAGTTCCTGCTCGCCTGGGTCTTCCCCGCACCCTCCTTCTCAGCGTGGTCCGCGACCAGCCTTCCTAGGCTGAGTAGGGCGTGTCTGGGACAGGGTGGTCCGCGACTCAGTCCCACGGGTGGGCTGAGTAGGGCGCCCTGATGGACAGTGCAATGTTCCCGTCCAGCCTTGTCTTCAGTGTCTGCTTCAGCCCTTGTCCGGATGTCTACCTGTCTCTGCCTTGACCTGGTTCCTGAGCCTTCTGTCCTGTTGGGCCCTGGAGTGGCCAACAGGAGGGATTCGTCCCACGGGCTCTTGAGCTTCTGCCAGCCGAGGGGGCTTCGGATGTGAGTATCCCAGCATCGGAGTTCCTGCTCGCCTGGGCCTTTCCTGTGTCTCGCTTCAGCCCTTGACCTGATGTCTCCGTCTTGCTTCTGCCCCGTCTGATGTCTTCTGCTAAGGACTCTGTCTGCCCTCGCCTCTGTCCGGCCTGCTGCCCATTGCCGTTCCCTGCGGCAGGTCCGAAAGGGCCGGGAACAGTCGGAGGACCGTTCACTAGTCAACTTCCCCGTGTTGGCTACCATGGGCATGCAGGTCCGGCTGAGGGCCGGACTCCCTGTTTCTGTTCCTGCCTGCCTGGCTCACCATGCCTGCTCAGCTCACCTCCCACGGTGTGGCCTTGGGCTCCTCCTGGGGTCCTGCCGTGGCCCAAGGGCTCACCACCCGCCCGAGACGACCGCGCCCGCGCGCGCTCGTAACACAAAATGCGATACTTACCTCTGCGAAGCGGTAACACATTAATTTACATAGAAACACCCATTTTTTTACCTCATGCGATATTCATGTGATATTTAGTGCATTTTGATAAATCCAGGCCTTAGTCTGTTACACATAACAGTCTTTAAAAAAAAAAAAAATATATTTATATATATATATAAATATATATATATCCCCCATTATATTAAGAGTCTAATGGTATAAAGGTTATATACATGCCTATTCAAAATTTATACTTACCTGAAGTCATACATTTTGGTGTGGTGATCCATTCTTACATACCTTAAATTATAAAGTTAAACTAATAATTCTAGAAAGTATAACTGTATGCATATACATGTAGATGTTATAAAGTTCTCATCCATATTTAATAATATCTGAAAAATTTGGATTTGTGAAACTGTTCCTTCTTGGCGTGATTGGTATCCTGAGACATAATTGTTTGATACTTTAAGATTTCAATTGTTTTAATTGTGAATAATAGAACAAAGAATATTGTTACTGAGAATATACATATTGAATTATCTCTTCACTATTAGACACCTTAAATATTTAAATATTTACAGAATTGACAACAAATAAATCTTTGATTATTTAGAAATTTGCCTTTGGTAATTCTTATTTTCGTGTGAAGACACCTGGTATAAAATTACAGGGACTTGCTTAAACTAATATTTCATTTATTTGGAGAACCCTACTTTAACCATTTGGATACTTCTACGTGAAACAGTGCTAAAAGAAAATAATGGTTCCATACCACATGCTGTACATTAGCTATTTCCTGGTAATGCAGGGAGGTGCGTTAAAGGGCAAACAGCTTAAAGTGTCTAGCTGCTTCTACAAGACTGGGCACAGTAGTAGAATTCTATATAAAGCACTTTTATATATTAATGCAGATTTTTCAGGTTAACTTACATATCGACACGTTTTGTTTTTTCATTTAGCACACTTTTTTTTACTCCTGCTTGATTTGCATCCTATTAGCTTACTGCATCCCACGGAAACCCCTGTTTTTAATGTGTGCATTAAGTAAAAACAGTGCTAAAATTTAACTCTGATTCTAAAGCAGGTATTATTATATCAGTACCCTTTGTTAGGTTCAAGGCTCAAACAATATTCATTTATTTATGTCATCTGGCTATTCGTTTCTCATTAGGCAAAGGGGAAAGCAATATATCCTATTTTGGATTCTAAAATTCTGTTTTTCTATCCACATTTAGGGGTAGATTTTCAAACATGCGTGTGCGTGTCCATGTGTGCGCACTTCCCAGCATGCATACATGGATGCGCTGATTTTATACATGCGCCATGTGCACCTGCGCACCAAATTTTATAATCCACCCACATATGTGCGGGTGGCACACGCAAGAGGGGGGACTTTCACAATTTCCATCCGACAACACATTCGGGCCTTCCCCAGTTCCCTCCCAGTCTGCTCCAATCAAGAAGCAGACTGGGAAGGAACTTCCCTATCCCTATCTAAATTCCCTCCCTCTTCCCCTCTCCTCCCCATCCCCTAAGCCCTACCTTTTTTTTTTCCCTTTATTTTGCAACTTTGGCTCCCGATCAACGGCGTTGTCCCGGCCCACCCAAACTCCTCCCCACCCAGAACAAGCTCCCCGGCTTGCCCCTTCGAAGAGGCCCGGCATTTACGTGCGGGGCCGGACCTCTTTGAAAATTCGCCCAGCACGCGCAAATCCCGGCCATGCGCGTAAACCCCAGGATTTACGCATGCAGACCCTTTAAAATCTACTCTTTAGTGAAAATTGCAGGCAGGGATTAGCAGCAGAGGAAAGAGCATGCCATGATTCCAAGAGTAGGGCAAATTGGCACCAAGAGTAGCATAAATAGCCCAGGTTCCGTGACAGAGCAAATCAACACAATTAGAGACATCAATATCCTATAATACTGCATGAGGAGCAAAGCAGCAGCAATGGTGGCAGAAATACCCAAAGGTACTAAAAAGTAGCAAAGGCACCATCAATAGTGGCAAGAACACCCCCAAGGCATCATGAGAGGGGCAATGGCAACCAACAATTGGCAAGAATACACAAAGGCACAAAAAGAGAGGGCAAAGGACACCACTAACTGAGGGGAATGCTTCGTAGAGGAGCAAAGGGAAAAATCAGCAATGGCTGATTGGTATTGTAATCATAGTAATTATAATAAAATATTAGTTTAATAATTATTTGGCTTTATATTTGATCTTATTGCTCATTTTGGCATTGTTACCACTATTATTGCTGATGCCCCCTGAATTACTGGTAACAAATGGGTAGACTGGATGAATGGGTTAGCTGATCCTTTACTGCTATCATCTTCTGTTACCATGGACTATTTACTTGGATCCTAGAGAGGTGCTGCAACTGCCTGTGTGTTGAATTGGCATAAGAAAAAAATAACAGCACTCATCCAGTAACTCGGTCTACTACCATTCAGTGCACATATGTCAAGCAGATATATCAGTGAATTAGGAAGTAAGTGTTCCAGACCTAATCTAGAGGGCCAATGAAGTGATATTTGACTTTAAGGAGCATACTGCCTATTGCTGCTGCCTATTCAACAGAAAAGAGGCAGCTATAGCAGTGAGTTATTTAGTCAGTAACACAGTGAACCATCATTTTTCCAGACCTTCATCCTTCCAGACTATCTGTCTTCTAATATATGAATATAATTAGACCAGTGAGTCAGAGAGAAAGCAGGAGGAAGAAGACTGCAGTATATTGCATAAGTGTGGGTTGTGGTAACGGTGGGAAGTACTGAACTGACCTCTCAGTCCTAATCATAAAATCTTTCTAGTTTCATTATGCTAACTTTATTGAATTGAATAACAACTAATCCATCTGGCTAAAGTCATATTTATCTTACTTGAAGTCATATTTATTTTAGTGCATATCATTGATATTTGTCATATTTAATTGGATGGTCTCCTATATTCTTACAGTATATCTCTCTTAGAGAGAAAAAAAATAAGACTTTATTTATTTTCTAATAATTTCAGATTTATTCTATCTAAGGCAATGCTTTTATTGCCTTAGAGACTCAAGATGCAGTTGCTGGTAATTTGGTACCACACTGTCAAGGCACATGGGTCATTAAAATTCAATTAGCAATAATAAATAGGTTCTTTGCCTTTGAGGATGGCAGGGCACAGTAGAAAAATAATGTACTACATGCTTAAACAGTAAAGATGTATAATGTATGCTTAGAGGAAAAACTTTGTTGCCATAAATTTCATGGGATATAATTTGCTATTAATTACCTGGTTGCCAGGGACCATTTATTCAAAATTTATATTAAAAAGACTTACTATATTGCAGAATAGATATGAAATAAAAGCTTCAATTTATCTCTTTATATTATCTCTTTATACAATTTCTCACATCAAATAATCATGCTTTATTTATATTTGCCAAACTTACGACAATAGGAATAACATATATGTTGTCTTAAGAATATATTAGTATTTAAGCTACAAATAAAAATATCCAACATCCATTTGTATAGGTTAAATTTTAGTGCTAAAGTTGAAAGAAGAGGTTTATAAAATGTATAGTACAATCTGCAATTATTCTTTCTGTTTAACATTCGGTGAGGTCGATAATTAACTTCAAATTGGATTTTTAATAAACAAATGAACTAAATTCATCTAACACAGAAAGCTAGGGGTGTGCATTTGTTTGCAAAGTATTGGCAATCCGCAACATATATGTCCATATTCTAGGGATGTGAATCGTTTTTTGACGATTTAAAATATCGTCCGATATATTTTAAATCGTCAAAAATTGTTAGAGCCGCGATACAATAACAATTCCCCCGATTTATCGTCAAAAAATCGTAAATCGGGGGAAGGGGGAGGGCGGGAAAACCGGCACACTAAAACAACCCTAAAACCCACCCCGACCCTTTAAAATAAATCCCCCACCCTCCCGAACCCCCCCAAAATGCCTTAAATTACCTGGGGTCCAGAGGAAGGGTCCCGGTGTGATCTTTTACCCTCGGACCTCCTGTGCGTTGTAGAAATGGCGCCGGCGCTACCTTTGCCCTGTCATATGACAGGGCAAAGGTAGCGCCGGCGCCATTTTGTTTTTTTGTCCCCCGACGGCAGGAGCGTAGGAGATCGCTCCCGGACCCCCGCTGGAATCCCAGGGACTTTTGGCCAGCTTGGGGGGGCCTCCTGACCCCCACAAGACTTGCCAAAAGTCCAGCGGGGGTCCGGGAACGACTTCCTGCACGCGAATCATTTTTCCATACGGAAAAACGATTTGCGGCAGGAGATCGCTCCCGGACCCCCGCTGGACCCCCAGGGACTTTTGGCCAGCTTGGGGGGGCCTCCTGACCCCCACAAGACTTGCCAAAAGTCCAGCGGGGGTCCGGAACGACCTCCTGCAGTCGAATCGTGTTGCCGTATGGCCGGCGCCATTTTGCGTATGGAAAATGGCGCGTATGGAAAATGGCGCCGGCCATACAGCATATGGCCGGCGTCATTTTCCGTACGGAAAAACGATTCACGTGCAGGAAGTCATTCCCGGACCCCCGCTGGACTTTTGGCAAGTCTTGTGGGGTCAGGAGGCCCCCCCAAGCTGGCCAAAAGTCCCTGGGGGTCCAGCGGGGTTCCGGGAGCGATCTCCTGCCGCGAATCATTTTTCTGTACGGAAAAACGATTCGCGTGCAAGAAGTCATTCCCGGACCCCTGCTGGACTTTTGGCAAGTCTTGTGGGGGTCAGGAGGCCCACCCAAACTGGCCAAAAGTCCCTGGGGGTCCGGGAACGATCTCCTATGCTCCTGCCGTCGGGGGACAAAAAAACAAAATGGCGCCGGCGCTACCTTTGCCCTGACAGGTCAAAGGTAGCGCCGGCGCCATTTCTACAACGCACAGGAGGTCCGAGAGTAAAAGATCACACCGGGACCCTTCCTCTGGACCCCAGGTAATTTAAGGCATTTTGGGGGGGTTTGGGAGGGTGGGAGATTTATTTTAAAGGGTCGGGGTGGGTTTTAGGGATGTTTTAGTGTGCCGGTTTTCGATTTACACGAGTTACACGATTTACACGATATTTAAAAAACCCAAACTGCGACGATCCGATTCCCTCCCCCTCCCAGCCGAAATCGATCGTTAAGACGATCGATCACACGATTCACATCTCTACCATATTCGTTGTATTCGTGAGGTTGCGAAACGTATTGCGATTCCCCACGAATATAACATATCTTCCGTTCTATACGTTTGGAGCCTCGTGCTTTTCTTAGCAGCCATTTGAAATTAGAGAACACCTTTTTGGTGTATCCATAACCAAAAACCAGCCCTTTCCTGTGAGTCATCAGTGACCTCACAGCCCTGGCAGAATGGGTTGGACAGGTTGGCAAGGAGACCAGAATGCAACCTATCAGCGTTAAGAATCTTTGCAATGCAGCCAATCATGCTCTCACTCAGTAGTCAGTGACGCTTTTCCTGATGACCCAGCACTATATATACTTAAGTACGCGGCATGCCACGCACTTTCTTTGCAGGGGTGGTGTGTGGAGGTGGTCTCTCTGCGGAAGGTGGCTGTACTCAGAGCTAGTCTGAGTTCTCAAATCTGTATTCAATTGCTAGCTAGGCTAGCTACTTAGATGGAAAAAGATATTTGTTCTGCATTTGGCTGCAGTGCCAGCTAGCCCTGTTTTTTCTTAAGCACTTTTTTTTAGTTGATCTGAAACAGTCTCTCTGTGTCACGGAGAGAAACTGTTAGCAGTGGCATTTTGTTGTTTAATTCACCCCATTTAGGTGTTGTGGGTGGGAAAGATATATTCAATTTCAAGCTAGTTTGCTAAAATTTCCATTGAAAAATATATTTCATCGATTTTTCTGCTGTGCCAACAATTCCAGCTTTTTTGTTAACTGCATTTTTTTAATTGAACTCACTCAGTCTGTGCACTGGGCATCAAGGCCAGTGGGCACTGGGTAGTTTTCAGACAGTAGGTTTCTCTGAAGCCAAATCCCCAGTGGGCCTCTTTTGTAGTTACAAGTTTGTTATGTGCACGCACAT
This sequence comes from Rhinatrema bivittatum, assembly GCF_901001135.1. Taxonomy (NCBI): domain Eukaryota; kingdom Metazoa; phylum Chordata; class Amphibia; order Gymnophiona; family Rhinatrematidae; genus Rhinatrema; species Rhinatrema bivittatum. Next base: position 270,925,386 of record NC_042618.1, on the reverse strand, counting down.
TACATAAGTGCACATCAAGGCACTGTGCCCATGGGAAGCCAATTTTGCAGACTCAAGTATATTGGGACAGTGGGTGTCTGTGAAGTCAAATCCCCAGTGGGCCTCTTTTGTAGTTACAAGTTTGGGGTGTGCACACACATTACATTAGTGCACATCAAGGCACTGTCCCTGTGGGCAGCCTGTTTTGCAGACTCAAGTATGTTGGGAGTTGGGAGGAGTGAGGGGCCAGGGCAGGCAGCTCCCCCGTCTGTGAAGCCAGCCTCACACTAGTAATGCAGGGAGGGAGCTGTCTCACCCTTCACCATCCTCCCCCTCCCCCCCCAACAACCCACACACCATTCACTGGCTGGGACATGGGGGAGGGGAGTAGTGAGGGGCCAGGCAGCTCCCCTCCCCCCCCCCCCCATCTGTGAAGGAAAGCTGTCTGTCCAGAAGCCAGCCTCACACTAGTAATGCAGGGAGGGAGCTGTCTCACCCTTCACCATCCTCCCCCCCCCCCCCCCCCCCCCCCCCCCCACAACCCACACACCATTCACTGGCTGGGACATGGGGGAGGGGAGTAGTGAGGGGCCAGGGCAGCTCTCCCCATCTGTGAAGCCAGCCTCACACTAGTAATGCAGGGAGGGAGCTGGCTCGCCCTTCACCATCCTCCCCCCCCCGCCACACACACACACCATTCACTGGCTAGGACATGGGGGAGGGGAGTAGTGAGGGGCCAGGGCAGCTCTCCCCATCTGTGAAGCCAGCCTCACACTAGTAATGCAGGGAGGGAGCTGGCTCGCCCTTCACCATCCTCCCCCCCCCGCCACACACACACACCATTCACTGGCTAGGACATGGGGGAGGGGAGTAGTGAGGGACCAGGGCAGCTCTCCCCATCTGTGAAGCCAGCCTCACACTAGTAATGCAGGGAGGGAGCTGTCTCACCCTTCACCATCCTCCCCCCCACAACCCACACACCATTCACTGGCTGGGACATGGGGGAGGGGAGTAGTGAGGGGCCAGGGCAGCTCTCCCCATCTGTGAAGCCAGCCTCACACTAGTAATGCAGGGAGGGAGCTGGCTCGCCCTTCACCATCCTCCCCCCCCCGCCACACACACACACCATTCACTGGCTAGGACATGGGGGAGGGGAGTAGTGAGGGGCCAGGGCAGCTCTCCCCATCTGTGAAGCCAGCCTCACACTAGTAATGCAGGGAGGGAGCTGGCTCGCCCTTCACCATCCTCCCCCCCCCCGCCACACACACACACCATTCACTGGCTAGGACATGGGGGAGGGGAGTAGTGAGGGACCAGGGCAGCTCTCCCCATCTGTGAAGCCAGCCTCACACTAGTAATGCAGGGAGGGAGCTGTCTCACCCTTCACCATCCTCCCCCCCACAACCCACACACCATTCACTGGCTGGGACATGGGGAAGGGGAGTAGTGAGGGGCCAGGGCAGCTCTCCCCGTCTGTGGAGCCAGCCTCACACTAGTAATGCAGGGAGGGTGCTGTCTCACCCTTCACCATCCTCCCCCCCCCCCCCCCCCCTCACTGGTGACACTGACAATCTCTGCTGTGTCAAACATTTTTTTTTCACTAAAGTAGCATAAAATAAAATGAACTAATCTGTGGGTTAAACTTTTAATTTCCTCTAATGTAACTTCATTTAATATTATTTTTATATTATTTTATGCTACTTTACCGAAAAAAAAGTGCATTAACTAAAATAACTATGGGCCTCATTTTCCAAGGAGTTACCGTGTGTGATAATTCCACAAATTGCGCTAACATGATTTGTAAATGCAAATTTTTAATTTTGTATTCAGGGGGCAGAGCAAATGTAAAGTAGGGAGGATTTATCATGTGCTGCACTGTTAGCATGGCTCCCTAGACAGGTATTTGTATCCCTATGGGAGGCCCACCTAGTAACTCGAGGTGAGGGTTAAGTATCAGTGTAGGGGGTTAGAGGCCACTTTCACATTCAACATGAGACGTACGAACAGAACAGTGGTCTCTTGTGAAGATTTGATGACCTACGGAGTGAGGAAACTCACTCCAAGATGAGATTTGTGCAATGTTCTCTCCGCCTAGCTTGACTCACATTAAGCTAGGTGGAGAGAACATTGCACAAATCTCATCTTGGAGTGAGTTTCCTCACTCCGTAGGTCATCAAATCTTCACAAGAGACCACTGTTCTGTTCGTACGTCTCATGTTGAATGTGAAAGTGGCCTCTAACCCCCTACACTGATACTTAACCCTCACCTCGAGTTACAGATGGGCCTCCCATCTGGATACAAATACCTGTCTAGGGAGGAGGCACTATGGTAAAGCTCTCTCTCTTGCCTGCGATAAAAAGGAGGGAACCTAGAAGCTAGTGCACAGTATGCCCACATTAACCCATTTCATGAAAAAATAAAAACACCACATGGGAAAACTAAATTTATGCCTGAACCGATTCCTAAAAATGAGGCACATCTCTAGTATACAGTCTTTCTTTTTCATTTCATAAAGAATTGTATAGTAGATTTCTCAAGAAAATAAAGCTGAACTGGAACAGAAGACTCAAATCTGATCTGAGAGAAATGTAGAATTTGGCATGTGCCATATACTCAAGCTACAGAACAATGAGCTATGTATTGAACTTTTAAACATATTTCTGGCCAGAAATACTGACATAAACATTTACAAGGATAATCTTAATATATTATTTTAGACAAATACAATTCTAATAATTTAATTGAAAACACAAAATAATTAAGAAATTGAAATGTGGCATCTGCTCACCTGATGAATCCACATAGTTCCTTATATATACATTTTTTTTTTAAATTGTTTATTTATGAATTTTCACATATATACAAGAATTTCTAAATATCTTGCAAATAAGAAATGTAAGTCATTTACATCAAGCAATGAAAAAGAAAATATAACATAGTTATATCAATACAACATTCGTAAATGCACTTCTAACTATAGGAAAAGTTTGTTGAGATCTCTACAATTGCAATAAATGAGCCAAAATTCAAAAGAAAACATACACAAGAATATAGTACTTGGAATCTCGCTACACTCTTATTTCCCGAATTTATTTCCCAAGAAGTTTTTTTAACTGGTCTGGATCTAGGAAGGAGTAATCCTTCCCCCCTAGTTTAATTGCGCACCTACAAGGGTATTTTAGAAGAAAGAAACCTCCTTTTTCTTCCACCTCTTTTTTGAAACCTAAAAACTTTTTCCTTCGTAGTTGTGTATTTTTTTCCAAGTCTGGGAAAATCCAAACTTTCTGTCCGTAAAAAGTTTTTGTTCTGTTACGGAAAAATAACTTTAAGACATTATCTTTATCAGTTATGAAAGCAAACTGAATTAATAAAGTACTTCTTTCATTAATGTCTAATTCATCTTGGGATTTTTGTAATATTTCTGAAATATTTAATGATGGTTCCATCTTTTGTTCTCTCTCAGCACCAGGTTTCTCTAATTGCTCTTTTCTCTTCTTTCCCCCAACATAGAAAGCTCGTACTATTACAGGGTACATTTGTTCAGATATATTAAGAATTTTGTTGGCATATATTTTAAACAATTCAATAGGGCTTAGATATTCAGAGACTGGAAAATTTGTTATTCTTAAATTCAATGCTCTTACAGTATTTTTAACTGAAGTAAAGAAAACAAGAAATGATTTTTTTTTTCTATTTCTCAGTCAATAATTTTATTGTATCAGAGACAACATTTCCAATTATAAGGCAGAACACACACCACCTTAAACAATACCAACAAATACCTGGATATAAAGATTTTGTGATAATACAGAAGTACAATGGAATCACTTATTTTCACTTCAGAGAAAGCTTTTAAAACCCCACCACCCCAACTCCACCCTCTCATTCAACCTACATTCAGCAGAATGAGAACAGTAATATAGTAATATATGGAAGCATTACTGTATTAACAGTAGAACAGGGATATGATGAGGAGGCTATTTAGGTGCTCATTCCTAATCAATTTACAAAATATTAGGGATGTGAATCGTTTTTGAACGATTAAAATTATCGTCAGATAATTTTAAAATCGTTCTAAATCGTTAGAGTGCACGATACAATACAAATGCCCCCGATTTATCGTCAGGGGCATTTGTATTGTATCGTTAAATAGGGCACGGGAATTATTTGGGGGAGGGCGGGAAAACCGGCACACCAAAACAACCCCTAAACCCACCCCGACCCTTTAAAACCAATTCCTTACCCTCCCCCACCCTCCCGAACCCCCCCAAAATGTTAAGTTACCTGGTTGGGGGGGGGGGGTGTCCCGGCGCGATCTCCCGCTCTCGGGCCATCGGCGCCATTTTGACTACCACTGATAAAAATGGCGCCGATGGCCCGATAAAAAAAAACCCACCCCGACCCTTTACAAATTACCCCTTTGCTTCTCCCACCCTCCCGACTCCCCAAAAACCTTTTACATGTGCCTGGTGGTCTAGCGGGGGGTCCGGGAGCCATCCCTTCAATCATACCCTCGGTGCCGGTGCCGGTGCTGGAGGTTTCAAAATGGCACCGATCGCCTTTGCCCTCATTATGTCACAGGGAGCGACAGTGTAAGGTACCATCTAAAGAGAAGTTTGTAACTGTTTTCAGCTAGGTGTGCAGAAATAGCGGATCCTTTCAAAAGATAAACTCCATTCTTCCTCTGTAAAAACCTGCCCCAAATCCTTTTTCCCAAGCTCTTAAATGAGTTGGAGTGTTAGCTAAGTCTGTGTTCAATATCATGTATAGTTTAGAAATCACTACCCTTGTTTAATCAGTCTGTTCACATATATTTTCCAGCATAGTCTTACCCAAGGAGAGATGCGCACCAATATTCTTTCTTTTCAAAAAGTGCTTTCCTTAGAAAAACTATATCTTAACTGTAATTGATCAAAAGACACCATTCCACCTGTTCCCAAATGTGTTTTAATTGTGTTAAACCACCCGATTTCTAAACTTTAAAGGAGCCCAGAGGAACACACGAGGGAAAAGATGTATTAAGAAATGTCAGTAAAATAAAAATAGTCTCTTTTGCCTACAAACCAACTTTGCCATGACTTCCAGATATTAAGGATATTGCAAGTGGTTGGAGCCATCCCTGCACAAGCCCACCAAGTATGATGTGGCTGCCATATTAAGGCTAGAAGAGGAATAGTACCCATCCATTCCTGTTCCATAGACACCCATTGTTTGACATCTTTAGTTTTATGCCAGTCTACTGCTGCTCACAGTTGGGCCGCTACTTAATACCAGGATAGGTTTGGCACAGTTAATCCTCCAAGAGCCTTAGTTTAAAATTTCACCCTTTTAAATACCCTGGGAGGTCTCCTTCTCCAAATATAGTCAAAAAGCCTTTTCTTCCAAGCTCTCAGCAAAACTTTTGGTATATTAACTGGAAGGATCTGAAATCCAATCCCTTAAGATTTTCCCTGGCCTTATATAAGAGAGATAAGATCAGACTAGACCTATGTAATTGATGTTTTTGCTATAGAATGTTTATTTTAGCTCTTAGTTTAAGCTATCTGTTCTGATGGCTGGCCACGGTACCACGTGGCCAGCCACACTTACCCCCCGAGCCGGTCCAGCCCTCCTTCTTGGGCCGCGGCAGGAAAGCTTTCCATGGCCTCGGATGTTCACGTCAATGTGAGGGCCTATTTAAGGCAGCCCCTGCTGCCCAAACCTTGCCTCAGCAACAGGTCGCACTCTCGAGAGTCAGCAAGTTGCTCCTTGTGTTCCAAGCTCCTGTTCCTGCTTCTTTGTCTCCTCGCTCCAGTTCCTGCTTCTCCGTACACCTGTTCCAGCTCTTCCTCGCCTTTCCTCCTGGTCCCGTGTCCCTGTCCTGGATCCGCTCTTCTGGTCCTTGGATTGTTCTTCTGATTTTAACCCTGGTACGTTCTTCAGTTTTCGTCTGTCTACTGCCTGCCCTGACCTTTGGCTTGTTTCCTGGACTTTGTCTGCCTGCTGCCTGCCCTGAGTTTTAGCCTGTTTCCTGGATTTGTCTGTCTGCTGCCTGCCTCTGACATTGGCCTGTCTGGTTCTGCTTTCACCTGTCATCCTCCTGGATTCGTCACTCAGAGATTCACACCTAAGTCTAGCCGGCCCCAGTAGCCATGATGGGGTTGACACTTGGTGGGGTTGACACTTGGTGGGGTTGACACTAACAGTGAAAGGAGATCCCCTCCACAATTCCCCATTGATGGCAGGCAGAGCAGAGCGATGCAGAGACCCAACTGGACCTTCACCACTACCAACCCTCGTTCCCCGCAGGTTGAGCCCCAGTACCCAAGGGCTCAACCTGCGGGGAACGAGGGTTGGTAGTGGTGAAGGTCCAGTTGGGTCTCTGCATCGCTCTGCTCTGCCTGCCATCAATGGGGAATTGTGGAGGGGATCTCCTTTCACTGTTAGTGTCAACCCCACCAAAGTCATATCACAACAGCTTGCAGAAGCCATGGACCCGGCAGACCTCTCAGGCCTCCAGGTCATACCAAGGTCTGGCTCAGAAACTTCAGCAACAGCAGCAGTTCCTGGAGATGTTGGCAACATTGTTGGACCGCATAAACGCCTGCCTCAACGCTTCAGAAGCTTCTACCAACACTCCTCCTCCTCAGACAGCACCTGTGGCCTCCATCATTCGCCTTCCGGCTCCTCCTAGATATGCTGGCTACCCCAAGCAGTGCCACGTGTTCCTCAACCAGTGCTTTATGCACTTCACCTTGTAGCCTGTAAATTTTCTATGGATGTCATCAAAACCATGTTCATTCTCTCCCTCCTTAATGGGAGAGAGAGAATGAAGTAGGAGCATGAAGACCCACCTCTTCAGGACATGCAGTGTCCAGATGCTTAAATAGATGTTTGATGAGCCAGGCCATCTAGCCATGACAGGGTCTGATATCTTGTACCTTTGCCAGTGGGCAAGGCCCCTTATAGACTACATGATAGAATTCCACATCATGGCAATGGAACTTGGTTGGAAGGAGGACTGTCTAAAGAGTATCTTCTTGGAAGGACTGTCCTCACATATTAAGGATGAGCTGGTGGCCAGAGAGGTCCCAGAGTCCTTGGATGAACTGATTGACTTGGCTGGAAGAGTAGACCGTCACCTCTAGTAGTGAGTTCGAGAACTTCAGTATCCGAGCTGCCCCATCACATTGGAATATCCTTTTCTTGTCCACTCACCACTCTCCGCTGTGGTATGCCCCAATGAGCCCATGCAGCTAGGACGAAACCCATTGACATCTGAGGAGAGACAACATCAATGGGCGATGGGCATATGCCTGTATTGTGCCAGGAAAGGTCACTTCCTTGCTCAATGTCCAGAGAAGCCGGGAAACTCCCAAGCTTAGGACCCACCAGGGAGGTGGCCCTAGGCTTCACTAACCCCACTCCCTGTTACCAATCTGTTAGAATCTGCTCCTCCAGAGGGGAGGAGTTAGCAATCTATAGAATCTGCTCCTTCAGAGGGGAGGAGTTAGCAATCTGATAGGATCTGCTGCCGGATACTCCTGTAAGGGGAGGAGATAGCAATCTAATGTACTTCTGCTAGCGGGTTGGCAATCTGAGGCAAATCTGCAAAGGAGTAGCAATCTGTTGTGGGATATTCTAAGTGGATGGAAGGAGCTAGCAGATGAAAATAGCTGTATGATAGAATCCTCTACCCAAAGGGGAGGAGTAGCAATTTGTAGTGAACTGCCTCCTATGGGTTTGCTAAGGAATGGCAATATGCTATGATGTAGACTGCAGAGCTGGTAATCTGTACCAGCGGAGTATTGGAGATGGTGCTCAGCTGGGCAGAAGGTAATTAGGTGAATCCTTGGGCCGATGGCAGATGACAGCACCCCCAGGAGGAAGTCCCAAGAGGGACTACCGGCTAGACTGGAGTATGAAGACAGACACAGATAGTTCTTTTATTAGATAAGTAGTATAACCACCAGGGGTGGCAGTTGTGAGCTGGTATGCCCGGCAGGGCTGAAGTCCCTCAGATACTGGAACTGCGATTCCAAGGTTGCTGAGCTGCAAAGAGACTGTAGATAGTGAATAGACAGGATATGCAGTTATACATAGCCAGTACTAGATGATAACTCACATAAGGTCTTGAGATAGCTCAGTAGCTGGAAAGGGTTAGGCCCTCGAGGAGCGAGCACCTGGTTCCAGGGACAGCTCTGAGAGAGCGGTGGTCACTCATAATAATCTGTATCTGGAGTAGCTTCTTAATCAATAGAGAATCTTCAGAGTGTTCAGGAACATAGGCCCTCAAGGAGCAAGTTCCAGTTCCTATATACCATCTGAAATAGTAACTCACAATGTCTGTACATGCAATAGCTTCTGCCCAAGGAGAATCTTCAGAGTGTTCAGGAACATAGGCCCTTGAGGAGCGAGTACCAGTTCCTATCTGTAGTCTGAAATAATAACTCACAATGTCTGTCTCTTGCGATCGCTTCCAGGCAATGGAGAGTGTTCAGAGGGTTTAGGAACATGGGCCCTCAAGGAGCGAGTACCGGTTCCTTTCTGTAATCTGAAATAGAGAAAGAGAATGAGACCCCCGAGGAGCTGGTACCCCTGGTAGGTCCGGAGAGGCAATGTTGCAAGAGTGAAGTGGGTCCGAAGGAAATCCCGCAAACAATCCTTTGAGTGCAAAGTAGTCTTGGACAGCCGAAGCTAGTCCAATCGGAGTCCTTGCTAACTCGCTCTGTTAGCAAAAGTAAAGACCTTTTATGTTAGAAGCGGATGACGTCAATACAGGGGGACACCCCTGAGGTTCACGCCCTTGCTGGTACTTCAGAACGTGCGCACACACCCTACGTCATGAGGAACATGGCGGATCCACAGCACCGAGCCGGCCTGGGGACGCCAGGGAGAAGCGGTATGGAGATGCCATGGCATCAAGCCATCCATCAGGCACGGAGGGAGTCGCCACACAGGTAGAGAGGGTGGAGCGAGGGCGAAAGCAGGCACAAATGCAACACTCCCCAACTCGTGCTTCCTGTGGCTTTTTGCTCGCGCAGTCAGGAATTCCAGACCCAGACCCTCATTGATTTTGGAGCAGGAGGGAACTTCATCATGAAGAGTATGGTGGAACACCTGAACTTACTTACCACCCTGCAGAACCAGCCTCTTGTAATCTCCTTGATCTCGGGAGATCCTCTCCCAGGATGAATCACTGAGACCATGCTTCCCTTGCAGCTGTGCACTGGCTTGCTGCACCTGGAGATGATTACCTTCCACGTGATCAAGAAGGCTGTACACCCGGTCATCCTTGGGTTGCCATGGTTGCAATTGCATTCCCCCACTATCAATTGGGAGACCCTCCAACTTAGTAAATGGGGTTCCTGCTGCCATCAAGATTGCCTCCTACCTCCCGTGGTGTTCCTCACTGCCACTGTTCTGGACCTGTCTCTGCAGTACGCCGATTTTTCAGATGTATTCTCAAAGGAAAAGGTGGAGATCCTCCCAGAACACCATCCCTATGACTACGCCATCAACTTGATCCCTGGCACTGTCCCTCCGCACGGGAGAGTGAATCCTCTCTCCCTTCCAGAAATAGAGGCCATAGCACAATATATCCGGGAGAATCTGGAGAGAGGATTTATTCGCCCCTCCACATCACCGGCAGGGGCAGGGTTCTTTTTTGTGACCAAGAAAGATGGTACCCTCCAGCCCTATATCGATTAACAGGGCCTCAATGCAATCACTAATAAGGACTGCTATCCTCTACCCCTCAACACAGAGTTGCTGGATCACTTGCAAGGGGCCAAAATCTTCACTAAACTGGACCTCTGAAAAGCATAAAACTTGGTCCGCATTAGACCTGGAGATAAATGGAAGACTGAATTTAACACACACAATGGCCACTATGAGTACCTGAAAAACAAAGAGGTAGGCGATCTATAATGGCCGTCAGGTGAACAAAAAGAGAATAGATGCTTTAATCTTTTCCAAATATTTATTAAAGTAGAGACGTATTCATAACAATGCCCGACTCAGGCCGAGTTTCGCAGCTCAACAGCCGCTGCCTCAGGGGCTTTGACAATCAAGAATCTCAGATGAATTACAATAGTATGAAATCATCGAGGGAAGGTAACTGTGAACCAGCGCTGTAAAATAACTTGCAAACTGCTGTCACATATCAAGTCTCTACTCGCAGTCCTGAGCTGCAAAACTCAGCCTGAGTCGGGCATTGTTATGAATACATCTCTACTTTAATAAATATTTGGAAAAGATTAAGGCATCTATTCTCTTTTTGTTCACTATGAGTACCTGGTCATGCCCTTTGCCTTGTATAATGCCCCTGTGGTGTTGGGAGACCCTCCAACTTAGTAAATGGGGTTCCTGCTGCCATCAAGATTGCCTCCTACCTCCCATGGTGCTCCTCACTGCCACTGTTCTGGACCTGTCTCTGCAGTACTATTGTAATTCATCTGAGATTCTTGATTGTTAAAGCCCCTGAGGCAGCGGCTGTTGAGCTGTGAAACTCGGCCTGAGTCGGGCATTGTTATGAATACGTGTCTACTTTAATAAATATTTGGAAAAGATTAAAGCATCTATTCTCTTTTTGTTCACCTGACGGCTTTGCCAATTTCTACAGACATTTTATTACCAACTTTTCTCAACTGGTTGCCCTGCTCACGACCCTTACTAAGGAAGGTGCTAATCCCAAGAAGTTGCCTGAGGAGGCAATCTCCGCATTCTTCAGGCTGAAGCAGGCCTTCTTACAGGAGTCATGTCTTCATCACCCGGATCCCACTTGTCAATTCATCATGGAGATTGACGCTTCTGCCATCTCAGTTGGAGCAGTTCTAGACCAACTCCCCCCTAAAGGGGCCTTCTATTCCTGTTCCTATTTGTCGTGGAAGTTCACTCCCATGGAGAAGAATTATGGCATCGGGGATAAAGAACTCCTGGCCATAAAGTTGGCCTTTGAGGAATGGCATCAATGGCTAGAAGGGGCACAACACAATATCACAGGCTACACTGACCACAAAGAGCACCTTCGTCATGCCCAGCGATTGAACACCTGTCGAGTTCACTGGTCCCTATTTTTCTGCCTTTTCGACTTCATGGTAAAGTAGAGACCAGCCAAGAAGAACATCAGATCGGATGCCCTTTCACGGTCCTTTGACATTGAGGAGAACACGGATTCCCCTGGACATGTGATTGACCCTGCACGGGTTTTACTGGCCACATCATACACTGTTCCTACCAGGAAAACAGTGATTTCTACTAGAATTCCATAACACATGCTGGAATGGTCCCACGATTGTTGAGTGAAGGCCTATATGGATTCATGCCCCACCTGTGCTTGACAAAAACCCTTGGTAGGGTGACCAATTGTGATGGAGAAGGTACAGAGAAGGGCTACCAAAATGATAAGGGGAATGGAACAACTCCCCTATGAGGTAAGACTAAAGAGGTTAGGATGTTTCAGCTTGGAGAAGAGACGACTGAGGGGGGATATGATAGAGGTGTTTAAAATCATGAGAGGTCTAGAACGGGTAGATGTGAATCAGTTATTTACTCTTTCGGATAGTAGAAAGACTAGGGGGCACTCCATGAAATTAGCATGGGGCACATTTAAAACTAATCGGAGAAAGTTCTTTTTTACTCAACGCACAATTAAACTCTGGAATTTGTTGCCAGAGGATGTGGTTAGTGCAGTTAGTATAGCTGTGTTTAAAAAAGGATTGGATAAGTTCTTGGAGGAGAAGTCCATTACCTGCTATTAAGTTCACTTAGAGAATAGCCACTGCCATTAGCAATGGTAACATGGAATAGACTTAGTTTTTGGGTACTTGCCAGGTTCTTATGGCCTGGATTGGCCACTGTTGGAAACAGGATGCTGGGCTTGATGGACCCTTGGTATGACCCAGTATGGCATTTTCTTATGTTCTTATGTTCTTATGACCTTGGGGGCTGTTACAGCCGCTGCTAGCCCCCAAGGAACCCTGGACCCACCAGTCTACCAATTTTGTGGTAGACCTCCCTCTCTCTAGCAGCAACCATATCATTTGGTTTGTCATTGACCATTTTTCCAAAATGGCTCATTTCATTGCACTTCCAGCCTTACCATCTACCCCAGAGCTGGCAAAGCTATTCACCACACACATCTTTCATCTTCATGGGCTGCCATATCACATCACCTTAGATCGAGGCATCCAGTTTACTTCCAAGTATTGGTAGACCCTCTGCCACAAGTTCAATATCAAGCTGGATTTTACATCAGCTTACCACCCCCAAGCGAATGGACAAGTAGAACATATGAATCAGACCCTCAAAACATTCCTCTAAGCATCCATAAATGAGAGACAATACAATTGGGCTGCTCTCCTTCCCTGGGCAGAGTTTTCACACAATTCCCACATTAACATGGCCACTGGGTCTTCTTCTTTCCTTGTAGTATATGGTAGACAATCACTTCCACCACTTCCTCTACCCTTGGTCATCCTGTCACTGGAGGCCCAACTGACAATGCAGGAGCTTCATGACCTTTGGACCTGAACCAAGGGCATGATTCAAAAGGCAACTCAGAGAGCAAAGAATTTCATGGATAGACACTAGCGCCCAACACCCCAGTTTAGACCAGGAGATAAGGTCTGGTTAAACACCCATAACATCCGCCTTCGAATACCTTCCATGAAGTTGCACCTCATTACATTGGCCCATTCTCCATCCTGAGCCACATCAGTCCTGCCACGTACGAAATCCGACTCCCCACAACCTTAAGGATCCACGATGTTTTCCACATCTCTCTTCTCAAACCAGTGGTCTTGCCCTAGCCCACCAGGAGAATCCCGACTCTGCAGAAGACATATTCTGATGAAGATCAGGTATACCAAGGGAAAGAAGTATTGGACGTTCACTGCAGGAACAAAAAATAGGAATATCTGTTATCATGGAAGGGATACGGCCCAGAGGAAAACTCTTGAGAGCCAGTGTCCAACATTTTAAATAAAAAACTTCTCCAAAGCTTCCATGCCTTACATCCAAAGAAGCTCAAGTCCCAGGAAGGGGGGCTTAGAGAGGGGGGTACTGTTGTGATGGCTGGCCGCAGTACCACTCGGCAGCCACACTTACCCTCCGTACTGATTCAACCCTCCTTCCGGCACCCGGAGCCGCCACTGCTGCTTCCTTCCTGCACGGTGGGGAGCTGGTACTGAAGCTACTGCGCCACCTGCTTCAGCTCCTCTTAGGTGCACACACGCGGTTCACTGCAGCATTTAAAGGAGTCGTGGCGGGAAAGCGTTCCATGGTCCTGGATGTCATGTCAATGTGAGGGGCTATTTAAGACAGCTCCTACTGCCCAAACCTTGCCTCAGCAACAGGTCGCACTCTCCAGAGTCAGAAAGTTGTTCCGCACGTTCCAAGCTCCTATTCCTGCTTCTTCACCTCTCCGCTCCAGTTCCTGCTTCATGCTCCTGCTCCAGCTCTTCCTCGCCTTTCCTCCTGGTCCCACACCCCTGTTCCAGATCCGCTCTCCTGCTTCTTGGATGGTTCTTCTGGTTTTGACCCTAGTACATTCTTCGGTTTTCATCTGTCTGCTGCCTGCCCCGATCTTTGGCTTGTTTCCTGGATTTCATCTGTCTGCTGTCTGTCCCTGACCTCGGCCAGTCTGGTTCTGATTTTGCCTGTTGTCTTCCCGGATTCGTCACTCAGAGACACATGCCTAAGTCCAGCCGGCCCCGATACCCAAGGGTTCAACTTGCAGGGAATGAGGTTTGGTAGTGGTGAAGGTCCACTTGGGTCTCTGCACCGCTCTGCTCTGCCTGCCAATGACAGGACCTGCAGAGAGGATCTCCTTCTGCTGGTTTTAGTCAACCCCACCCTCGGCCCAAGGGTCCACATCGCAACACTATCTTTTTCTTTTTAGATAAGAAGCTCTGGATATCAAGAGAACCCAGACAAAGGCCTTCAAGCAATCCCAAATCCCTACAGGATTATTATTATTATTATTATTTATTTCTAAGAACTCTATAATGTTTTTTGCTAAACTAGCAGAAAAGTCCTCATCCAATAATAAAGATTAATTTAATCTCCAGAATTTTTGTCCAGAGTCATAATTTACAAATAAAATACCTAACCATACTTGTGAATGATCGGACCAGGGAATGGCCTCTATATCTACTTTGGAGACCCTATCCACTAACCCTTTATCCACTAAGAAATAATCAATTCTCAAGTAAGTTTTGTGTAGAGCAGAATAAAAAGTATACCTCCTAGAGGTTGGAAAATGGGATCTCCAAATATCAACCAGGTTCCAGTCTTCCATTAGATGTTTCAACTTCTCCTTGTGAATTTATGATGTTGTAGTCACAAACCCTGAGATGTGTCAAGCCTAGAGTATTTGACTAAATAAAAATCCCCCCCCCCACCCTTTTCCCTGTCCCCCACCCCCTAACTCATAAACCAAGTCATATTGGACATATTGTATATAGGCTATATGCCATTTCTATATACCCACATCTAATATTTAATTTTAATTTTATTCATATGTTACAATGTTCCTTATATTTATTGTTTAATCAACTGTTCTCTTGTTACAATGTAAAATAGGGCAGTTCCGGCTCTATTCAACCTGTTTTCTGGAAACCGATGTGATATCTCGATCGAATGTCGGTATACAAAAGAAATAAATAAAATGAGATTTCCATCACAGACACCAGAGAGAACTTGGTTAAACTTATCAAAAAATATCCCACTGATCCCTGTTTGGGACATAGTGATCTGCAAAGGTGTAATGAATACCACTTATCACTACCTGCAAAATAATATATCTACCCAGAAGGTTCCTTATACAATTTTTACATTCAAAAATCAGCTCTTTGGATATCAAAATTCTCACCCCTGCATATTTAACAAGTTTAGAACTAGGTGCAAAGAAACTGTGTGGAAGAAATGAAAGTCCTCAAAATCTTCAAAGAACCTCAGAACAAAAGCAAAGAAAGAGCACAAACCTGATCTATCCCAAGATAAGTAACAACTCTCCAGTAATCTCCTCCTGCCTACGCTCTTACTTCTTTTATTAAATATTCAATCACTATCAAAGAAAATCCCACTTATAAATGATCTACTAGAGAATCTAAATCCCACTATCTTCTCTATTACAGAAACATGGCTGAAAGAAAACGATAACATCTTATTAAATCAAATTTATCACCCCAACTATGATATCTTCCATTTCCTCAGTCAAAACCGTAAAGATGGGGGAAATATCTGTAAAAAAGAACTTAAACTTAAACCGTACATAGCAGAGATCAACCCTCCATATGAAGTGGCAATACTAAAATCAACACAAATAAACATTGGCTTAGTCTACTGCCCACCTGGAACACTCCAAAAGACTGCTCACCTCTAATCAAAATTTTCACTACCACAGCATTTCCAACCCCAGAATTGACTCTAATAGTAGGTGATTTCAACCTAAATGTAGACAGCATATCAAAAAACCACAATATGTGAAATATTTTTAGACACCATGGAAGCAATGGGATGGTCACAATATGTAACCAACCCTACTCACAAGCAGGACACATCCTTGACCTAATTTTCACCAGTCACAATAACTGCAATAATCAATACTACATACAAGATAATACCCTGGTCAGATCACCACCTCATTAAAGTGGGAAATACCCTCCTCACCACATAATGAACAAACCCATATAATAATCACTTTCACATACAGAAAAAAGGTGGAACAGAAATACTCGGAAAACAATACAAATGAAATAACTGAGTTTGAACACATTAATGCCTCAATAGGGATGTGAATCGTGTCCTCGATCGCTTAACGATCGATTTCGGCTGGGAGGGGGAGGGAATCGTATTGTTTGCCGTTTGGGGGGGTAAAATATCGTGAAAAAATCGTTAAAAATCGTTAAAAATCGAAAAATTGAAAAACCGGCACATTAAAACCCCCTAAAACCACCCCCGACCCTTTAAATTATAATCCCCCACCCTCCCGAAACCCCACCCAAATAACTTAAATAACCTGCGGGTACAGCGGCGGTCCGGAACGGCAGCGGTCCGGAACGGGCTCCTGCTCCTCAATCTTGTCGTCTTCAGCCGGCGCCATTTTCCAAAATGGCGCCGAAAAATGGCGGCGGCCATAGACGAAAAAGATTGGAACGGCAGGAGGTCCTTCCGGAACCCCGCTGGACTTTTGGCAAGTCTCGTGGGGGTCAGGAGGCCCCCCAAGCTGGCCAAAAGTTCCTGGAGGTCCAGCGGGGGTCAGGGAGCGATTTCCCGCCGCGAATCGTTTTCCGTACGGAAAATGGCGCCGGCAGGAGATCGACTGCAGGAGGTCGTTCAGCGAGGGTCCGGCGCCTCGCTGAACGACCTCCTGCAGTCGATCTCCTGCCGGCGCCATTTTCCCGTACGAAAACGATTCGCGGCGGGAAAATCGCTCCCTGACCCCCGCTGGACCTCCAGGAACTTTTGGCCAGCTTGTGGGGGGCCTCCTGACCCCCACGAGACTTGCCAAAAGTCCAGCGGGGGTCCGGAAGGACCTCCTGCCGTCCAATCTTTTTCGTCTATGGCCGCCGCCATTTTCGGCGCCATTTTGGAAAATGGCGCCGGCTGAAGACGACAAGATTGAGGAGGCAGGAGCCCGTTCCGACCGCTGCCGTTCCGGACCGCCGCTGGACCCGCAGGTTATTTAAGTTAATTTGGGGGGGGGGGTTCGGGAGGGTGGGGGATTTAATTTAAAGGGTCGGGGGTGGGTTTAGGGGGTTTTAGTGTGCCGGCTCACGATTCTAACGATTTATAACGATAAATCGTTAGAATCTGTATTGTATTGTGTTCCATAACGGTTTTAAGACGATATTAAAATTATCGGACGATAATTTTAATCGTCCTAAAACGATTCACATCCCTAATGCCTCACTATCCTTTGACTCCTGGGATAAAGACATCAATGAAATATGCCCAATCCAGAAAAAACATTCCAAAAGGAAAACAACACAACTAAACAAAATAACCCTTAGTACAGTGAGGAGCTAAGACACAATAAACATACCCTGAGAAATCTGAAAATCAATGGCAGAAATGTCAATCTACGATATCTCTAGAAAAATATAAATCCTTATTAACAAAATCCCGTGAACTAATCAATAAAGCAAAAAAAGAATATTACGCAAAACAGATTCATGGTGTAATATTTAATTTCAAACTGCTCTTTGAAACAGTTGAAAACCTAATCAAGGACCCATCCTCCTCCATCTCAAATAGTTAAGACTTTTCAAAAAACTCATGCAATATGCTACCTCGCTATTAAACAAAATAAATACACTATAATCACAATTCTCCACCTGCTTACCAACAAAAGAGCCTGAAATGGTCAAGTGAAATGGAACATGTTTGAACCAGTTTCTAAATTTGAAATAAACCAAATCATCACAAAAATTAGGCTTGCTTCCCACCCACTTGACCCTGAAAACAGTAAACAGCATAATAACTCAGATATTTAAAACCATAATAAACCACTTGCTAGCTGAGGGATTAGTCCCCAAAAAGGCCAAACAAGCATGATTAAACCAATCCTAAAAAATAAAAATGGCAGAATCGATGATTGGAGCAGCTACCAACCAATATCCAACCTGCCTTACATTGCTAAAGTCCTAGAAAAAGCAGTATTATCACAATTAGAGAACCACCTAGAAGACAACAATATATAATACCCAAACCAATTTGAATTCAGAAAAAAATCACTCAATAGAAACCCTCCTCATCTCCTTAGCCAACCGTGTACTACAAGGGTTTGACAACAATGAATCATATATTCTGGTACTAATTGATCTAATATCAGCATTTGATACAATTGACCATTCCCTGCTTTGTCACCAGCAAAGAGAAACTGGAATAGATGGAAATGTTAATAAATGGTTCTCTTCCTTCCTAAAAGACAGGTCATTCCAAGTCAAACTGGGTAATCAAATTTCTGATAACTTCCCAATTGATACAGCACTCTCGGCCACACTATTCAACATCTATTTGTTGCCTTTATGCACATAACTAGCAAATCTAGGAATCAACTTCTTCCTATATGCAGATGAAATACAATTCTACATCCCACTTGACAAAACATTTGAAAAAACTGCATCGTCTCTGACAAAATACATGAAGGACATACAACAAAAACTTTCTCACTCAAACTAACTCTAAACCCTAAAAAAACTGAAATTGTGTGGTTAAGGAGAGATAACATGATAATCAAACTGCCAACCCTAGACCTAGGAATTATTAATATTACTCCCACAGATCAATTACGATTAGGGATGTGAATCGTTTTTGAACGATTAAAATTATCGTCAGATAATTTTAAAATCGTCCAAAATCGTTAGAGTGCACGATACAATACAAATGCCCCCGATTTATCGTCAGGGACATTTGTATTGTATCGTTAAATAGGGCACAGGAATTATTTGGGGGAGGGCAGGAAAACCGGCACACCAAAACAACCCCTAAACCCACCCCGACCCTTTAAAACCATTCCTTACCCTCCCCCACCCTCCCGAACCCCCCCAAAATGTTAAGTTACCTGGTGGTCCAGTGGGGGGGGGGAGGGGTCCCGGCGCGATCTCCCGCTCTCGGGCCATCGGCGCCATTTTGGCTGCCACTAATTAAAATGGCGCCGATGGCCCGATAAAAAAAAAAACCCCACCCGACCCTTTAAATCGACCCCCCTTAGCCTCCCCCACCCTCCCGACCCTTTTTTTTAGGGAGGCACGCACCGCTAAAAAAAAAAAATCCACCCAACCCTTTAAATCGACCCCCCCAAAACTTTTAAAATTACCTGGTGGTCCAAGGGGGCCTCGGGGGGCCTTGGCGAGAGATCCAGAGGGGCCTTGGGGAGAGGAGAGATCCAGGGGAGCCTCGGGAAGAGATTTCCCATTCCCAGGCATCAGCTGTTCTAAAAAAAAAATGGCGCCGATGCCCCTTTGCCCTTACCATGTGACAGGGTATCCGTGCCATTGGCCGGCCCCTGTCACATGGTAGGAGCACTGGATGGCCGGCACCATCTTTAAAGATGGCGCCGGCCATCCAGTGCTCATCAGCCCCTATTATACTATACTCTATAATAGGGGCTGATGAGTAAAGATGGCCGGCGCCATCTTTAAAGATGGCGCCGGTCATCCAGTGCTCCTACCATGTGACAGGGGCTGGCCAATGGCACGGGTACCCTGTCACATGGTAAGGGCAAAGGGGCATCGGTGCCATTTTTTATTTTAGAACAGCTGATGCCTGGGAACGGGAAATCTCTTCCTGAGGCCCCCCTGGATCTCTCCTCTCCCTGAGGCCCCCCTGGTACTCTCCCTGAGGCCCCCCGAGGCCCCCCTGGACCACCAGGTAATTTTAAAAGGTTTTGGGGGGGTCGGGAGGGGGGGTTGATTTAAAGGGTCGGGTGGGTTATTTTATTTTAGCGGCGCGGGCCTCCCTAAAAAAAAAAAAAAAAAAATAGCGATGTGAATTGGAATCGAAAATGATTCCAATTCACATATCTTAATGATCAGATTTCCCCCCCCCCCCCCCAGCCAAATCTGATCGTTAAGACGATCTGGCACACGATTCACATCTCTAATTACGATAATGGGAGCACTGAGAGGAGAGGATCACCTTGCTGGTGGCTGAAAGGAATCAGTAAGTTTTTGCTTGGGACATTGTCTTTTTCAAAAGTATTGGGGCAAAGTTAACTATTTGGGAATATTATTTAGTGTGTTTATGCTTTTAATAGTAAGGCAGCGAATAAACAAGTTAGACTGTATTTTTAAATGGTCAGTCAGTAAGGCAGCTAGTAAGCAGTAGTTAGTGTGTTTATTTTTAAAAGTCTGTAAGGCAACTAGTAAGCAGAACTGAGTGTTTGTATTTAAAAAAAAAAAAAAATTAGCCAGAAGCTAGAAATAAACTAGGAGCAGTGTATACCTAAGTAAAAAGGTTGAAAAGTTCAGTTCAGTTACTCACCCTGTTGAGGTAGTGTGATTTGGTTTGATTAGGTACCAACATTTGATAATCAAGAGAGCAGTGAGTCACTCTGGCTGACTAACTAAAGTTAGACTGTTTGGATTTCTCAACCCTCCCACCCCTTGCTCATCCTTTAATTTTCACAAAAAAAAACCAAAAAAAACTTTATTGAGACTTTGATCAGTCCCTTGTAGGCCACTACCAGACATATAGTGAATTCACTAATACATTTAAATGATGTTAATTAGACACATTCCTACTCCCATAGCAACCTAAAACTTAACTAGGAACTGAACAAAAATGAGATGAAGGCAGCATCCCAGCAGCAAGAGGGGGGCTTCCCAGTCTTTTACATTGAGTGTCACATGTATGATTTTTTACCCGCCGGTGAGAAGTTGTACATGTGCATGCGATGCAAAGAGCTCCTGGCTCTCAGAGAATGAGTCCGATCTCTGGAGGCTAGAGTGTCAGAAATGGAGGAGCTGAGGCAGACAGAGAGGTATATAGATGAGACCTTCAGGGACATAGTAGCCAAGTCCCAACTTCAGACTGGCAGCCCTGGTGCTGCCTTGGAGGAAGAAGGTCTCATGATTGGAGGACATCAAGCGGGTACAGCAGGAAAGGATCCTGTAGCAAGGACCTGCTCTCCAGGTGATGCATTGTCCTTTCACACCGAGGATATCTCCCCAAGGCCTACTGCCCAGGAGGGAAGGGTTAGGTCAGCCGTCATAGTTGGTGATTCGATTATTAGGAATGTAGATAGCTGGGTGGCTGGTGGGCATAAGGATCGCCTGGTAACATGCCTACCTGGTGTGAAGGTGGCAGACCTCACATGTCACCTAGATAGGATTTTAGACAGTGCTGCGGAGGAGCCGGCTGTCGTGGTACATGTGAGTGCCAATGACATAGGAAAATGTGGGAGGGAGGATCTGGAAGCCAAATTTAGGCTCTTCGATAGAAAGCTTAAATCCAGAACCTCCAGGGTAGCATTCTCTGAAATGCTCCCTGTGTTATGAATTAGAATGTGACCCTTGTTCCGAGGTAGAGTCAGCGCTACCAAAGAGGAAGATACCTCTTTTGTCTCTACCGACGGATGGCAGGGCCTGTTGATGAAGATGTTCTGGACGAAGCCTCACCCTGGAAGCGCGTGATTCCCCCAGGAGGAGCCCGTAGGGACACGGCCACTGGGTCTTAGGAGACTCCCTAAAGAGTGTAGATAGTCTGGATGCAGGCGCCTCCTGCAGGTCGTTGGTTCCAGACAGCTGGCGCCTCCAGCAGGTCGTGCAGAGTCCGGGAATAAACGTTGGAGATAGTCCAAGGCAGTCCAGGGGTCGGAGTCCAAAGAGAGGTTGAGAGCCGGTCCAGGAGTAGACGGGAGAATGGTCCAAAGCCAGTCCCAGGTCAAAAGCCAGAGAAGGGTCCAAAGCCAGTCCAGATCAATGCCAGAGAAACACCACCCACCGGTCCGAAGTCAGGGGTCCAAGAGTCAATCCAACAGGAAGAAGCAGAAGCGGGATGAAGACGGAACCAGGAACACCAAACACAGGAACAGAGCACAGACCTCAATACCAAGACCATGACAATATTCGGTCATGGCTCCTTTAAATCTTGCTTCAGTCGCGCTCGCGGTTCCTAGAGAGCTGAGGGGTAGGAGTCAGACCTCCGAGAACCAGACGGCCATGCGAGACAGCAGCAGCCCCCGCGAAAACCCAAACAGGTCCTTCCTCCACCGCGAGAGCCTCCAGCGCTCCCGTTGAGTAAAACTTAACATTGTGACCGCCAACTCGACTCTGGTTCCAGCCCGCAGTGGCCGGCGGCTGGGGTTCCTAACACCATGTTCCACGCACAGGTCACCAGAGGCAGGCAGAGCTCTAGAGTCTCAATGCGTGGATGAGACGATGGTGCAAGGAAGAGGGATTCAGTTTTGTTAGGAACTGGGGAACCTTTTGGGGAAGGGGGAGTCTCTTCCGAAGGGATGGGCTTCACCTTAACCAGGGTGGAACCAGACTGCTAGCGCTAACCTTTAAAAAGGAGATAGAGCAGCTTTTAAACTAGAACAAAGGGGAAAGCTGACAGTCGCTCAGCAGCGCATGGTTCGGGAGAGAGGTATCTTCAAAGGATACTAATGATGCATTAGAATTAGGGCATCCCGACAGTGAGGTTCCAATAATAAGAAAAGTAGTCCAAGTGCCTGAACTAAAAACTCACCTGAGCTAAAAAATTCTAACGTATCTCTATCAATTAAAAAGCAGAATGAAAATACAAACAAAAAACAAACTTTGAAATGTTTGTATGCTAAAACCAGAAGTCTAAGAAGTAAGATGGGAGAATTAGAATGTATAGCAGTGAATGATGACGTAGACTTAATTGGCATCTCAGAGACATGGTGGAAGGAGGGCAACCAATGGGACAGTGCTATAACGGGGTACACAAATTATATCGCAATGACAGAGAGGGCACCCGGGAGGCGGTGTTGGCACTTTATGTCCGGATGCATAGAGTCCAACAGGATAAACATCCTGCATGAGACTAAATGCAAAATTGAATCTTTATGGGTAGAAATACCTTGAGTGTTGGGGAAGACTATAGTGATAGGAGTATACTACCGTCCACCTGGTCAAGATGGTGAGACGAACAGTGAAATGCTAAGAGAAATTAGGGAAGCTAACCAAATTGGTAGTGCAGTAATAATGGGAGACTTCAATTATCCAACTTAAACAGAGGAAGTCAGCGGTTAACCACAACAAAGTCAAAAGCAAACAATGTGGAATCCAACAATTTTTTTTTTTAATTATAGCCTAAGAAGGTGTCAACAAGCCTGACGTTGTGTGACTTCTAATTAAAAGACACCAACTGGTCTTCTAATCATTCACCTTCATCATCTTTTAATAATTCAAAAATTATTTTTATAACATTTTTTCAATTTTTCTTAAAATAGTCCATTATGATCAAGAGTCTTGGAGAAAGTTCTTTTTTACTCAACGCACAATTAAACTCTGGAATTTGTTGCCAGAGGATGTGGTTAGTGCAGTTAGTATAGCTGTGTTTAAAAAAGGATTGGATACGTTCTTGGAGGAGAAGTCCATTACCTGCTATTAATTAAGTTTACTTAGAAAATCGCCACTGCTATTACTAGCAACAGTAACATGGAATAGGCTTAGTTTTTTGGTACTTGCCAGGTTCTTATGGCCTGGATTGGCCACTGTTGGAAACAGGATGCTGGGCTTGATGAACCCTTAGTCTGACCCAGTATGGCATGTTCTTATGTTCTTATGTAATGTAGATCGATGAGAACTTCACTATGAAAAATCATATAAGCAAATATATCAAAACAAGTTACGCCAAGCTGAGAATATTACATCAGCTGAAACCAAAGCTAACAATACAAGACTTCCAAACTGTCTTACAAACTTGGACTACTGCAAAACCCTATTACTAGGCCTACACTCAGGTCTTTTAAAACCACTACAGTTACTTGAAAATACCTCTACTAGACTCTTACTAGGAACAAGGAAATTTGAACACATCACTCCCTCACTGATAGCACTGCACTGGCTTCCTATATAATCCAGAATTCATTATAAAGTACTAACTCTAATTTTCAGTATCATCAACAATATTAACCCATATTTATTAGGAGTTATACTTCAACTTTACACACCACAGAGAGCCCTAAGATAAAAAAACAAAGGACTTATTATAGTTCATTCTAATTGGAACACACACCTATTGCAAATAAGAGACAGAATGTTTTCCATAGCAGGCCCAAAGTTGTGGAACTCTCTTCCAGAATCACTACTTCAGATAACAGAAAGAAAGAGTTTCAAGTTTCTTCACCCTTTGCCACCTTGGGAACTCATCATGCACTGAGGAGGAAGATCCAGAAGATCTATCACCGAAAAAATAATCATGCCATAGTCTTTAAGAAGCTCTTCCACTTCTAATACTATTTTGCCTCTACTATCATGCCTTTGGCCTGGATTTATCAAAATGCGGTAAATACCGCACGCGATAGGAAAAGGGGCGTATTTTATGCTAATTGCGTATTTATCGCAATTGGCGATAAATACCTGTGCGAAGAGCTAGTGCGATACCAGTTCATATTCTGCGATAAGTGCCAAGTATTTCCTGCAGTCAACCAGCTATTCTGGCCAGGCACTCTCTCTCTCTCTCTCTCTCTCTCTCTCCCCCTCCCCCCGGGGCTCTGGAGCCTTCAAATTGTCTAAACTAAGCCTTAGGGACACATCGCAAATGGCGAAGACACTTCATCGCATGGTCACGGCTGCTATCGCACAGCCTAACGCATCTGAAAGAGGTGTTGTTAAAATTTGCATTATGGCTGTGCGATACCTCTTCGCAGCCAGCCTAACCCAGCCCACTCTCCGCCCCTACTCCTCCCATTTTTGTAATTTGCATCGCACCATACGATATGGTGCGATCGCATGCGGTAAACACGTTTTCGCATGCGTTAAGGGCTTATCGCATGCGATAAAAGGCCTATCACATGCAAAAACGGGGCTTTTCGCATGCGATAAGCCCTTAACGCATGCAAAAACGCCTTACCGCAGTTTGATAAATGACCCCCTTTGTTTGAAAAGGCAATACCAAACAGGTATAGCAAATGGTATCCGATGTTCTCTCTGCACAGCATCGCTTGTTATGCCTCTCATCTTCAAAATGCTTATGCATTGTTATAGTGGAGAGGTCTGCTAGTATTGAAATTGATTCTGTTCCCAAGCCCACATAGGGGCCAGATTTTATAATCTGCGCACACGTGTACTTTTGTTCGCGCACCAGGCGTGAACAAGAGTACGCGGGATTTTAATAGATACGTGCGTAGCCGCGCATATCCATTAAAATCCGGGGTCGGCGCAAGCAGACGATGATGTCTCTGGGTTTATTACCCATCCTGAGCCCTATGAGCTCTTTCAATGTGTATGTCCATTATCCTGGCTTTATTATTTATGTTATTTATTTATAGACTTTTTCTATACCAGTGTTTGGAACCAGGACCTTCACATTGGTTTACAATCTCAGCAGTATTTATACATAAAAATACGTTAAAAAGAAATACTTACAATACAAACAGTTAGTATAAAAACTTAAAGATGAAGGCAAGACTAAAATTATCTAAAAACTAACAAATATAATAAAATGAATAAAAAATTTGCATAAAACAGTATAGTAATCGCAGTCACCATTACGCTTATCAATGTGATAGATGTCTTTCACATTCACTGTTCTACACCCTCTTTAAAAGCTTGATTAAAAAGCCACATTTTTAATGATTTCCTAAAGTGTTTCAAATTTGTCTCCAGTCTTAAACCTCTGCAGATTCTAATATATGTGCACAGATTTTAGTAATAGTGGCCTTGCAGTCTGAAAAAATTTCCAACTCAGGTATCCCACGAAACTTCACATTGCAGCATCTAGACCAATTTTCCAAATATTCTACTTTCTCTGCCAAAGCACTATTATCATTTTGCAAACTTTAGCATCACTGATTGAGTTTATCAATGAGCCCATGCTCATGGGCTCATTGACAAACTCCTCCTTGCATCTTATCTCCACCATTTCTTCCTGGAGATCGCTTATCTGGGCCATCAATTCTTTTTTATTATTTTTAATACCATTGTATAACTCACAGAATCAGGATCAAAATTCTGCCCTAGTTGGAGTTTCATCCTCAGGTAGTGTTTGCACTATCGCCTCACCTCGTATGTCTGTTGTATTGTGGCCTGTAGGGCCAGACTCACCAGGCTCACCACATACTTCTTCGTTGGTTCTCGCAAAGGAGAAGCACTTGAGATTGGCAATTATTTTCCTAGCTGCCCCATCCGGAAGTAAGTGCTTTTATGTGCTTACTTTATTTCCAGCAGATGAGATAAGATTGCAGGAATTTGGTCGCGATTGAATTTTGTGGGCATGAGAGCTACGGTTCAGGTGGCCATTAAGGTTGGTGATTTTGATCTGTTATAGCAATATTGGCATTAAATATTGCAAAGAGAAGTAATAACTTTCACTTATCTGACTGTTATGTGATATCCAAATAACTAAAGAAAAAAGAAAGGAAAAAGAGAAGGCACAACTGTATTACTGGAAAAACCTGCAAAAAAAAAGTCAGTTAACAGTATTGAACTTCAAAAATTATTTATTTACCTGCATATTCTCCCTATTACTTTTCTTAAATTTAATTAATTCATACAATTTAATTTCCTTAATTAACCCTCTTAAAGTTTATTTTTGCATTTCTTTTTTTTTTTTTTTTTTTTAATTAATCCTTTCAGTATTTAATGTACACTCTACCACAACCTTCTGTCTGTATCTGCAAGGAAGCCATTTATTGTGTTCCTTATTACACAATAGGAAGGGATGGAAATTGTTTAAAAGTAAACCCATACTATCGGGATAGAATATCGATTTATAAGTCAGTTGTTGAAGATAATTGGCTCTGTGAAAAGGGGAACTCTGTTAATAACTGATCCTATTAGTGACAGTCCAGTCTACATAATGACAAGGTATTTGTGTCCCTTTTCTAAACATAAATCTGCTGCAATGCATTGCCACAATCTGACTGGGAGTACTGTTGTCATTAGACTGTCTCTTTTTTGAACCAGTTTAGTGATCTAATGAAATGTGCTTTTATTTCAAAGCTGATCCCTAACCTCCGTAATGCTTCACTCTTTCTCTCTACCTTTAGTAAGGCCCTGCTGTCCTTCATGAATGTGAATTAGAATTTCCTCCATCATGAATTTGGATGTGTTGGCCATATGTCAGTAGGTTATTAAATTCTGACAACTAATCCTGTAGCAGGCACAGTAAATGCCTAACCTTGTGTCGATTGTCCCTGACATCAACTAGGATTACTTGCTTCACATCATCCTTTCTCGTGCCTTCCTATAGCTGATCCAGTTTGCTGCTTTAAGCAGTATGTCAGTTTTGACTGCCTTGACATGTGCTTCCATATCATCTTCAGTGTCTGAAGCAAATCTTTCTAACACTGGGTATCTTTTTCTCTGAATAGGGTATCCACAACAATAAGGGATTTCTATGGCACATATTTTTTCATTACCTCTAACCTCATTAACCATAACAAAAGTCTGTCACTTAAAGGAACATCATCTAGATTTTTACAGTTAATCAAAGGAACCAAGGGCTTGTGGTCTGTCAGCAATTTACAATTCTCAGAACGTAGAGGTAATGATAAATTGTTCACATGCCCAAACACAGCAAGACATTCCTTATCTAATCTGGACATAATGGATTTGTTCTGGAGTTAGACTCCTAGAGAAGAATGGCAGGAGTTCCAGTCCTTGCCATGAAGTTGTAGTAACTCACCTCATTTCATAACTACTGTCATCTTGCACTAACAGTTTTGGGCTTTGTAATGTCATAAAAGGCCAACACCTGTGCTGAAATTATCAGTGAATTCAACTTCTTCAATGCCTATCTTGAGATTTGTCCCAAAACCAGGCAGAGTAGAGTTCAGTTTCAAAAAGTTCATTGAGGGGCTTAGCCCATACTGGGAAACCAATTGGTAAAATAATAGGGAATGTGAATAAGTTTTTTGACGATTTAAAACAATCGTCAGATATATTTTAAATCGTCAAAAATCGTTAGAGCACGATCAGTAGCAATTCCCCCGATTTATCGTCAAAAAAATCGTAAATCAGGGGAGGGGGAGGGCGGGAAAAACCGGCACACCAAAACAACCTAAAACCCACCCCGACCCTTTAAAACAAATCCCCCACCCTCCCGAACTCCCCCCAAAATGTTAAATTTACCTGGGGCCAGTGGGGGGGTCCCGGCGCGATCTCCCGCTCTCGGGCCACGGCTGCATTAATAGAAATGGCGCCGGTGGCCCTTTGCCCTTACCATGATGACAGGGCAAGGTAGCGCCGGCGCCATTTTTGGTTCCTGGCACCCGACGTCCACGAGTGCAGGAGATCGCTCCCGGACGCCCGCTGGATCCCAGGGACTTTTGGCCAGCTTGGGGGGCCTCCTGACCCCCACAAGACTTGCCAAAAGTCCAGCGGGGGTCTGGGAGCGACCTCCTGCATGCGGGCCGTATGCCAATATTCCAAATGGCGCCAGCGCTACCCTTGCCCTCACTAGTCATACGGACAAAGGTCCCTGGGGGTCCAGCGGGGGTCCGGGAGCGATCTCCTGCACTCGTGACGTCGGGTGCCAGGAACCCAAATGGCGCCGGTGCTACCTTGCCTGTCACATGGTAGGGCAAAGGGCCACGGCGCCATTTCTATTAACGCAGCCGTGGGCCCGATGAGCGGGAGATCGTGCTGGACCCCCCCACTGGACCCCAGGTAATTTAAAACATTTTGGGGGGGATTCGGGGAGGGTGGGGGATTTGTTTTTAAAGGGTCGGGGGTGGGTTTTAGGGTTGTTTTGGTGTGCCGGTTTCCCGCCCTCCCCCGATATTAAATAACGATTTTTTAACCAAAAAACCATGACGATCAGATTCCCCCCCCCCAGCCCAAAATCGATCATTAAGACGATCGATCACACGATTCACATCCCTAGTAAATAAAGCTGAGTAATTAATCATATCCATGATACCATTCTTAATTCTGTGGTATTCTTGGGAGATGATAAATCCTGCATAGCTTTCTTACCTTCTCTGGATCAGGCCTTTCTCCAAAAACTCATCAATTGAATGGCCTAGGAACAGTAATTTGTTTTGTCCTATGACACAGTTTTCTCTCTTTAATTTCAGACCTGATTGTGTGAGTTTTTTCATCACTTTTCCTGGTTTTCGTTTGATTTTCCATACACAGCACATCATCCATGTATGCGGACATCCATCCCCATTCCTCGCAGGATTCTCAGGACATTTTTCTCTGAAAAACCGTTGGGTTATTTAAGTGGGAAGAGGCAAAAGTTGTACCAACCAAATGGTTTCATGAATCTGGTTCAGTTTAGCACTGTCTAGGGTAGAGAAGAACTGCCAAAACCCATTTGCAGCATCTATAGTAAGACAATTTGGTTCCTGCCAGTAAGAACTAGTATCTTCAATATAGGTAGGAACATTCCTTTCGCATTCTGTGTCTTCACTGAGCTTTTTTCAAGTCAACACAAAGTTGAATCCATCCATTCTCCTTCAGAACTACTATCTATTCGAGCGCACCATTACTGTAGGTTTGTTAATATTCTCTATAATTCCATTTTTTTGCTCATTCTCTTAATTCTTCCTCCACTTTGTAAGAAGTGGAACTGAAACTGCACTATACTGACTGCATAGGGTACTGCTCTGTCTTTCTGTAAGATTTTTATGGGTCCCCACACAGAAGGTCCATGTTAGCAGTTTCTTCCAGTTTTTTATGAGTCACATCTTTATAGTCATATTGAATCCCAATGGGTTGCCACTGAATTGACCTCTCACCACACAAAGCTAAAAGCTATAGTCTGTGCCTTTGTAGGTGATGTGGATAACAAACTGGCCCAGCCAGTCCAACTGACTCCCAGGGCTTTTTAAGTGTACCTGTATGCTCAGGAGTAGAGGACATCAGCCAAATTTCTTGTATGTGTTCTCTGAAGTTATTGTTACATCTGCTCCTGAATTTAATTTAAGGGCCACTCTACGTCCATAGACCATAAGGTGTACAATCCAGGCTGCCTCAGGGTCTCCTAAATCAGATACTAAGCCCAGAAAGTATGGATCTCTCTGACTGGCTTTTAAGTGAGATTGGCTTTTTTAAGGGTAATTTTGGATAATCATCCATAATGATAAAGTCTGCATGTACCTGTTACACACAAAATTTGCCGTTAATTTTCAAAGAGATTTTATGCACATAAAATTGCTATGAAAATGATGGGGTAAAGTTCCCTTTTAAGCACACAAATTACACACAGGATGTTACTGTACTGATGTGGACCCTTGGTCCGGAGAGAATGAGAGTACTCACCGAGGAAAAGTCCTGATGAACTCCTCACCGGGAGGTGGTGTGGGCAATAGTCCAGGCGAGGGTGAATCTCAGCTGCTTCAAGCCCTCCGAAGAGCGGATGGCCGGAGGCATCGGAAAGTCCCCGAGGAAACGGGTACCCACCAGAGCTCCGAACCAGGTGGCTACGTGAAGGCAGAGTCCATGCAGAGGTCGAGGCAGGCGGCAAGCACGGCAGGGTCGAATCAGGCAAGGTCAAGGCAGGCGGCAGGCAAAATGCACGAGGTCGATGTCCAGGCAGGGTTGAGGCAGGTGGCAGGCAAAAGCAAGACGGTATCCAGGCAGGGTCAAGGCAGGCGGCAGGGAAATGCAGAGTCGATGTCCAAGCAGGCTCGAGGCAGGTGGCAGGCAAAAGCAGAGTCAATGTCCAGGCAGGGTCAAGGCAGGCGGCAGGGAAAAGCAAGTCGGTGTCCAGGCAGGGTCAAGGCAGGCAGCAGGCAAATGCAGAGTCGATGTCCAGGCAGACTCGAGGCAGGCGGCAGGCAAAACAGAGCCAATGTCCAGGCAGGGTCAAGGCAGGAACCAAGGAAGAGCACAACAAGCAGCCACTCAAAAACCCTGTTGCAAGGCATCTGCTGGTTCCTGGGGAGAGGTTTAAATCTCCCTGGGTGTTGACGTCATCTTCCGGGGCCGACCAGATCTTCCCGCCACGGCCCCTTTAAGGGGCGGAGCCTGCCACACTCTCCCCGATGCTGCTCGAGGAGGCGCCAGAGAAATTGCGCCCCGGCCCGTGCGATCAGCTGCGTCTGAATAGGGTCCCGCTTGGCTACATCGCGACGGTAGGGGTCCTGGCCGGGGGCTACCATGGCCAGGAATCACAAAAGTACCCCACCCTCTTACGCCCCCTCCTGGAAGGACCAGGCTTACCAGGGTGTGAAAGATGAAAGTGCTGGAGTAAGGTCTTATCCAAGATGTTCGCCAATGGTTCCCACGAGTTTTCTTCCGGACCAAAGCCCTCCCATGCAATCAGATATTCCCACCATCTGTGGTTACGACGGACATCAAGAATCTCATGTACTTGATAGATCAGATCATTCTCTGATGCAACGGCCTGTGGTCGAAATGAAGCAGCATGGAACGAAGAGGAGATCACTGGTTTGAGCAATGAGACGTGGAAGGAATTATGAAGACGGAGACTGGTAGACAGCCGCAAGCGATAGGTTACCGGTCCCAGGCGTTTACTGATGAGGAAAGGTCCAATGTACTTGGGAGCGAGTCTCATGGATGGAACCCGGAGACATATGTGGTGTGTACTGAGCCAAACTCGATCTCCCGTGCTAAACAGTGGAGAAGGCCGACGATGTTTGTCCGCCATCCGCTTGGTGGTTGCGGCCGCACATGAAAGCTTGGCATTGGTAACCTTCCATAGTTCATGCAGCTGTAGAGTGGAAAGGTGAGCTGCTGGGGAGGCAACCGAAAGGGACAGAGGAAGGGGAGGCCGGGGCTGCTTGCCGTAGACAATCTGGAACGGAGAATTCCCAGTAGCTGAGTGCATGTGGGAATTATGCGAGAACTCGGTCCAGGTAAAGAGCGTGGACCAATCATCTTGGCGGTCGTTTACAAAAAGGCGGAGAAACATTTTAAATCCTCTATTGATTTGTTCAGCCTGCCCATTCCCTTGGGGGTGAAAAGCTGTGGGTAAAGTCCAACTGCACACCAAATTTCTTGGCACAACGCACCCCAATATTAGCGGTAAATTCTGGCCCCCCCTGTCCGATGTGATGTGGAGTGGAAGACTGTGAAGGCGGAACACATGGAGGGAGAATAGCCCTGCCAATTCAAGGGCAGATGGTAACTTAGGGTAAAGGAACAAAGTGTGCCATCTTGAAAATCGGAGTCGACCACAACCCAAATGCCTGATTACCAGAAGAAGGATATCTCCTCCTTGTGGAGGATCCCCGTATGGAGTGTTATCAGGGAAGTACAGGCAGTGACTTGACCTGGAAGATTCTCCCCCTGGATCGACGAGATAAATAAGGGTGACTTGCGATGAAGTACTGGTAATTGTAGTTGATGAACAAATTCTGCTAGGATAAAATGTCCTCCCGATCCTGAATCGATAAGGGCCAAAGTTGTGAGGGATCCATGGAAGTAATGTAGCATGACCGGAACAGTACAGTGAGGGGCGAGATTGCTCCCTAGGGTCAGCCCCTCTAAGACTCCTAGGTCCGATAGTTTCCCGGACATTCAGGGCAATGAGCCAGAAGATGTCCCTTGTTACCACAATAGAGACAAAGTCCCACACTTCTTCGACACTGCTTCTCCTCGGTAGTCAGGTGCTCCTTCCCAACTGCATGGGTTCCTCCCTGCCCTCTGAAGATGTTTCTGACGTGGTTGGATTAACCATGGGGTGGGAGAAGGTAGGGGCTAACGGAACCGTGCGTCCGTATGGTCTAGACTCCTTGGCTCGTTGTAGTCGATCAATGCAGCCCGCGAGGTCAATCAATGTCTCCAGATCATCTGGAATCTCCCATGCAACTAACTCGTCTTTGATACGAGGAGACAGCCCTTCCAGAAATATCCCTCTTAGGCAATCAGTCTGCCATCCAGCTCGGATGCCAAGGTGCGAAACTCCACCGCGAAATCGGCCAAAGTACGAGTGGACTTGACGGAGGTTGAGGAGTTCCGAGGAGGCAGTAGACAGACGTCCAGGTTCATCAAATACTTGGCAGAAGGTCCGGACAAACTGCGGCAAAGTCACCCAAATGGGAGTCCACCACGTTTCCCATAGCGGGGATGCCCAAAGCCAGAGCTTTCCCGTCCAGCAAGGAAATGATGAAAAAAGTCTTACCCGATCTGTTGGAAATTGTTGTTCCCTGCAAGGAGAACCGAATGAAGCAATTGTTCAGGAATCCTCGACATTGTTTAGCTTCTCCGGAGAATAGTGGTGGAGCAGGCATGTGGGTCACGGCAGTCGTGGAACTTGGACTTGTTGGAGTAGGGATGGCAGCTTCTGCTCCTCAGACCGAATCAAGCCGGCTCACTAAACGTTCAATGGTGGCGGTCAGAGTCTCTAGGCACTGTTATTGTTGTTGCTGTTGCCGCTGTTGCATTAAGTTGTTGAGCCAGGCCTGGAATAGCCTGGAGGCCCGTCAAAGTCCACCGGGTCCATGGCCTTGCAATCTGTACTGATGTGGACCCTTAGTCCGGAGAGAATGAGAGTACTCACCGAGGAAAAGTCCTGATGATACTCCTCTCCTGGAGGTGGTGTGGGCAATAGTGCAGGCGAGGGTGAATCTCAGCTGCTCAAGCCCCTCGAAGAGTGGATGGCCTAGAGGCATCAGAAAGTCCCAGAGGAATGGTACCACCCAGAGCTCCGAAGCAGGTGGCTATGTGAAGTCCGAGTCCAGAGTCGAGGCAGGCGGCAAGCATGGCAGGTCGAAATCCCAGGCAAGGTCAAGGCAGGCAGCAGGCAAATGCAGAGCCAATGTCCAGGCAGGTCGAGGGCAGGCGGCCGGACGGCAGGCAAAAAGCAGAGTCGATGTCCAGGCAGGGTCAAGGTAGGTGGCAGGCAAAAGCAGAGTCAATGTCCAGGCAGTGTCAAGGCAGGAACCAAGGAAGAGCACAACAAGCTCAAAATCTCTGTTGCAAGGCATCTGCTGGTTCACGGGGAGAGGTTTAATTCTCCCCGGGTGTTGACGTCATCTTCCGGGGCCGACCAGATCTTCCCGCCGTGGCCCCTTTAAGAGGCGGAGCCTGCCCACTCTCCCCGATGCTGCTCGAGGAGGCGCTGGAGAAATCGCGCTGCGGCCCGCGTGATCAGCTGCATCTGAAGAGGGTCCTGCTCGGCCACATCGCGAGGTAGGGGTCTGGTGGGGGCTACCACGGCCAGGAATCACAACCCGTTTCACCTGCTCCTGCATGTATCTATGTTGTGTATGTAACATGCATATACTTTTGAAGGCTTAGGGAAGATAAGGCCATTGCAGAAAGACTAAATGAATTCTTTGCTTCCATGTTACTAATGAGGATGTGGGGAGCGATACCAGTTCCGGAGATGGTTTTCAGGGGTGATGAGTCAGACGAACTGAACGAAATCCCTGTGAAACTTGGAAGATGTAGTAGCCCAGATTGACAAACTAAAGAGTAGCAAATCACCTGGACTGGATGGTATGCATCCTAGGGTACTGACGGAACTAAAAAGGAAATTTCTGATCTATAGTTAAAATTTGTTACCTATCATTAAAATCATCCATTGTACCTGAAGACTGGAGGGTGGCCAATGTAATCCCAATATTTAAAAAGGCTCCAGGGGCGATCCGGGTAACTATAGACCAGTGAGCCTGAACTTCAGTGCCGGGAAAAATAGTGGAAACTAGGGATGTGCAGAGGGAAAAAATTTGTTTCAATTTGGTGCTTGTTTTGCCGGGACCCAAATTTGTTGCATTAGTTTCATAGGGGGAAAACCAGTTCATTGATTAGTCTTATTCGTTGTCCGTTTTTCCCATTAAAGTCAATGGGGGAAGTATTTGGCAGCCTATTTTTGGCTGCTGAATTGGAGTTTCTTATCAATTCTGATGAAACTTCTGGGGAGCAATCATCAGAACGAGAAAAGATCTCCAAGGTACTTAGACTGTGGCAATGTGGCACCAAAGTGGCATTGAAGAGCCTAAGGCACCTTAAAGGGGCAAAGGGGGTACCAGAAGTGGCATTGAATAGAGGTGCAAAGCAGCAGCAAGAGTGTCAAAAACACACCAAAGCTTCAAAAAGAGAGCACCAATAACAGATGCATGAACCCTTGAAGGCAGCACGGACAGGCAAAGTGGCAGGACAAGTGGCAATCAACATCCTAACAGCACAATGAAGGGGGAACATAGCAAGCAGAAAGACTAGCACAAACACACTGAAGAACCATGATAGTGGCAAGAAACACCACAAGAGTTGAGTGAGTCATCTGGTGAATGGCAGCAAGGCAGAGTGGCTGAACGTTAGTTGATAGGGGCAAGACAGGCTGGCAGAGTGGAGGTAGTCCTTGTCCCTGTGGTTTTGATAAGGGAAAGACAGGCTTGCCCCGGGGAGAGTTCCCTTTGCTTCGCACAGGAAAGGGCTCCCCTAAATGGGTTCACCCCTAGAGTGGGTGTTTCCATTGGCGTCTAGTGAGCTCTCACTGGTCTTTTAAAATCTGGTGGATGTAGAAGATATACAAACGAGAATATTCAAGGCAGAGGCAGAGGAGGTTTCCCCCTGAACAGCGGTTCAACATGGGTCAGCGGGTGTTAAGAGATAGGCTGGCTGCACCCAGGGAGAGTTTCCTTTCTTTTGTGCAGGAAAGGGCTCACTGGAATGGGTTGGCCCCTAGAGTGGAGCACGAGCCTTCAAGTGTGGCGAGTCAACATGGAGGAGGTTTCCATGTAAACAGCAGTTCAACATGGGTCAGAGGGTACTAAGAGATAGGCTGGCTGCACCCAGGGAGAGTTCCCTTTCCTTTGTGCAGGAAAGGGCTCCCTGAAGTGGGTTGGCCCCTAGAGTGTGGTGGTTCCATTGGCATCTAGTGAATATCCAGAAGCTATTAACTGTACTTATGCACTTCAGCTGATGACAAAGGAACTTGAAGAGCTTTCAGAAATAAGAAAACTGCTACTCAAGTCCAAATCTGCAATACAAACCTATGTTGACTTTGTAGTTTACACAGTGCCTCTGTAAACTATGGGAACACAGAGGATGAACTAGAGTGCAACTACCACCAGTTTTCTATAGCACTAGAAACATTAATGTTTGTACCTAAGAAACATCTATGGAAAATGGCCCGTATTATGAAGGTCATGAAAACTATTGAGCATATGAAATATCCAAGCTCCAAGCTAGACAGACAGGCACAGCGTTAGAGGTCAAACTCTTGTAGGGCCGTAAAGCCTTTATGGACAGGCACAGCATTAGAGGTCAAGCCCTTGTAGGGACATAAGGCCTGGATTGACAGGCACAGCATTAGAGGTCAAGCTCTTGTAGGGACATAAGGCCTGGATTGACAGGCACAGCATTAGAGGTCAAGCCCTTGTAGGGATGTAAGGCCTGGACGGTCAGGCACAGCATTAAAGGTCAAGCCCTTTTAGGGACATAAGGCCTGGATGCACAGGCACAGCATTATAGGTCAAGCCCTTTTAGGGACATAAGGCCTGGATAGACAGGCACAGCATTAGAGGTCAAGCCCTTTAGGGACATAAGGCCTGGATAGACAGGCACAGCATTAGAGGTCAAGCCCTTGAAGGGACATAAGGCCTGGATGGACAGGCACAGCATTAGAGGTCAAGCCCTTTCAGGACATAGGGTCTGGATGGACAGGCACAGCATTAGAGGTCAAGCCCTTTTATGGACATAAGGGCTGGATGGACAGGCACAGCATTAGAGGTCAAGCCCTTTTAGGGTCATAAGGCCTGGACAGACAGACACAGCATTAGATGTCAAGCCCTTTTAGGGACATAAGGCCTGGACAGACAGGCACAGCATTAGAGATCAAGCCTTTTAGGGATGTAAAGCCTGGATGGACAGGCACAGCATTTGAGGATAGAGGTCAAGCCCTTGTAGGGGCGTAAATCCTGGACAGACAGGCACATTATTTGAGGTCAGGCCCTTGTAGTAGTAAGGGCTAGACAGTGGACACTGCAGACAGGCACACCATTTGAGGTCAAGCCCTTGTAAATACCCAGAAGTTATTAACTGTACTTAATACTTATGCACTTCAGCTGATGACAAAGGAACTTGAAGAACTCTCAGAAATAAGAAAACTGCTACTCAAGCCCAAATTAACCTATGTTGACTTTGTAGTTTACACAGTGCCCCTCTAAACTATGGGAACACAGAAGATGAACTAGAGTTCAACTACCACCAGTTTTCTATTGTACTAGAAACATTAATGTTGGCACCTAAGAAAGATTTAGGGAACATGGCTCATATTATGAAGGTCATGAAAACTATTGACATATGAAATATGCAAGCTCCAAACATCTTAAGTCAGCTTTTTATGTTCTTACATTCCAAATGTTTCAAAACAGGAAAAAGAATATTCTGGAAAGAAGTGATTCACAAATATATGAAACTGAAATTAGAAATACTAGAACTAAACTCAGACAGGCACAGTGTTTGAGGTCAGGCACTTGTATGGATGTACGGCCTGGACAGTGAATTGACTGGCACAATGTTTGAGGTCAGGTACATGTGCTGATAATATCTGGAAGATAGAGGCAGTTGGGGCTGCTGCAAGGCTTTCAATTTCTTTTATTCATCTTGGCATTCACAGAGAAAATTTGGAAACCCAAGCAAAGGCATGTTTGTTTTCAAAAACACTAGCATTTCCATCAACTCTGGTGCCAGCCTTGAGCGGTGAGGGCTCATGATATCCTCTGTCATTGAAAATACATGGGCACTGGGCATACTGGTTGGTGGACATGACAGATATCGTTGAGCCACTTTGGCTAGGTATGGCCAGACAGTGGACTTGTGTGCCCAATATGCCAGTGGATCTGTTTGCATGTCCTCTGTAGGTTCTGAGAGATACTGTGTCACTGACAGTTGTGCTCGTGTCTCCTTTGCTTGGGTGGCCTCAGAGTCACTCATGCCAGCTGCTTTCTCTCTAGCCCGTAGCATAAAAGATGAATCTTTATGGGCAACATGTCTTTGGTGTACTGAAGTGGAGGAGGAGGAGGTACTAGCTGTCGCTGACAGAGAACTGCTCCTGCTTGGGCTAGCACAACTCTCTGAAGTGCCTGCTGCTGTTTCCTCCTCTGCTTCATGCCTAATCTGTCTCTGTTCTTAAGGAGGTGGTCCGGTTAGATGGAAGTGTGGAGAATCCAGTGATTACAATTTGGAGCACAGAAATATACTAGGGATGTGCATCGGGTGCCTGCTCATTTGCGCTTTCGGGTTTTCCCGCGGATCATCGTTTTTATTTTTAGTAAAGGATCATTTTTTGGGTTGGTGCGTGCTAACGGAAGTTAGCGCACACTAACAAAAAATAACAAAAAGTAACAAAAAATAACAAAATAGACATTTTTTTGTTGGTGCGCGCTACGATATTTCTATTTGTTATAAAAATGATTCACATCCCTAGTACATACTTTCACTTTAATAACACAAGGTGGTTTTCCATGTGCAAGTGATCGTTTATAAACGCAATTAGAAGTGTAATACTATTTGCTCATTGATGAGGGTATCTCCACCTTCACAAATACTTATTCTTCTCACATGTGTTTTGTTACTTTTTTGATGTTTATTAATACCACATGATAACCAGTTGTTATATTTTACTTTGTCTTCATCCAAGGCTTCAGCCTTGCTCCATGTCCATCTTCAGCTTCAGCCTTCAGCCTTGCTCCACATCCATCTTCAGCTCCAGCCTTGTTCAGTTTTTCAGATCTGACTGTACTTACAGCCCTCTGGACTTGTCATAGTCTCACTCATGCACAGACTCATTCACCCGCTGTTGGTGCAGACCTTAATCCTCTGCCCACAATGTTGCATCAATTGCGCCATGGCAAAAGGGGCTCATGCTCACATCACTCGCAACATATTGTGTGCAGTTCTGGTCACCACATCTCAAAAAAGATATAACAGAATTAGAAAAGGTACAGAGAAGGGCAATGAAAATGATAAAGAGAATGGAATGATTCCCCTATGAAGAAAGACTAAAGAGGTTAGGTCTATTCAGCTTGGAGAAGAGACGCCTGAGGGGAGATATGATAGAGGTCTATAAAATAGAGGATGGAGTGGAATGAGGTAAATGTTAATCAGTTATTTACTCTTTCAAAGTGTACAAAGACTAGAGGACACACAATGAAGTTACATGGTAATACATTGAAAACTAATAAGAGAAACTATTTTTTTACTTAACACATAATTAAGCTCTGGAATTCATTGCCAGAAGATGTGTTGAAAGTTATTAGTGTACTGCATTTAAAAAAGATTTGACTAGGTTTCTGAAGGAAAAGTTCATAAACAATTAATAAGGTGGACTTGGGGAAAATCCACTGCTTATCCCTGGGATAAACAGCATGGAATCTATCTACCCCTTTGGGATCCCAAAGGGGATCCCAAAGGGGTAGATAGATTCCATGCCATTCCAGGTCACTCCAGGTCACCAAAGGGGTAGATAGATTCCATGCCATTCCAGGCCATAAGTACCTGGCAGGATCCCCTTTGGGATCCTGCCAGGTACTTGTGACCTGGAATGGCCACTATTGGAAACAGGATATTGGGCTTGATGGACCTCTGGTCTGACCCAGTATGGCAATACTTATGTTCTTAAGTTCATAACTAGTCTGTTGTTAGTCAGTTATGATTTTAGGTGAGTTAGACACAAGAAAATTTTGCTTATGGCATCATTATATGATCCTTTTGATTGGAATAAAGAACTGAATATCACCATCAAACATATAATATTCCACATCCATTTCTATAAAGATATGGGAAATCATGCAATATAGATATTAAAACATGAAATCAAAAGTGCTGAACCTTGAAGCACCCAAATTCTGGGTCTAAACACTGCTAATTTGGCAATTGATCCTATAACTTCTGCCTCCTAAAAATGAAGTGAAGCATTTAAGATTCAGATTACTGATCCCCTGCCTTTTAAACGTTTCAGCATCATGCTGTGATCAACCATATCGAAGTATGCTGTCAAATCTAAGAACACTAATAAAAATTCTGTACCATTATCAAATCCTTACCTAAAAATATCAAATAAGGACTTAATGTTTCAGTATTATGGTCAGCTCTGAAGCCATATTGCTGAGAGTCAAGAACAGAATGTTCTTCCATAAAATTCTAAAGTTGCTTCTCAGCACTACTTTTCTAGAATTTTAGCAATAAAATGTAGATTTGAAATTGGCTGATAACTTTTAAAATTATTAGGGTTGAGATTACGATTTTTTAACTGGTTTCACATAAGCTGCTTTGAATAATTTAGGTTTATAACCCTCCTTCAAGGACAAATTAACCAGTCCACTAATAAATGGTACAATTTCCTTCCTGAAACATTTTAAAGAGGCATTTGAACATTCATTTACTGGACAAAAATTAGTTTTGATGTTGTTTCTCATTACTAATTTTGTCAGGAGTTATTTCATCAAAGGTTTCCCTTACAATGGAACAAGCAATATGTTTATTGCTACAATTGGCTTGAATAGAAAACAAAGAAGAAATCAATAATTTTGTCCATAATGAACTGACCTATTTTGTCAGGGTCGACACAATGTTGGGAACGAGCATTTGTCAAGAGCTGCTGTCATTACTATATGACATAAATCTCTCTGATTGTTTTGAGCAGATTGAACTTTTTCAGAAAAGCATTGTCATTTTAGAAAATCTGCTTTTGCTCTATACTCATGTACATTTTATCTATTTCATTCTAGCTTATATGTGATCACTTTGAAATTGGCATCTATATTTCAACTGGCCTGCAAAGTAGTTGCTTTTTGAATGTTTTATTTGTATATTTTATTTTATTGTATTTCTTGGTTATATCTAAATGATTATAATGTTTTATTGGAAATCACCAAGAGCCTTTGTGCATCTGGTGATTCATACATTTTAATAAAATGTAAACTGTAATTTAGAAATAAATTCTACCTTATCTTGGAGAGATTTTCTCCAATGACATTTAAGCTGTCTCAAACTTTGCTTCAATGGAATTAGCATGGAGGAATACCAAGGGGCTTTGTATGACCTATTTATTGATCTATATTTGATACGTGCCACCAAACCTAAGGCTGATTCCAATGATTGTTTACAAGAATATACAGCTTCAGTTACATTAGAGACTTTAGGTTCATCTAGTTTAGACAAAAAAGCCTCTCAGATTGTGTCAGTGTCATAGTTACAGTATCTATTGATAGAATATGCAGATGGCTTCTGATTAAAATAATTATTTTCCATTTGTGCCTGGAAATGGATTAAAAAATGGTTGGACCATGGGATCAGTGAGCAATCTGCCTGATAGTTATCAAAAACATGCGAATTAATCTTTACAAATAGAAGATCCAATGTGTGTCCAAGTCTATGTGTTGGGTAGTGAACAATTTGACCCCCAACCTAATGCTCCCATGGCATTCAAAAACATTTCACAACTTTCAGAAGGAGGATCAGCATTGATATAAAGGTTACAGTCACCAAGGACCAGAAAAAACTTCATGTTGGCATTGAAGAAGATGCATATCAACAATTGCAGTTAGATCTCTATTCAATTTAGTAGGAGGTGAATAAACCAGACAGACACACCAGTCAGCATTAGCAATTGCTAAAGTTTCAAAATTTGGCAAATAATATGCATTTACTAGAGACAAAATTAAATGATCTCCTTACAAGGATACGCAAGCTTCTTCCCCTTCTATTCAGTCAATTCTGAAAAAACATTTGATATTCATTTACCTGAAGCTGATTCATCAGGATATTATCATAGTCCAACAACCAGGATTTTGTGAAACACTTTGCTTTAGGTCTTTTGGCCTGTATAAAATCTAAAATGATCAAGATTTGTTTTTCCTAATAGCCTGTATATTAATAAGGAATAAAGAAAATAGTGTAACACGAAGATTAGAGTTACAAAAATAACTAGCTAGTGAAGTTGTACTAGTGTTGCCAACTTCTCATATCTTTAGCATCTGTTAAAAATATATAAAATATTTCAAAAAAATCTATAAATTTTAATTTTCTGAAAGATTGTTACAAATAATGAAAATTGGATTTTTAACAGTTGGTAAAGATATGAGAAGTTGGCAACACAAGTTCGACTTCACTAGCTAGTTATTTTTGTAATTGAATTGGAAACTAGTTATTCCCTGATTTGCTCTTCTGTAGTTACTCGAATATTAGAGATGATAACTCTTGGCCTTACTTCAATTAACACTGTATTTAGATACTCTTTAGCTTTCAGTGGGAGTCCTGCGTAAAGACCCCTCCTCCAAATGACAGGGATATACTCACCCATACAACAATCAATCTCAGTCTTGAATGGCAAGTCTATTGTTTCTACAATCAATACCTCTCAGCTACACATGAAGGGACATACTCTTTTTGTGCATGCCACCCTGGCATGCAGCGGCTGTCCTTCTCTCTTAAGCCCAGCACCCTGGATGATGTCAAACTGGGTAGGATTAGTGTCCCACCAGGTGAAATAGAGAGATGATGTTCCAGCAGTTCATGTATGAGGCAAGAGACAAGGGTTCCTTGGATGGTATAAGAGTGGCAACAGCACAGCAGGGAGCTTGATGGTAGAGGCTTTCTTTGTCCGTCAGTATCTGCCCTTCTCTCTTAAGCCTGGTGCCTTGGATGACATCAATGGGATTAGTGTCCCACTGGGTGAAAGAGAGAGGCAATGTTCCGACACCCCAGAGTTCTGAAGGAACTAAAAAATGAAATTTCAGACCTCTTAGTAAAAATTTGTAACCTATCATTAAAATCATCCATTGTACCTGAAGACTGGAGGATAGCAAATGTAACCCCAATATTTAAAAAGGGCTCCAGGGGCGATCCGGGAAACTACAGGCCAGTTAGCCTGACTTCAGAGCCAGGAAAAATAGAGGAAAGTGTTCTAAACATCAAAATCACAGAACATATAGAAAGACATGGTTTAATGGAACAAAGTCAGCATGGCTTTACCCAAGGCAAGTCTTGCCTCACAAATCTGCTTCACTTTTTTGAAGGAGTTAATAAACACGTGGATAAAGGTGAACCAGTAGATGTAGTATACTTGGATTTTCAGAAGGCGTTTGACAAAGTTTCTCATGAGAGGCTTCTAGGAAAAGTAAAAAGTCATGGGATAGGTGGCGATGTCCTTTCATGGATTGCAAAATGGCTAAAAGACAGGAAACAGAGAGTAGGATTAAATGGACAATTTTCTCAGTGGAAGGGAGTGGACAGTGGAGTGCCTCAGGGATCTGTATTGGGACCCTTATTTTTCAATATATTTATAAATGATCTGGAAAGAAATACGACGAGTGAGATAATCAAATTTGCAGATGACACAAAATTGTTCAGAGTAGTTAAATCACAAGCAGATTGTGATAAATTGCAGGAAGACCTTGTGAGACTGGAAAATTGGGCATCCAAATGGCAGATGAAATTTAATGTGGATAAGTGCAAGGTGATGCATATAGGGAAAAATAACCCATGCTAAAATTACACAATGTTGGGTTCCATATTAGGTGTTACAACCCAAGAAAGAGATCTAGGCGTCATAGTGGATAACACATTGAAATCGTCTGTTCAGTGTGCTGCGGCAGTCAAAAAAGCAAACAGAATGTTGGGAATTATTAGAAAGGGAATGGTGAATAAAACAGAAAATATCATAATGCTTCTGTATCGCTCCATGGTGAGACCGCACCTTGAATACGGTGTACAATTCTGGTCGCCGCATCTCAAAAAAGATATAATTGCGATGGAGAAGGTACAGAGAAGGGCTACCAAAATGATAAGGTGAATGGAACAGCTCCCCTATGAGGAAAGACTAAAGAAGTTAGGACTTTTCAGCTTGATGAAGAGACGGCTGAGGGGGGATATGATAGAGATGTTTACAATTATGAGAGGTCTAGAACGGGTAGATGTAAATCGGTTATTTACTCTTTCGGATAATAGAAAGACTAGGGGGCACTCCATGAAGTTAGCATGGGGCACATTTAAAACTAATCGGAGAAAGTTCTTTTTTACTCAACGCACAATTAAACTCTGGAATTTGTTGCCAGAGGATGTGGTTAGTGAAGTTAGTATAGCTGTGTTTAAAAAAGGATTGGATAAGTTCTTGGAGGAGAAGTCCATTACCTGCTATTAAGTTCACTTAGAGAATAGCCACTGCCTTTAGCAATGGTAACATGGAATAGACTTAGTTTTTGGGTACTTGCCAGGTTCTTATGGCCTGGATTGGCCACTGTTAGAGACAGGATGCTGGGCTTGATGGACCCTTGGTCTGACCCAATATGGCATTTTCTTATGTTCTTATGTGACGGGGCTATTTTCAAAGAGCCACGGCCATGAATAAAATTAAGTAAGTGGCTTTGAAATTTACTCTCTTTATTTTGCCAATATGCCTGCTGTGGCATGCTCTATGCCAGTGCCTGAGTTTCTTCTACTTTCAGCACTGATCATTTTTTGCTAGGCACATTTCACCTTCCTTATGCTTGTTCTATAGTGCTGCCAGATGTGAGGTTTCCCACTGCAGGGATGTGCTCTGTCATGTTTTTGACTGTGGTGGTGACCTTTCCTATTGCTGCTCAACATTCTCCAAGGGAGTTTTCTTTTTAACCTCTCCCAGGCATTTAGTAGTTCTTGCTGTAGCATTTTATTTTATTTTTTACTATCTCTGACTGTTGAGTTGTCTATATTGCATTTTCAAGAGTAAGATCTGCTTGCATTTATAGGGGTAGATTTTCAAATAGCGCGAATTGGCCTACTTTTGCTGGCGCATCAGGCGCCAGCAAAAGTAAGCTGGATTTTAGTAGATACGCGCGGAGCCACGCGTATC
The DNA here is from genome assembly GCF_901001135.1 of Rhinatrema bivittatum. NCBI lineage: Eukaryota > Metazoa > Chordata > Amphibia > Gymnophiona > Rhinatrematidae > Rhinatrema > Rhinatrema bivittatum. The sequence goes on along the minus strand of NC_042618.1, from coordinate 270,881,030 downwards.
TGCTAAAAACCTGGATCGGCGCGCGCAAGGCTATTGATTTTGTATAGCCGGCGCGCGCCGAGCCACGCAGCCTACCCCCGTTCCCTCCGAGGCCGCTCCGAAATCGGAGCAGCCTCGGAGGGAACTTCCTTTTGCCCTCCCCTCACCTTCCCCTCCCTTCCCCTACCTAACCCACCCACCCGGCCCTGTCTAAGCCCCCCCCTTACCTTTGTCAGGGGATTTACGCCTCCCGGAGGGCGGCGTAAATTCCCGCGCGCCAGTGGGCCTCTTGCGCGCCGGGACGCGACCTGGGGGTGGGTACGGAGGGCGCGGCCACGCCCCCGGACCGCCCCGGGCCGTAGCCACACCCCCATACCCGCCCCCAAAATGCTGCCGACACGCCCCCTAAACGCCGCGACGACCGGGCCCGCCCCCCGACACGCCCCCGACACGCTCCCCTCGGAGAACCCCGGGACTTATGCGAGTCCCGGGGCTCTGCGCGCGCCGGTAGGCCTATGTAAAATAGGCTCACCGGCGCGCATGGCCCTGCTCGCCTAAATCCGCCCGGATTTGGGCGGATTTAGGCGAGCAGGGCTCTGAAAATCCGCCCCATAGTTTCTGGGATAACTCCCTATCCAAACTCACAGTTATCAGTCAGTCTCTAATGTATTTGTCCTTTGGTTCCTTAAACTCACAAATATTTGAATGCTCATACAAATATCAGATTTGGTCTCTGCTGTCTCACCGTGTCTCTGTACCCACTGATAGAAACACACATTTTCATGGATGATATTGCATTTTGTCATGAAAAGTTCATCAAACTTCATTATGACATCATAGTTATTTCTTTCTGCCTCTGCAGCAAAAGTGAATATCTTGTAAATGCTCTCAGCATACATCAAGGAGCAAACCTGGTCTTTCTGTGATTCTGAATGCACTTTTGTAGCAGTTCTAAAACACTGTTTCTAGTCAGTTAAATTCAATGACCTATTAAAATGAAAGCTCTCTGGAAGGTTGAATTTCAGCATTTTCACCAGTTCATTCTTCTGACACCATGCCATGGGTATCAGCTATTTACTGACAGAAGAGACTGGAAGTGGTTTAGTAAAATAGAAAATGTTACTATTAACATCAGTATTTACAACACCAACCTGGCCCTGCAAGCTTCCTCAGGCTTCCAGTATAACTCTTCTAGGAGCTGTGCTGTAAGCGTACGGTTCCATTGTAGCTGCTTAGAGACAGCATAAGTGCCAGACTTGGATTATGACAGGCCACTGCCATGATCATGGCTGAAGATTCAGCTAAAATTAAGGTACAGGAAAGGTAGGAAGGAAAGGATTGGGGTGGGAGGGGAAGAGGGGACCCTGGAGAGTGAAACATTTAATAAAATGATCCAGTTTAGGGAGGGGCCTAAACCGGTATCCATCCTGACCCAGATATTTTTTCTAAAATAGAGTGAAGGATTTTTAGGGAGGAAGTTGCAGACAAGACCAGGCAGGGCCAAGTCTTTGGAGCTGGGCTGGGAGGGAGTAAGGGAGCTGTGTTTGGGCCAGCAGGCTCATGATTTCCAGCCCCCCCCCCCCAGCAGTTTGCCACTTAACCAGCTATATTCTTTTGAATGTAGCTGGTTAAGTCTAAAGTTATCCATCTTCTCATAGCCGGATAATTTTATATCTAACTGGCAATTTCAAAAGAATATCTGATTATGTTTAAAATTATCTGGCTATGGTTACCCAGATAACTATAATTGGGGATATTCAGTGGGACATTTATTCTACAGAATATCCAGGACAAGTTATCTGGCTAACTGTAGCCGGATAAATTATCTGCCCACCAGTTTACTGAATATTGGGTCCATAATTATTACAATAAAGTGTGTGTACTAACCCAGAATTAAATGTGGAGGCAGGTATTTTATAAATGTAAACCGATGTGATATGACTTGTAATGAACGTCAGTATAAAAAAAAAGAACAAATAAAATAAATAAATAAAGGAAGCACATGTTCTGCTTCTGAAAATACTTACTTGCATCTGTATTTGGAAGCACCAGTTTGCCAATTCCTCAACTAGTTTTCCCAAACATTCACCAGTTCACCTAGAACCTCTAGCACTTCACCCTCAACCCCCACCAGTTCACCCAGACTTCCCACTCAAAAACTACAGACAAAAGACAATTGTGATTTCATTTGCATGAGTCAATTAGCAGGTGTAAAAGTGTGGGGACAAGTTTGGTTAGGTTTGTGTATGCGAAGCTTTCAAAATAGAAACTTGGGAGCACACTTCCAAACCCCATCATGGAAGACCACTAAATCGCTCTGTTTTCCCAGTTAACACTTATAGATGACACAGCAAGTATGTGTGTGCTTTATAGTTTTATAAAAGAGGATATATATATGCACAGGCTGTTGCGATCCTGCCCGCGAGGAGCGCGGGCAGGCTCTTACCCCATGCGGCCAGTCGGGCCGCTGACACTTTTCTTCGCGGCAGGCCTGCCGCCGCTGCCGGGTCCCTTCCTGGCTGCCTCCAGCCCTGCGCGGCAGGGTCAGGCCACCGGGAGCTCCTTCGGGCGGCTGGGCCAGCTGCCACCGCTCCGATGTTCCCCGACGCGCTACAGGCTTCCCGGGATCTTCAGCCGGCAGGGAGGGCGTCCCTGCCGGTGCCTGCAGTCTCTTCAGCTCCCTGCAGCCAGCGTCTGACTCCGGCCTGCTTCCGACTCCGCTTCAGCCTACAGCCTGCTTCAGACTCCGGTTTGCTTCTGACCCCGCTTCACCCACTGCCTGCCTCTGTCTCCGGTTGCTACAGACTCTGCAGTCGCCCGCTGCCCTGCCTTCAGCCGGCCCTCGGCCCTGTGCAGCCGGGTCCCTGCCTTCTTGCTTCAGTCCTCACGGCTGGGAGCCGCTAGCAGCCTGCCACCTTTCCACCTTCAGAGCAGCCCTGCTCCGTGGCCTGCCTGACTCCCTTGGATCGTCCACGTGGTCGGGAGGACGCCGTCAGCTTCCAGCCTGTCTCTTCAGCTTCTTAGGGCGCGGGCACGCGCCCCCCTACTCCTCTTCAAGGGCCAGCTAGGTGCGGCCCCCTGCTGCCTCCTCCCAGGGTGTTGACATCATCAGCCCTACTAAAGGGCCCAGCTTCCAGTCTAACGTTGCCTTCGCAAGGAGTTGGTCACTCCTGAGATCCTCGTTCCAGGAGCTGCCTTGAGTTCCAGCCTTCTGCAAGGTCCAGTGTCACTCGTTCTCTGTTGGAGCTCCTCGTCTCATCTGATGTTTACCTGCTGTTCCAGTCCTGATGTCTGCTTGATGTACCAGCCCTGATGTTTGCCTGTTCCTGCCCTTGGCCTGTCTTCCAATCCGATCCTGTGTTCCAGTCCAGTTGATGCCTTTGCCTTGCCTTCGGGTGCTGGTGTGCAGCATACTCTGCTTCAAGCTGCCGGTGTGCAGCAATCCCTGCTTCAGGCTGCCGGTGTGCAGCAAACCCTGCTATAGACTGCCAGGAGTGCAGCTACCTGCCTTACCCTGTTCCTGAATCTCCTGAAAGCTAGCACCTCGTTCCTGTTCTTCAAGATGTCCTGGTGCCTCGCGGCAAGCCATGTCGTGGTCCGTGACCAGCCCCATGGGCGGGCTGAGTAGGGCGCTTCGTGATGCAAGCCTTGCACCTCGTTCCTGAATCTGTGAGAAAGCCTTACCCTGTTCCTGAATCTCCTGAAAGCTAGCACCTCATTCCTGTTCTTCAAGATGTCCTGGTGCCTCGCGGCAAGCCATGTCGTGGTCCGTGACCAGCCCCATGGGCGGGCTGAGTAGGGCGCTTCGTGATGCAAGCCTTGCACCTCATTCCTGAATCTGTGAGAAAGCCTTACCCTGTTCCTGAATCTCCTGAAAGCTAGCACCTCGTTCCTGTTCTTCAAGATGTCCTGGTGCCTCGCGGCAAGCCATGTCATGGTCCGTGACCAGCCCCATGGGCGGGCTGAGTAGGGCGCTTCGTGATGCAAGCCATGCACCTCGTTCCTGAATCTGTGAGAAAGCCTTACCCTATTTCTGAACTCTCTGAAAGCTTGGTATCCTGCGGCAACCTCTGTCGTGGTCCGTGACCAGCCCCACGGGCGGGCTGTGTAGGGCGCTCCATGTTGCCAGTCTCGTACCTCGCCCTAGAGTCTCCTGTATGCATCATACCTCGTTCCTGTCTCCACGTCTTCACCTTCAGTACTTTGCTTCTGAGTCTACGTCAGCATGTCCAGTACCTTGTCTCTGAGTCCACGTCTGTACTTCCAGTACCTTGCTTCTGAGTCTACGTCAGCACGTCCAGTACCTTGTCTCTGAGTCCACGTTTGCACTTCCAGTACCTTGCTTCTGAGTCTACGTCAGCACGTCCAGTACCTTGTCTCTGAGTCCACGTCTGCACTTCCAGTACCTGTGCCTGAGTCTACGTCTGCACTTCCAGTATCTCGTTTCTGAGTCTCGTCTGCATCCATGTTCCAGTCCTCGCTGCCCTGGCCTCCATCCAGCCTGCCGCTTCATGCCGTACCCCCGCGGCAGGTCCGAAAGGGCTGGGAACGGTCGGAGGACTGTTCACAAGACCAACATAGCGTTGTTGGGTCTTCCGAAGCGTGCAGGCCCGGAGGAGGGCCTGTCTTCCAGTCTTCACTCCAGCTTGCTTCCGTCCAGCCCATGCTCGGGCATGCCACGCCTCCCGCGGCACCTCTTCAGACTCTCTGACGTCGAGCCGCGACCCAAGGGCACACACCTCTCCCAGGAGTGGGATCGCTCTCCGAGCGCTCCACAACACATGCATGCTACTTTTACCTGTATAACCCTCACAGAAATCTTTGAAAATTACCTCCAGGGATGATAACTTTCAAACTGGCACACGGGCGCATATTTGTAAGAGTGCATATACGCGATTATAAAATAACCTGGCTGCATACACATATGCGCCAAATTTTAAGTGGGCTCGCAAATCCCGCTTCTACCATGTAAATTGGGAGAATTTTAAAAGGGGCGTATTTCAAGTTTACCTGTTAGTCTACCAGTTCGCTCAATTAAAAGTTAGGTCCTCCAGCCCTCCTGGTTTGATAGCTTACACTCTTCCCAGTTAGTCCAGACCCTATAAACCCCTCAGAAATGGCTCTGTCCTTTTATTTAATGATTTACATTTCATCCATAGCAGAAGTAAAGCAGCATGGGACCTTGGCAAGCACTGGAGCGCGCAAGTATTTACATGCGCATCTCTAGGCCAGGCCTCAAAATGCCCACCCCTTACCCAGACCATACCCACACCCCTCCCTTTTTTTGAAATTTGTTAGATGTGTGTGCTGTGGCATTTATCCATGTATCTGGGTGCTTTTTAAAATACGTTTGGCGCATTCGACCCAAATTATTCATGCATTCTCCTATTGATTCGTGCACCGGGATTTTAAAATTCACCTTTAAGTTTTTATCTGATGGTGTATAAAATGACTTATTTATTTATTTAGGACTTTTATATACCGATATTCTTGTAACCACTTACAAATCAATTCGGTTTACATTGAAACATAGAGTCTGCGCAAACAAGGCATTACATTAAAACAAGGAAGCCTAGGAACTTGGGTTCAGTAACATTTTTTTAACAGGGCGAGATAACTGAGGAGAGGCAAACTTTCGCCGGCTAACTGGCGAGAATAACTGAGGAAAGGCAAACTGTCGCCGGCTAACTGGCTATGAACTAAAAAGGTAACTGGCTAGATTTCTGAAAGGAGGGACACTATTGATCTCTCTTTTGACTAAAGTCAAAAAGAGAGATCAATAGTATTTCATCCCAAGTTCTTTGCCCGCTGATGTATTTATTTATTTTATTTAAAAACTTTTATATACCGGTATTAGTATGCATACATCATACCGGTTTACAATGTAACTTTAAAGGCAGAAATTACAATGAACAGGGAGGGCGAACAAGGAGGAGTATACAAAGAGCAGGAGGTGGAGGAATTAAAGCAATAAATAAAAATAAAACTGCAACGGACTATTTACAGGAATATACAAGGCGTAGGTAAGATACTTGCGGAAGTCAGTGTACTTAATCAGGGTAGGCTTGTCGGAAGAGCCATGTTTTAAGTTTTTTTCTGAACTTGGCGTAACATGGCTCTAGCCTGAGAGTGGTAGGGAGGGCGTTCCATTGTTTAGGGCCTGCAATGGATAGTGCACGGTCCCTAGTAGAGGAGAGGCGGGCTTTTTTCAAAGGGGGAATGGAGAGGGTGCCTTTGTTGACAGTGCGAGTGGGTCGTTCAGTGCGTATAGGACGAAAGGGTTCATCCAACCAATTGGAATTGTGCGAGTGGATGGACTTGTGCACTATGGTTAGAATTTTGAAGAGAATTCGGGATGCGATGGGGAGCCAGTGGAGTTCTTTGAGTATAGGGGTAATGTGATCAGCTTTCCTTGAGTTGGTGATGACCCTGGCGATGGCATTCTGGAGCATTTGTAAGGGCTTGGTGGTGGAGGAGGGTAGGCCGAGGAAGAGGGCATTACAGTAGTCCAGCTTTGAGGAAAGGGTGGCTTGGACGACGGTGCGGAAGTCCAAGCCACCCAAGCGGAAGTTTGTTGCCTGCTAAGACTTTTGTCAGTCTTAGCAGGCAACAAACTTTCTGTCCTTGGGAAACAACTACTCCCTCTGTTTTCTGTCACATTTTAAGCAGGATAAACCTTCCCAGGTATCTCCAGGAAAACCTTTTTGGTTTCTCTGACCAGTTGATCTATTTTTCCCCAATCAGTATCACTGGCTAAGGGCAGCTGGGACACCTCCTAGAAGCACAGGTCATCCTTGCAACTCTGAATTCATAGGTTCAGTCTTCTCCATGAAAGAGTCTATGTGGAATTTATTTGTCTTCAGAGATGTATTATAGCAAATACCTCAGGGAAGAAATAACCATAATTTCCTTTTATAGCATGCTCTGGAAAAAGGCCTTTCTAAATGAGATAAAAATATCTTAGTGAAATTTCCATGTAAATGCGTGCTTAAGAAAGGGGCAGATACCTTTATTCTTTTTTCTCCTGAACAATTAAAGTCTTTTATTGATTTGAGGAAACCAGCCACATCAACTCCCACTAATATGTGATTTTTGTTTTTGTTGTGTAGCGTGTAAAGGCCATTTCCTTACTTTAGAACATTGTTCTATTTCCTGTAATTCTCTCTTTAAGTTCCATGGAGTCTCCTTGTAATGAGTATTGATTTTTGGGGAAATGGAATTATTTCGTTCTTAAAAAAAGATGATGATGTAATGTGATTGGATTTACTCTTTTGCTTTTTTTTTTATAATTACAATTGGTTATTCCATATTTTCTGTATTGCAGAAATGAGGAATTTTTGATAAAGAATTAAAAAAAAAAATCTTAGTGAAATGGAACGAAAGGGCCTATTTTATATACAATCAGGGTGATCCAGTAACGAGCGGTAGGAAGAGCTGCGTTAGTGCCTACGGCACCCGCGGTTACCGCCCGCACAGTGCAGCTCACCTACCGCTCGATCCTGAAGCCTAATTGTATGTAAATGTAAGCCGCGTCCGAAAAGCCTTAGGCCCGCGCAACCCAGGATACTGGATAGAGCGCCTATACAGGATCCTGGGTGCGCGGGCCTAAGGCTTCACGCCACGCTGGTATCTGTCATTTCAAATGTCATTTGAAATGACAGATACCAGGAAGCAACGGCGGCGACAGCGCAGAAACAACGGCGAAACGACTTTTCAGTGTCCCCCCTCCGCGAAAAGCCGCCTTGCTCCAGGAGGAGGGGGGACACTGACAACGGCGAAGCTTTCCCCCAGCCCGGACACCGGCAAAAAACTTTTCAGCGCAAAACTTACTGTTTTGTAGCCAGCAGCCCTGAGCAGGAACACGATCTGCCTCCCGTAGCTCCTCCCGAAGACAAAGATGGCCGCCTGCACGGGGAAAGCGTACAATTGGCCGCTCAAGACGTGACATCGTGACGTCACGTCTTGAGCGGCCAATTGCGCGCTTTCCCCGTGCAGGCGGCCATCTTGTCGGGAGGAGCTACGGAGCCAGGTCGTGTCACTGATGATGGCTGCAAAAAAGTAAGTTGTGCAGGCGTCCGAAAGCGACTTACTTTTGGGATCTTGACAGATCCCAAAAGTAAGTCGCTTTTGGAAAAAAACCAAAATTGTCAATTTTGAAAAAAAAAAAAAATTGCTTTTCTTTTTTTTTTAGCTTCACCGCTCAGTTTCGTCGTTCAGTTTCGCCGCTTGTCTCTTCTCCCCCCTCCCGGAGGGAGGGGGGAGAAGAGACAAGCTTTTGTTTTTTTTTAGTTTCGCCGCTGTCATCTCTTCTCCCCCCTCTCGGAGCAGGGCGCGAAAAGCAGCCTTGCTCCGGGAGGAGGGAGAACAGACTGACAGCGGTCAGGTCGGGTCCGGGTTGGGGGTTGGGGTCCGGGGGTCCGGGATTCGGGTCGGTCCGGGATTCGCCGGGTCGGGTTCGGGCTTCGCTGCTCAGTTTCGCCGCTTGTCTCTTCTCCCCCCGAGGGGGGAGAAGAGACAAGCGGCGAAACAACTTACTTGCACGGGGAAAGCGGTCTCCGTGGCAGCCCCAGTCCTCTCCCCTCCCGAAGCAAAAAAAAAAAGCGAAAAAAACTTTGCAGCCCCCTCCGGACATCGGAGGGGGCTGCAAAGTTTTTTTTCGCTTTTTTTTTTTTTTTGGCTTCGGGAGCAGGGGAGAGGACTGGGGCTGCCACGGAGACCGGCACCCATGATCGCGGCCGGGGCAGGTGAGCGGGGGCTGGGGGAAAGCTTGCCACCTACCCTTACCCATGCCTCTACCGCCTGGGTCAGGGTAGGCGGTAAGTTTGCAGGTTAAACGCGCGACAAAACGGCAGGGAAAGGTAGCGTTAGTCGGGGCGCGGGTTACAGGATGCTAGGGGAATAGCTAATTGGCTCGTTTGCATGCAATATCGAGCTAATTCGCTCGTTTGCATGCAATATACATGCCGCGGGCGGAAGGGGTTGCCCGGGGAATTTAGGACGCGGTAGGAGTAGGTTAAAGGGGATTCGGGATCGCAGGAAGGGCTAACGCGGCCGGAACGTGAGTTAGAAGCGGCTTAGGAGCAGGGTAAACGCGGCCGCACTTTACAGGATAGGCCTGATTGTTACATAAAAAAATCTTGTACAGATGGATAGAAAGATGAAAAAAATAAATCTGAAACCAGGATGACGAGGAGGTAAGAAGCCAGTCAAAAGGGATAAAAGAATGAACTGAAGATTGGGAGATTGAGAGAATTCCAAAATGAAAAGGAATTTATAAGAAAGAAGAAGAAAAAAATTAGGATCAACTGAATATGAGAATTAGACAAAGTTGCACAATTCCATTCAATTGCATGGATCCTGCTTTGACAGCTACAAATTCAATTATATTTCACTCTATTTTCCACTTACACTTCAGCTTTTTCCCAAAAGAAATCAAAGCAGCTAAAGGCAGAGCAAAAAACTTATGCAATATAATATTGAAAAGCATGAAAAAATTATCACAAAATTACCATATTAAAATCTCCAGTAAGTTATGCCAGCCTCACTCTTTCACCAAGGGACCAGAGAACATTGAAAAAACTCAGCAAAATACAATGAATTCAAAAAATGCAGAGGTCCATATTGAGCAGTGTAGAGATCAAGAAGTAGTAAGTCTGCCACTGAAAATATCTGGGTAACTTTAGAGCTGAGATCTTCATGACTGGACCTACCCCTAGTTGCACTAAGCTTTGATGTTTTATTTTTATTTGCAGGAGAGATCCCATGATCACGGGGGAATGGGTTGCCATGATAGTGGGACCCCCTCCCCTGAAACAGCATTACAGCTATATGGTGCATTCTTTTGTCTCATGGCCAAACACCGTAGGACAAAAGAATGCAGCAAGCACCCTTTTAACGTGATGGTGGTCCCAAAGTCACGGGACTACCTTAGCCTTAAAGGGCCACTAGCACAAATAAATTAGTCAAGCAGGGAGGTTGAGTGGGGGTCAGTGCAAATCCTCATCTCAACCTGAGGCTGCCAGTCAAGGGGGCCCCAACTCCCCCAAAATGTAAATAAAAAAAAAAACAGCATGGCGATGTCCCTGGCCCCCCAAATCTAAAACATAAAATGTGGCCCCAGCCCCCTGATTCCATACCCCCCACCCCTCATCCCCTGAGTGATAGAGATCCCTTAAATCAGAACCCTCACCTCGCACCCCCCCAAGTGACAGTGATGGCCCCCTTCTCTACCTCCCCAAGTGAGAGCGATGGCCCCCTCCTGCCTAAGTGACAGTGATTGCCTCCCACCAATTGTAAGAGTCTTGGGCCCCACCCCACCCCACTCACCTGAAAGGAAAAAAATAGTGTCTGGCCCCCAGCTCCTTCCCACCCTCCCCACACCTCTGACCACCCTCCCACATCTAAAAGTCACCTTTCCCTTGTTACAAAGAAACAGTTATCTGTCTCTCAAAACTGCTAGATAAGTACTTCTCTTCAGATAATGAATACAAGAAAATTTGCAGCTATCTGAAACTTCTTTTCCTTTGTCATAAGCAAAGCAGCTGCAATTAAAGCCATCTCATGACTACATCCCTCTTTGCCTCTCTCTGCCTTTAAACAAAATCATTCTTATCTTTTATACTTAATTAAAAGGCTCATTATTATTCAATCATTTGCTTTTTATTGTCCACTAAAAATGAATAAGTAATGAATCACTTATCTAAACTGAATCAAAAATATATCATTCCTTATTTAAAATATAAAGTACATAAGAACATAAGAACATGAGTGTATCTCATACGCTGAATTAGAAAGGTTAATTATAATAAATTCTAGTATCCCCTTTTCCAGCAGTGTCCACTTAATTTCATTTTTGGCTTAGCAAAAAATACAGCACTGGCTTCCAGCCAAAGACACTCCCTGCTGACCTCAGACAAAAGTAATAATTATTACAAGGAAGTGTCAATGACCCTCCTGTTGACTTTGAAAAGGAAGATTTAACATTTATAGTCATCTGAACTGACAAAAGAAATTTGGCAGTGGCTATCTCCTTTGTAATTTAATTTACCCTAACCAGACAGGGAAACTAAAATTTAATGAGTCACTAATTTACATGAGGTGTAGATCTTTTTCAGTCATGTCCTCTTCTTTCTGGAATTCTCATCTAAGAGAATGCCATTTCAAGCAGGACTAGCCTCATTTTCAGAAAAAAAGTGAAAGCAATGCTATTCCAGATAGCTTTTCAGTTGGTGTGAGGAATAGTTATTAGGCTAGCAATTTACCTAATAATAAGATGGCAGGAGTGGATTGGGTAGTAATTCTTTTTTTATCATGATATTAATTTTGGGGTAGTTTAAGTGGCCTTTGTCAGTTTTAATGTATTTTTGTATTATGTATAACTATTTATGATTTTATTGTGATATCTACTTGTCATATGCTTTGCTGGTATTGTATATCACTGGGAATATTTTATAGCAGTGATTAATAAGTGGAAATGAATAAATAAATATCTAGTTTTTCAAAGCCTTAACTCATTGGATGACCCACTACTTTCTATTGTCCCTTATATGGGCATTTTTGAATAGCCCAAGTTGTTGTGATTTGTACCTTGCAGCAAATTTTCCAAAGTGCCTGCAAGATACATGTGTACTAAGAGCCTGATTTTAAAAAGCATTTACATGCATAAAACTGGGTTTTACCCGAGTAAATGCACTTTAGTCAAGTAAGTGGGCTTTTGAAAATTGCTACAATACGTGCCACTGAATTGTCCATAGGATTTATCCACGTGCGTGCACTTTACGCGTGTAAATGGCTTTCGAAAATTGCTGCGATAGTACGTCACATTTACATGCGCAACTTCTTTGAAAATTCACCTGTAAGTGCCTTCATACATTTGCAAATGCTATTTGTGTGGGCAGTGGATATATGGTAAAACAGTCTGGGTAGATTTTCAAAGGGTTACGCATGTAATCCTTTAACCCCCCCCCCCGCGTGCGCCAAGCTCATTTTGCATAGGCTCGGCGGCGCGTGCAAGCCCCGGGATGTGCGTATGTCCCAGGGCTTTGAAAAAGGGGTGGGAAGGGAGTGGGGCCGGGGGCAGGGCGGCGGGCCGGGGGCGGGCCGGGGTGGTTCTGAGTCCTCCAGCACAGTGGCCATGCAGGGGGATTGTGTGCCTCGAGCAGGCGTAACTTAGAGAACAAAGGTGGGGGGGGGATTTAGGTAGGGCTTTTATAAAATCGGATGTACATTTGTGTGTGCCAGGTAGCGCGCACAAATGTACCCTGGTACATGTGCCAGGTAGCGCGCACAAATGTACCCTGCGCATGCTCCTTTAAAAATCTGGCCCACTATGTTTATTTGAAATGCAAATCTATTCTTATGTTTAATCCCCTAACATAACATTCCCTTACTGCACTCCACCCCATCCCACCCTTGGAAACACTTTTTTTTTTTCAAATCTAGCTAAATATATGCATATTATGACAAACTCACACATACTTTTATCTGTTCTTAGGGGGGGCTAATTTTTTAACAGCGCAATCTACTCAAGTAAATACCTACTTTCCTGGCTAGATCCCTTTGAAAATGATCTTTCTTGTGCCTCCTTTTTTGCCCTTCCTTCCTCTCCTTTTGCCCTGTCATTGCTAGCAGAAAAGAAACATTAAGAAAGCTTTCCTATGATTTTTCCAGTTGGATGATATTACAATAGAACAGATTATTAATATGCTACTATGTACTGCAACCATGTGAATACTAGCCTGTAACAAATTACATGCTGTAAGCTTTGATAGTGCTTTTATGATGAGTGTTACATGAAACTGTTTCTTGCAGGAATAAATGAAGAGAAAGTATTCCTTTATACCATCTGTGCAGTATTACACTGACTGAATATGCTACTTTTTAAATCTAAAGGTGTGATGTTTCTGAAATATGTATACAGCAAAACTGTGTGCATTGCTCAAACAGGTATCCTGGTGTGTGTGTGTGTGTGTGAGTGTGTGTGTGTGTGTGTGTGAGAGAGAGAGAGAGAGAGATGGGCTGATTATATCAAGATTTGAGGATGGGCTAATACTTGCCACTTTTACCCTTTCATACACATCCACTGTAATATTTTATATATTATTGTAAAGATACAGATAAAAGTTGGAATAAACAGAGCAGAGGATTTGCTAGCCATGGGCACATAGTGATCGTGCTCAAAATATATTGATCAGTACCTTGAATCTCACACAACTGTTTAATTTACTTCTCTGCAGGGACCAGAAAATAAAGTAACAGAAGGAGGAGTGGAAGAGTAGATTAGTGGTTAGAGCAGTGGGCTACAAACCTAGAAAACCAGAGTTCAAATGCCACTGCTGTTCTTTATGACCTTGAACAAGTCACCTTACCCTCTGGTGCCTCATGTACAAACTGGCAGGATCATTCACCTTATGGTGTGATAAAAGGAGTCTGGTGCATGATATTTATCATGAAGCAGATTAATATGCAAATATGATAATGAGTATGCACATGAGGGGTTCTCACTATATTTGACAGTGAAATAACAAGGGTTTTAATGTGGAAACAACTTTTTTTGGGGGGTAGAGGGAAAAAAATGTTATCACGCAACTGTGAACAATATCGCGGATCACAGCTATTATTGCATGTGATAAAATGAGGCCTTCTATCAGACACACCTACAAAGCCCTCCTGGGCCAATAAAATCAACTTTTGTTACTTGCCCTATCTTATTAAAGCTGCTATGTTTGGGAGAACTAGCTACTTGTGTGGGATACTGGCTGCTTCAGGATGCTTGGCAGCATCAACTACAACAACAGGCAAGGGAAGTTCAAATCCTTCTTAGGGAAATCCCTGCACTGGAGCCAGAACCTCTGGCCCCGCAGGGAGAGAGTCATGGACCACAGCATCGCTGGCCATGCAGGAGGACAAAGCAGAGATACAGGGAATGCATATTTCCTCCAAGAACCACATTGCTGGGCATGCTGGAGGAACATATGGTTAACAGGTATCATCTCAGTTCTCAGGCTATCATGGAATTATTAGGGGTGTGCATTGGTTTGCAACATATTGGCAATCCGCAACATATAGGGCCATATTCGTTATATTCATGGGGAAGCGAAACATCTAAAGGAGCGAATTTAAACAAAACCCCCACCCTCCTGACCCCCCCACGACTTGCCAAAACTCCCTGGTGGTCCAGCGGGGATCCTGGAGCCAACTCCTGCACTCGGGCCATCTGCTGCCAGTATTCAAAATGGCACCGTTAGCCTTTGCCCTTACTATTTCACAGGGGCTACCGGTGCCATTGGTCGGCCCCTGTCACATGGTAGTAGCATGTGACATTGGTTGTGAACAGTGGTATGATCTACAGAGAGCTGTGATTGCTATACACATATTTCAATAATTATAGAGCCCTCCTCTTTCAGGCTAAAATGCAGATCCTTACAATAGCTTAGTGTAGGTATTATTAGTAGTGGCTGAAACAGGAGGAGGTGATTAAAGGCTATTGGTAGTTTAAGAGATTATTCTTGAGATTGCTGAGTGCAGTATTTTTATGCTAATTGTTTACTCATTGCTGTTTACCCTTTCCCTCATCTCTTGTCTGTGAGTGAAGCCCGGCAGTGCATTACTGTGTTTTTGTCTTTTTGTCTGTCTACTTTTCTTTTCATCCTCTAGGTTAGAAAGAGCATAGTGAGAATCTGTGACTGCTCTGAGAATGCAGCATGACAGAGGGGGGTGTCTGAGGGTGAGGGTAAGCATGATAGGTGGGCAAGTGGGGACAGGATGGATAGGAGGAGTGAGGCATTTGAGTCAGATTAGTGTAGTCAGGGAGGGCAGTTGGGGCAGAAGGCGAGGGGTGTGAAAGTAAGTTGGAGGTGGGAGTGGAAGGAAAAGAAGGCAGGTGGAAGAGATAGAGCAAAGGAAGGGAAGGGGGAGAGGGAGATAGGAGAAGGTATAGTGGTCAGGGAGGTAGTGAGCCACATCAGACTGGTCCCAGTAACCAGGAAAAGAAAATGCGGCAGAGGGAGGCATGCTTTACAGAGGAAAAGAAGTATCTGCTTGCTAAGAAGGTCTGTAAGAAGTACAAGGTGCTTTTTGGACAGAAGACTTCCACAATAGTAAAGACAAGGATATAGGGGTGTACCTCCAAAGATGTCAGCAGCCTGTCGGTGGCAAACAGGTCAGTTGAAGAACTGAAACATGCACTCTGTATAGAAGTAATGTTAAATAAATAAATAATATATAAATAAAATACAGGAGTGGGGCCACCATGTGAAGTACAGCTAACAGAAGTAGAGGAACTGGTAAGGGCCACTCTCAAAAGGACTTCATCATAGGAGTCCATACATGAGGAACTGATACTCACACTGTGGATGGAGGCTGTGGGCATAGTGTAGAGGTAGAGGAGCCTGCTACAGAGGTTTATGTGGTAGAGAAAACAGACACAGAAGCAGGAAATTTTACAAATGCAGCAGATGGGTTGCAGAATTCATTACTAATGCAGTTCAGTGAGCCGATAGATTCCTCACAAAAGGAAAATGAGAATGCTGAGCTCAATCTCATGTGAGTGGAGACATCGCCCAAATCTGGGGGTGGCAGATCACTTGCTGCTGAAGAAGCCAGTGCTAGACAGGAAGAGGAGCAAATTAATGAAACTATGCACCTCCATGGATGTCTTTGCAGAACACCTAGTGAAGGAACTCTTCACCAGGCAAGAGCAGATACAGACCACTGTAACAACTGGATGGAGGGCTATCCACTCATAGATTAGGAAGGTGCACAAAAAAATGAGAAGGATGTGAAGGTAGGCCAGTCAGCAAGAAACAAGATTAGCTGATAGCTCTTGGGATGCAGCACTGATGCTATGTAGAGAAATTCTGGAGTTGAATGTTACTTTGCTGGGTATGGAAAGGGCCCAGCAAAATTCCTCCAGCGAAAGCTCTGCCACCAAAAGATGCCTCCCTCACAGAGGGAAAGGCAGAAGCAAAGGCAGAAGGGGTGACCAGGATAGCGAGCATTAGATATAAAATAATAAGCAACTTCATAGTCCTTAATCAATGACAGTTCCATTAAGACTGTCAACGTCATCACTCATCACTGCTAAATGTAGAGATGGTCAATGAGCCTCTACACTTCCTTCCGGTGCTGACAGATCTCATGCCTGCAAGCCTTGTCTCTTTGCAGATGCCTTTCCCTCCATGTCTTTGCCCTTGCCTGCCAGCCAGTGCTTGTCACTGCTGTATGTGGAGATGACCATTGCACTCTCGCAATTCTCTCTGGTATCAATGTTTCTCTCATCTGCAAGCCTTGTTTCCTTGCAGATGCCTTCACCCTCCTTAATCTTCTTTTCTCTGGCCAGCTGTCCTCCATAGCTCGTCTCTTCTAAACACGTGAGTAGCAGCATTAAAATCTTCAAGTGGGCTCATCCCTTCTGGGACCCCAGAGTAGGCAAATTTCTTTAGAGAATGCTCCTCAGAATTTCTCCAAATCCTTTCTAACCCCTCCCCACTCCCCTTGATACCTTCCTCTCACAAGGAGCTCACTCACCCAGACCCCTTCTTTTGTTTTCCCCCATCTATCAATCCCCCTCCTCTCCTGTACAAGACGTGCTCCTCTCAATTTCTCCATCCCTGTCAAACCCCTTTCTGACCCTTCTTACCCCTCCTGTCATTAGGAACTCACTCATTCAACTCCCCTTCTTTTGTCTTCCCCCTCCCCCTCTACCAACCCCGATCCTCTCCTGTACAAGACTTGCTCCTCACAGTTTCTTCAATCTGTCTAACCTCTCACCCACCCCTCTTCTTATCCTTCCTCTCATTAGGAGCTCACTCATCCAACCCCCCTTCTTTTGTCCTCCCCCTCCCCTTCTACAATTCCTCTCTCCTGTACAAGACTTGCTCCTCACAATTCCTCCAACCCCTGTCTAATCCCTCACCCCCCCCCCCCTTCTTAATGTATTTTCTGTGTCCCTGGCATATGCAGATTTCTTTTGTTTGCTTTTCAGTAGATGTCATTGTCATCACTTTTTGCTGCTGTATGCAGAGATGGTGATTAGGCTCCTGTACTTCCTTCCACCACTGATGCTTCTCATGCCTGCTTGCTTCGTATCTTCACAGATGCCTTTCCTTCCTCGACTGTCACCACATTTTTTTAAGGTTAAATAAACTGATAACACATGTTTTCTTTTTTAAGGGTCTGTTCTTCATTTTCTAGTTATTTCATTCTCACTATGTATTTCCTCCCCCAATCCTCCTTCCCTCCACTCCCCCACCCCCTCCCTCTCCTTAAACCTCCTCTCCCATGCAAGACTGGATCCTCACATCTTCACCCCCCAATTCCTCATTTCTTCTTCTGACTAGGTACTCTGTTTCCCAACCCCCTTCCCCCCACTCCCCACCCCCTCTCTCTCCTTAAACCTCCTCACCCATGCAAGACTGGATCCTCACATCTTCAGCCCCCAATTCCCCCATTTCTTCTTCTGATTAGGTACTCTCTTTCCCAGCCCCCTTCCCCCCAAATCCCCACCCCCTTCTCTCTCATGCAAGACTGGATCCTCATATTGTCTCTACCCCCCATCTTCCCTTCCTTTCATCTTCTCACTAAGTACTCAATAAATCACAGACATGATTGAAATCTGAATTATTTTTTTTAACAATTTACATTTGCTACAGTAATTAAAAAAGGAACAGAGGAAGGTAAATCTAGGGCTTATTGTATTTACAAATTTTAAAAAAGGAACAGAAGAAGGTAAATCTAGGGCTTATTGTATTTACAAATTTTAAAAAAGGAATCCCAGGGAGTTAGGGAAGGAGATAGGAGGATGCTCAGGATGGCGGAAACCTGTTGCCCAGTATTCTTAATGCTGCAACCAGATTTGTAAAGCCCATAGTTGCAATTTATCAGTATGTGCTTTGATTGTAACTTACTCTACACACTGCTGTAGGTACTTGATGAACTGCCTAGACTGTTTCAACAAAGCCCTCAGAACCTGGCTGAAATGATTGAGCCCATAGCAAGAAAAATCTTCAGTAAGCTTGACCAGGCCCAGAATAGCATGTCCATGCTAAGTCAGAGGATCTATGTTCACCAACACCCCATTCTACCCAAATCTTGCTCACATGCAGAGCTTACTCCTAACATGTTCCCCATTTCCTCTTCTTGCTTACCCTACCCTATCACCCTTCCCAGAATAACTCCACCTAGCTCATTGGCCTCTCTCCACCCTTTTTTCATCCATACTCTTGCCATCATACCCATCACCTCTTCCAGCCACCCTCAAGTACAGCGTGGAAGTCTCCAGGCCCATGACACTAGCATTAGAAAACTATGAACTGTGTGCCAGGAGAAGAATTTGTTTAATACTTTGGCCATTTCTTCGTCTCTCTCCACACATTGATCTTTGTCACCTTTCAATTTCACTATACCACTTTGGACCTTTCTCCTTTCTCTGATATATCTTTGGCAATCTTATGAACTGCCTGACCCTTTTCAGCATGGCCATCAGTATCTGACTGAAATGCCTGGAGAAGGTGATTGATTTGCTCCATGGTGTTCAGAAGAAACTGGTGGCTAGAAAATGAAGGGCTCGAGCAACTTCACCAGGCCAGAATGGCATGTCCATGATCTGTCAGTGGATATCCTTGTATAGACCAATGATAGCCCTTGAACTCAATCTGTACATCCTCACCACATCTAACTCCAGCATCCCCAGCAGTGTGATCCTGAAGCAGAATATCTGCTGCCTCTGAGCTGCCTCTGAGCCCTTCTGTGTACTGTTTCAACTGGAACAACCTGCTCCTCTCAATTCCTCCTCTCTGCCTGTTCCCTCCTGTCCCTCTCTCTCCTGCCACAACCTCTGTCACCTGCCACAACTTCTGCTGTAGTAATCCTTTGGCTGACCCACAAGATATACCACAGTATCAGGAACAAATGAACATAATCCATAATCTCACCAGAGCTGCATGAACACACAACCACACCAAACCAATGCAAGCAATGGAGTAAAACGTTCCTGACTCTTGGTGCTTTCACTTAACTCAGTTCTTGACCCAGGCACCAAAAGACCCATATAAAAACCCCTGGACTTGCCATTCTCCCAGCTAGCATGGCTCCCTTCATTGCCCAGGAATAGATAATTTCCTTGTGTATATGCCATTTGCAGGCACTTGCACAAAACAAGCCATGGGTTGGTAAGCGGGTTTATATGTGAGTTCATCTCATGCACAACCCTTATTACATACCCGTCTAGGATTTATGCAGGAAACCACACATATAAACAAGTGCACAGTACATGCTAAATTCCATGTCAGCATTACCGCTGCTTATTAAACTGGCCACATGATGCCTTAAGGCAAACCATCTGGAGTCTTAGAGCTTGCCCATCTGTTTTTAGCTCGCTATAATGAAAAAGTAGTTGACTCAACTTAGCAGAATTAGCTACAATTAGAGGAGCCAAAAAGGAATTAGTTACTACTAGAAGCATATCTTCCACTATACAGCATCCAGGAAATCTGTCTCCACTCCGACAAAGGTTTCAAAAACTCAGGAATGAACATTTTAGAGAGGGCTTTGGTAAGGTAAGGTCTGTGACACAGAGACACCCCTTTCCCCTTATGATACTCATATAAAATGCCTTTTCTGCATTGGAAAATGACAATGCTCCAGAAATGGAAACTGAAGCAGTTTTGGAAGTAAAATAAGATGTCCACTGCAGACATAAACCCCCAAATATTGTCAAAATGCCTCAAAACTGAAAATGCTTTATATTGGGTGAATATATTATCAAAGCATTCACTTGGGGACACATGTTGAGGGACAAACACAGGTTAATTACCTCCCTGGGTCCTTGGCTATCATTAATGCAAACCAGGTCATAACTGTGATCAGAGAAGAAAGTAAGGCCTCTAAAACTGATGTTATAATCTACTTGGAAACCAAAGACCTATCTAAAACAGCATCTCTGCAGTACAGAGAGATTTCCAGAGTCTGGGGAAGGGGAATAAGCACATGGTGAAGACCATAGTCATTTTAGTTATTACCTACTTATGGAAAGGGAAAGGAAAGGCTTTGCTATATAGATAACTTCAATATAGAAACATAGAAACATAGAAATGACGGCAGAAGACCAAACGGTCCATCCAGTCTGCCCAGCAAGTTTTGCACTTTTTTTTTCTCATACTTATGTTATAATATTTTTGGCTCTTAGTAACCTTTTGGAGGCTGAGGGCAGGAACAAGAAGACTCAGACGAAGACTTGGATACTCAGAAGACTCAGACGAGGACTCAGGATACTCAGAAGACTCGGACAAGGATTCAGATTACTCAGAAGGTCTCAGGCAAGGATTCAGGATTCAGAAGAAAATACTGGGTGAAAGAATTTTATCGCAGCACGCCCTACACAGACGCCCATGGCTGGTCGTGGACCACACTGAACGCGAAGCAGACACCAGGTGAGGAAATGGAACTAGAGAGTGGAACATGTCGAAGATTCAGTACAGGCCTGCACTGGGGCACACCCTACACAGCCGCCTGTTGCTGGTCACAGACCACGCTGAAGCGGAGCAGGATCTGGCAGAGTCTTGGGCATGGACAGAAGCAGGCACAAGGAACTCCGAAGACTGGGACAGAATTCAAGAATCAGGATTCAAGACTCAGGTTCTCAGAAGCAAGGCATTAAAACCAGAAGTCTTCCGGAGGCTTGTGCTGTAGATGAGAAGTCCTTATACCACGAGACGCCCTACACAGCCCCCCATGGGCTGGTCATTGACCATGAGGGTGGCACACCAGGAAGGGTGAACAGATGAGGGACCTGGGAACTGGACAAAGAGCTGAAGATGAGACGGACAGAGTCAAGACAGGAACATCGGACATCAGGGACATCTGGAACAAGCGACAAAGGAGCTCCGAGGGATGAGACCAGGAACATCAAGATGAAGGAAACTAGGAACATGAAGAACATGGAACAAAGATCCATCAAGGCACAGAAAGACCACGGAGGACCTGGACTGGAAGGAAGACCACAGACGCTGTGAATACTGGATCCGAAGGCCCTGAGGAACTGAGGCTGGGCCCTTTTATAGGACTGGTCCGGCGAAGACTGATGACATCACTGCTGAGGGCCATGGGGCTCTTTTCCTGCCACTGGCCCTTTAAATGTTGAGAAGAGGCGTGGCCGTGCGCCTAGAGGGCCTGGGAGCAGGACCAAGGACAGCGGTGTCCAGGCCGCGTGGAAGTCCCGACAGAAGATGGCTCTCTGCCGTGAAGAAGGTGGACAGGCAGCAGCTGAGGCGGCTTCCATGCCTCAGGGAAACAGGCAGCAGCTGAGGTGGCTTCCCTGCCGCTCGAAGAAAGGACCCCAAGCGATAGATCCAGTCGCAATGGAGCAGGTGCGGCAGCAATGGCGGTGCTAGGCCGTGAAGGAAGGAGGGAAGGCTTCGGCCCCAGATCCGCAGAGGCACCGACAAAAGCAGGGCCTCCGGCATCGGCGGAAGGTAAGGGACTGCCTGCAGCTCCAGCCGCAGGCAGGATCCTAACAGAATGTTTGTTTTAAAATATCTTGTTTGCATTCTGACAGCATAGAGCTAGAGTCACCCAAATTCAGGATTTAGAAAAATTCACAAATGAAAAATATGCAGCAGGTTTAGGGTTTAGAAAAGTTTGTATACTACCTTAAAGGAATCCTAGCCAGAGAAGATGCATGTTTGGTAAGCCCACATAATGCATTTTGTGGGTGATGGGTCGAGGAATAGGATGACCCCTGCAATAAATTTTGCAGTACATTATTATTTTCATTTCAGTCTCTCTACCCCTATCCATCATTTATCCTAATTTGTATCTATATAGCCTCCTTGGATGACATGATGCACACATTTGGAATAGGAATAGAGATAGAACACTGAACATTTACAGACTCTGATGTCAACCGAGAGAGAAATAGACATAGACAGATGGAGAGACAGAGAGCTTGTAGCCAAGGACAGATGCCTGCCCATCCTATTCAGAGCCTGATTCATAATGTTTTTTTCTCCATTCTATGGCTATGGGAAAGGACCTTGATGAATCAAGTCCTAAAACACAATCCTTTCACAATGCTGCAAGTAAGCAGGTATGGTCAGTATGGAGTTAAGAAGTTTTCTGCCAATACCCCATTACCAGCAAGACACAGAAACAGGGCTCAGACCCTCTTCTTCATTTCAGCCTACAGGAAACAGCAGGAGAGGGTCTCATGAAGGAGCAGAAATAATTGTTTTTGATTTTTTAACTCTGTGCTATCTTGTCTTAGCCCCTCTCCTCCTGTTCCCATGTCAAATCTGGGGGAGGGGGAAGAGGGCCAAAGAAGAAAGTGGAGCAGCTACTCTGCAATCCCAGGGCTGAGAGACGAGTGAGGGAGTTGGGAGGAACAGTGGTAAAAGTAGATCAGTAGGATGAAGCACACAGTACCAGAAAGATTTGCTGGCAACATGGAATCCCACAGAAGCTGAGCACAGGCTATAAAGAAGAGAAATCTTCTGCATTGTTACTGAGTCAGCATAAACTCTGGCCAAGTATCAGAGCAGGGGCAGGGTAAGTGGGACAGCTGCCCTGGGACAGAAAGCCTGTCCATTTCTGCCATTTTAATTCTGTTCTTGCATTTGCTGCTGCCATGTGTTGCTCTGTAAGTTTGCAGTTGGCTGCACGGTGACCGCAGGGAAAGCAAGCGACAAGAGAATGAAGGACAACTAGACAGCCACAAGCACACGGGAAGCAGGTACCAATATAACTCCCGCCACCCCAACCCCGTTCATTAGTGCTGCTCTTTACTGCCTGCTTCAAAAGATGCTCTATTGCAGTCAAAACCTGCCACCTCTCTAGGCCCAGGCTGCTGCCCAGGGAATCAACTCCCTGCTGGTCCAGGAGAGAAAAACTCATGTGTGACTGTCAGCATGTCCTGTGTAGGGCCAAAACTCTCACTGGTGTTTTTCTTTCTTCGGGTTAGATTGGCCTTGGGGAGGGGGGCAGGGGGAAAGAGACTGCTGGCCTAGTGATGTTTGTTGTTGTGGCTATTTTTCTTCAAGGCCCCCAAGTCTTAAGACTGGAGGAGGGAAACAGGGGCTATAGTTAGAGGGGACACTTACTCAGGTCAATATGAACAGGCTGATCTACTCCTGATATTGCCCCATTGCATTCATGTAAATGTTGTTCCTACTTTTCTTAGATTTCTCCAGAATTATAATCAGGCCTAGATTTGTCAATAGGCACACTAGGCCTGAGTCCATATTATTCCCTCAATAAAAGGAAAATAAATTATACCAACATAAGCAAGGTTTATAATGTAATGTAAACAATGCAAATACCTGTCAGTGTATCTCAGAATTTTCACATTTTTGCAACAGAATCTAACCCTGAACTGCCACAAGAAATTATGGGACTGTGCCTTAGGCCCATTCCCAGTTTCCCAATCTTTCCCCGGAGGTATGGAGTGAGGAGCATATGAACATAAGAACATAAGAAAATGCCATACTGGGTCAGACCAAGGGTCCATCAGGCCCAGCATCCTGTTTCCAACAGTGGCCAATCCAGGCCATAAGAACCTGGCAAGTACCCAAAAACTAAGTCTATTCCATGTTACCGTTGCTAGTAATAGCAGTGGCTATTCTCTAAGTGAACTTAATAGCAGGTAATGGACTTCTCCTCCAAGAACTTATCCAATCCTTTTTTAAACACAACTACACTAACCACATCCTCTGGCAACAAATTCCAGAGTTTAATTGTGCATTGAGTAAAAATGAACTTTCTCCGATTAATTTTAAATGTGCCCCATGCTAACTTCATGGAGTGTCCCCTAGTCTTTCTACTATCCGAAAGAGTAAATAACCAATTCACATCTACCCGTTCTAGACCTCTCATGATTTTAAAAACCTCTATCATATCCCCCCTCAGTCGTCTCTTCTCCAAGTCTTTCCTCATAGGGGAGCTGTTCCATTCCCCTTATCATTTTGGTAGCCCTTCTCTGTACCTTCTCCATAGCATCATCTGTGCCTAGGGGAGGAAAAATCCTAAATCCATCCCTGATTATAACTCTGTTCATGCAGTGGAAAAAAGCAAGACTTGATCAGCCTCTTTTGGGTTGACCTGGGTGAGGTTGAAATCTTACAGTGTCAGTTTCTGTGCCTTTTCTGTGACACTTCTCCAGATGCCCATGCAGCCCCAGAAGAACAATACAGGAGAGAGGCACTTGCATTAGCTGTGTTTGCATGGAATTACTCTCACCAGGGGAGGGGGCAGAGGGACAGCACTATTGGGGAGTGGTAATGTATTTATTTGGCCAGTCTGCAGTCTGCATAGTCTGGTTTATTGGGGTAACTCATTGCAATTTTTGTACGTTTTCTATTTAAAAAATACATACGTGCCTGTAATGAGAGGTATTTTTTCCGCTATGGCGTCTCAGAAAAGGGATTCGCCATATTGAAACTGACGTTTTTAAAGAGCACTGCTGACCTGTGTACTGACCAATCAGGGAAGTAAAAAAAAACAAAAAAAAACCTGGAGGAGGTGTTTTTTAAATCAATTTCATCCACTCGATGTTGTCATTCATGCCTTGAGGAGCTTCCATGGCTAATTCAAAAACCCATTTCTGTTCTTTGTAATTGAGGATACTCCGAGTTACTATTTATGCTTTATCTATGTTCTTTTTTAGTTAAAAGAACAGCCCCTGACGAAGTCCTCGAAACACGGTGCTGTGTCGGGCGCTAGCAGAGCTGATATATCTGAGGCTCTTGCAGTTTCTTAAAGGATAAGGGTCATTTTAATATATAGTATGGGGTCACAGCTATAAAATATCCAAAAATGAAGTGGCTTATATTACTGAAGTGTTTCACCCTGTGATTAAACACGTTGAGCGAGTATTCCTGTTACACTTGGCAACAAACAAAACGTTGCATCTCTTAACACTTAAACAATTTATTAAAAAAATTGGGCATTCAGGTGGTTGTGTGGTTCTTTCTTAATTGTTATATATACCTTACCACATATTATACCAGTTCTTCTTTTTCACATTAATAATAATGAATGGCAGGTTTTTATGATGTGAGTCACTTTCATGCAAAAGATCATAAAGGAGTGATATAAAGGTGTTAAAAACAGAATGTTTGTTTATTTTTATAATACAGAATCACTTTCAGGGGAAGGAACATCACCTAACTTCAGGCTCTGCCAGTCCTGGTTTTTCAAGGCCTGTTTCAAAGCAATCTGTGAAAAACCTGGACTTTAATCGACAGGTCAGGGCTCAGTGAGCCTTTGAGGATCTGGACCTGCAAGTGAAAATGAAATGCGGAGCTGCCAGTTCCTGTAGTGTAGAGTTTAGACCAGTTCTGATTTTATAACATGCTTCTCTTTGTATCCTGGTATTTGTAGTCTCTACTTCTGCTATTTGAAATCAGCACTGTAGGTAACAGAAAGCATCAGGATGGTTTATCAAAACCAGAACTGGCCTGAAATCTCTCCAGAAATTGGGTGATTTTGCAGCTGTGAACATTCTCTTTCCGTGCATACGTTAGTAATTAATACAAAGTAGTATGGTTGCCACTTTAGTCCACATGAATACTCAGAAATAAAGGTTAACAAATAAAAACCAAAAATAATATTAGCTTCTGAATGTATTCAATTGCTATCTTTTTTATTGGACTAACTTAATACTGTAAATTTCTTGATTACCTTTCATAAGCTAATACTCTCTTCCTCGGGTCCAAATAGAATCTACAAAAAGTACACTGCACACATTTTATTGTTCTTTTGTCTGTTAACCTTCATTCTCACATAATAAATGATGGCATGGTAAGGGCAAAGGCCATCGGCGCCATTTTTATTAGTGGCAGCCGACGGCCCAGGAGCGGGAGATCACTCCCGGGACCCCCACTGGACCACCAGGTACCTGTAAAAAGTTTTTTTGGGGGATCGGGAGGGTGGGGGAAGCTAAGAGATTAGTTTTAAAGGATCAGGGTGGGTTTTTTGTTTATCGGCTCAGGCGCAGCCGATAAACAAAACTGCGATTGGGCCGGACGAAAAAAAAAACACGATGTGAATCACATCTCTAGCCATTAGTTATCCTCCTTCCACAAGGTCTCTAAATGCTTATATGCACCTCTTCATTCAGTGGTATACATTCCAACTCTCCCATCTTACTTTTTAAGACTTCTGGCATTAGCATACAGACATTTCAAAGTATGCTTTTTTGTTTGCATTAAGAATCTGCTTATCAGTTGACAGGGGTAATTTGGAATCTTTTAACTCAGGTGGTTCTTTACATATAGGCAAAAGGGCTACTTTTGCTTTTATTGTTATTTTAGTATCCTTTGAAGATATCTCCCTCCAAACCATGCACTGCTGAGCAACTGTCGGTGTTCCCCATGTTCCAGTTTAAAAGCTGCTCTATGTTCTTTTGGAAGGTTAGTGCTAGCAGCCTGGATCCACCCTGGTTAAGGTGAAGCCCTCATATTTTCAGAATAGGCTCTCCCTTCCCCAAAATATTGCCAAGTTCCAAACAAAACTAAATCCTTCTTTCTTGCACCATCATTTCTTCTATGCATTGAGGATCCAGAGCTCTTCCCACCTCTCAGGTCCTGCGCATTGAATAAGAAGAATTTCAGAGAATGCTACCCTGAAGGGTCTAGATTGCAACTTTCTACCTATGAGCCTAAATTTGGCTTTCAGAACCTCCCTCTCACACCTTCCTATATTGTTGATGCCCACATATACTATGACAGCCTGCTCCTCCTCAGCAATAACTAAAATCCTATCTAGGTGATGTGTGAGGTTCACCACCTTCTCACCAGGCAGGCAAGTACCAAGCAATCCTCACATTCACCAGCCACCCATCTACATTCCTAATAATTGAATCAACAACTGTGTTGGATGGCCTAATCTTTCCGCCTGGACACTAGGCCTTAGAGACTCATCCATAGTTCAAGAGAATAATGCATTACCTGGAGAGCAGGTCTTTGCTAAAAGATGACTTCCTACTACACTAGGATGATTCTCTTGTTCCTCCAAAGCAGAACAAGAGCTGCTAGACTGGAACTTGGCTACTATGCCCCTGAAGGTTGCCTATTTATACTTTTCTGTCAGCCTCTGCTCCTCTAGATCTGCCACTCTAGCTTCCAGAGATCGGACTCATTCTTTGAGAGCCAGGAGCTCTTTGCATTGGGTGCACACATACAACATCTCACCAAATAGTAGATGATCATACATATGGAACTCGGTGTAAAAGACTGGGAGATCCCCATCTTGCTGCTGGTCTACTGTCTGCATTTTAATATTGTTCAATTCTTAGCCAATTGAGGTTGCTATGAGAGTAGGGATGTGTAAATGTGGGTCCTTTAAATTTATGTGGTGCATTTAATGTTACTTTGGCAATGATCTGCAAGGGAACAATTAATCTAATTGATAATGGCTAGGTCACTCCATTCTTCTAGTTAAATCCCTGATTAATTTTTGATGTGAAAATATTTCTTCTCTTCTTATTTGGGAGAAGAGTTTATAAATCAAAGAATGAGTTTAGGGATGAGTAGGAGGGAAAAAAGACACTAAAAGAAATTATCTACCTTTCCTAGCCTTTGTTTTAAAGTCAAGGCACACACAACAAACTAAAAGAAATTACTTACCTTTCCTGTTCCTTTTTTAAATCAAGGCACACACACAAACTAAAAGAATTGTCTACCTTTCCTAGTCTTGTTTTTTCATCAAGATAGTATTTGCAAATAGTAATTCAGAAGAAGAATCATGTTCTGGATTCCATGAATCACAGGATATTAAACAGCTAATGGCTAAAGAGCATTTAGTGCATCTAGTCAGGAGCATTTTAACATCCAGTGAAGACCGACTTTAAGCCCAAATAGCCAGCTCCTTCACCTAATGATGTCCTCAGACCTACTCCAGAGATTTTTTCTGGTTTCTCCCTCCCAAGGGTTTTCTACCAAATTGTTTGGTGCCCTTTGCCCCTCATTGGGTTCCTTGGGATATTCTTGCCACTCTGGATGGCTGCTTTGTGCCTCTCATAATACTTTGGGGTCTTCAATCCACTCTTTAAGCTGCTTTGACCCTCTATTGCTGCTTTCTTCCATATCCATAGTACTTTGAGCTATTCATGCCACATTTATTGCTGCTTTGGAAGATGAAGATTGACAAACTAAAGAGTAGCAAATCAGGAAGATGTAGTAGGCCAGATTGACAAACTAAAGAGTAGCAAATCACTTGGACTAGATAGTATGCATACTAGGGTACTGAAGGAACTAAAAAATGACATTTCTGATCTATTAGTTAAAATGTGTAACTTATCATTAAAATCATCCAATGTAACCCCAATATTTAAAAAGGGCTCCAGTAGTGATCTGGGAAACTATAGATCAATGAGCCTGACTTCAGAGCTGGGAAAAATAGTGAAAAATATTCTAAAGATCAAAATCATAGAGCATATAAAAAGACATGGTTTAATGGAACAAAGTCAACATGGATTTACCCAAGGGAAGTGTTGCCTAACAAATCTGCTTTTTTTTTTTTTTTTGAAGGGGTCAATAAACATGTGGATAAAGGTAAACCGGTAGATGTAGTGTATTTGGATTTTCAGAAGGTGTTTGACAAAGTCCTTCATGAGAAGCTTCTAAGAAAACTAAAAAGTCATGGTATAGGAGGCGATGTCTTTCGTGGATTACAAACTGGTTAAAAGACAGGAAACAGAGAGTAGGATTAAATGTCAATTTTCTCAGTGAAAAAGGGTAAACAGTGGAGTGACTCAGGGATCTGTACTTGGATCGGTGCTTTTCAATATATTTATAAATGATCTGGAAAGGAATACGACGAGTGAGGTTATCAAATTTGTAGATGATACAAAGTAATTCAGAGTAGTTAACACAAGCGGATTGTGATACATTACAGGAGAACCTTGCAAGACTGGAACATTGGGCATCCAAATGGCAGATGAAATTTAATGTGGACAAGTGCAAGGTGTTGCATATAGGGAAAAATAACCCTTGCTGTATTTACATGATGTTAGGATCCATATTAGGAGCTACCACCCAGGAAAAAGATCTAGACGATACTTTGAAATCCTCAACTCAGTATGCTGCAGCAGTCAAAAATGCAGAGTATTAGGAATTATTAGGAAGGGAATGGTTAATAAAATGGAAAATGTCATAATGCCTCTGAATCGCTCCATGATGAGACCGCACCTTGAATACTGTGTACAATTCTGGTCACCGCATCTCAAAAAAGATATAGTTGTGATGGAGAAGGTACAGAGAAGGGCAACCAAAATGATAAAGGGGATGGAACAGCTCCCCTATGAGGAAAGGCTGAAGAGGTTAGGACTGTTCAGCTTCGAGAAGAGATGGCTGAGGGGGGGATATGATAGAAGTCTTTAAGATCATGAGAGGTCTTGAATGAGTAGATGTGAATTGGTTATTTACACTTTTGGATAATAGAAGGACCAGGGGGCATTCTATGAAGTTAGCAAGTAGTACATTTAAGACAAATCGTAGAAAATCCTTTTTCACTCAACGCACAATTAAGCTCTGGAATTTGTTGCCAGAGGATGTGCTTAGTGCAGTTAGTGTAGCTGGGTTCACAAAAGGTTTGGATACTAGGGATGTGCATTCGTTTTCAATGCCTTGGCAATGTATAAGTCCCTATTCATTGTATTTGTGGGTTTGCAAAACGCATCGCGATCCCCCACATATTCAACATATCATATTAGTTTTATTCTTTGACTCGCAGTGATTTCTTAGCGGCCATTTGAAATAGGAGATAGCAAAAACCAGCCCTTTCCTGTGAGTCATAAGTGACCTCACAGCCCTGTCATAGAGTGGGTCAGACAGGTTGGCAAGGAGACGAGAATGCAACCTATCTGAGCTAAGCATTTTTCTAATGCAGCCAATCACCGTTCTCACTCAGTGCTCTGTGATGCTATTCCTGATGATGCAGCACTATTTATACGTTAAGCATGCGGTGTGCCATGCACTTTCTTGGCGGGGATGGTCTGGGGAGGTGGTCAGGAGATGTGGCTGAACTCAGAGCTAGTCTGAGTGTCTCAAATCTGTATTCAATTGCTAGCTACTTTGATAGAATTTTCCATTGAAAAAGATATGTGTTCGATTCTGCTGCAGTGCCAGCTAGCTCGCCATGTTTTTTTTGACCGCACTTTTTTTTATTGATCTGAGACAGTCTCTCTGTCTGTGCCACTGAGAGAAGATGCTAACAGTGGCATTTTTCTGCTTATTTTAACCCTTGGGGTAGGTTGCAATGTAGAGATTACTTACCTGATAATCTCGTTTTCCTTAGTGTAATGCAGATGGACTCAAAACAAGTGGGTATAGTGTGCTCGTGCTAGCAGTTGGAGACGGATCTGACGTCAGCACGGGGTACATATACCCCCACAGGAAGTGCAGCAACTCAGTAATCTTCCTTGCAAAAGCTTTATGGATATATGTGTGACTGACCAATCAATGAAATGAACAGGATTACCCTGACCGATTGATAGTAGCTGGAGACCGTCAGTGTTCTCAACCGGAAGGCGTCGACACCCGGCAGGGTGGATGCCCTATATAAGAAAACATGGCTTACCGTGAATCGGTGAATCCCCATGTATACCGGCAGCCGGGCGGGATGTGAGTCCATCTGCATACACTAAGGAAAACGAGATTATCAGGTAAGTTATCTCTACATTTCCTAGCATGTAGCAGATGGACTCAAAACAAGTGGGATGTACAAAAGCTACTCCCGGACTGGGCGGGAGGCTGCCCGAGGTCCGTTTAGGACTGCCCTCACGAATGCTGTGTCCTCCCTGGCCTGGACGTCCAGATGGTAGAATCTGGAGAAGGTATGGAGGGAGGACCACGTCACCGCTTTACATATCTCTGCCGGCGACAACATCCTAGTTTCTGTCCAAGAGGCCGCCTGCGCTCTGGTAGAGTGAGCCTTGACCCGTAGAGGTGGTGGTTTTCCCCTTCTAAGTAGGCCGCCTTGATAACTTCTTTGATCCAGCGGGCGATTGTTGCCCGTGAGGCCGCTTCCCCTTGCTTCTTCCCGCTGTGAAGGACGAACAGGTGGTCCGTCTTTCGTACCACTTCAGACATTTCCAGGTATCTGGACAGCAGCCTGTCAATGTCGAGATGGCGCAGTATTCGACCTTCTTCCGACTTCTTCAAACCTTCCGTGGTTGGCAAGGATATGGTTTGGTTGAGGTGGAAGTGTGAGACTACTTTGGGTAAGAAGGAAGGAACCGTGCGAAGATGGATAGCCTCTGGAGTGATTCTGAGAAACGGATCACGGCAGGACAGCGCTTGTAGCTCTGAGATGCGGCGTGCTGAGCATACGGCCAGCAGGAACACCATCTTCAAGGTTAACAAACGGAGGGACAGGCCTCGAAGGGGTCTAAAGGCGGGTCCCGCTAGAAATTCCAAAACTAGGTTGAGGTTCCACAGGGGCACTGGCCACTTCAGTGGCGGGCGAATGTGTTTGACTCCTTTCAGGAAACGTGAAACGTCTGGGTGTGTGGCAATGCTGCTGCCTTCACTCCTGGGACCGTAGCAGGATAGCGCTGCCACCTGAACCTTGATGGAATTGAGGGACAGACCCTTCTGGAGTCCATCTTACAGGAAATCCAAAATGATAGGGATTTTAGCGGCATGTGGATTGGTGCTGTGAGTGTCGCACCAGGCTTCAAATACTCTCCAGATCCTTATGTATGTTAGTGATGTGGAGAACTTGCGTGCTCGGAGGAGTGTATCTATCACGGCCCCGAGTATCCCCTCTTCTTCAGTCTAGCCCTCTCAATGGCCAGACCGTAAGAGAGAATTGAGCTGGATCCTCGTGGAAGATGGGACCTTGCCACAGCAGGTCCCTGTGTGGAGGCAGGGGTAGTGGATTCCCTGCCAGCAGTCTTCTCATGGCTGCGTACCAGGGTCTTCTTGGCCAGTCCGGGGCCACTAGAAGAACTAGGCCACTGTGCCACTGAATCTTGTGTTTAATGGCGCCCAGCAGGGGCCATGGAGGAAAAGCATATAGCAGAATCCCCTGAGGCCATGGCTGTACTAGAGTGTCGATCCCGTAGGAGAGAGGATCTCGTCTGCGACTGAAGTATCTGGGTACTTGAGCGTTGCACCTGTCCGTTAGTAGGTCCATGCCCGGAGTCCCCTACTGATCCACAATCATCTGAAAAGCTGTGGGCAACAGCTGCCATTCCCCCGGGTTTAGGCTTTCTCTGCTGAGGAAGTCTGCCATGGTGTTGTCCTTCCCAGCGATGTGGACAGCGGAGATGTCCTGGAGATTCGCCTCCGCCCAAGCCATCAGGGGGGTTATTTCTAAGGATACCTGTCAGCTTCTGGTTCCTCCCTGTCGGTTGATATATGCCACCATGGTGGCGTTGTCCGACATCACTCTGATCGCCCTGTTTCAAAGTCTGTGGGCAAATCGCAGGCAGGATAGCCTGACTGCCCGTGCCTCTAGTTGGTTGATGTTCCACCCCGACTCTTCTTTGTTCCACCGCCCTTGGGCGGTTAGTTCTTTGCAGTGTGCTCCCCATCCATTCAGGCTGGCATCTGTAGTGAGCAGGGTCCGGGTTGGGGAGGACATTTTTGACCCCCGGCTCGTGTGGCCAGGCTGCAACCACCACTGTAGCTGATTCCGCACTCTGGTTGGTAGAGGTAGGTGTATGGTGTAGTTCTGTGATCGTGGGCTCCACCGAGATAGGAGGGCGCGTTGTAATGGTCTCATATGAGCCCGTGCCCATGGAACCACCTCCAGAGTGGATGCCATGAGGCCGAGGACCTGTAGGTAATCACAAGCTGTGGGCCGGGTGGCGCTCAGCAGGGCCTGCAGACGATTCCGGAGTTTTGATCTCCTCTTGGAGGTCAGGCTGACCTTGTCTTCCTGGGTGTCGAATCGGACTCCTAGGTATTCCAGCGACTGGGAAGGCTGTAGGGAACTCTTGTTTGTGTTGACTACCCATCCTAGGCTTTCCAGAAGAGATATAACTCTGTTGGTTGCCTGGTGGCTCTCCTCCGATGATTTTGCCCTGATCAGCCAATCGTCCAGGTAGGGATGGATGAGAATTCCTTCCTTCCTGAGTGATGCTGCCACTATTACTATGACCTTGGTAAAGGTCCGCGGCGTGGTGGCTAACCCGAAGGGTAAAGCTCGGAACTGGAAGTGTTGGCTCAGGACTTTGAAGCGTAAGTAGCGCTGGTGATCCCGATGGATTGGGATATGCAAGTAGGCTTCTGACAGGTCCAGGGATGTGAGAAACTCCCCTGGCTGTATTGCACTTTTGACTGACCGCAGAGTTTCCATGCGAAAGCTGGGGACCCGTAGGTGTCGGTTGACTGACTAGAGGTCCAGGACGGGCCTGAAAGTGCCCTCTTTCTTGGGTACTATGAAATAAATGGAATAATGCCCAGAATTTATCTCCCATACAGGCACTGGGATTATGGCTTTTAGGGACAGGAGCCTCCGCAAGGTAACTTCCAGTGCCGCCCTCTTGAGGGGTGGACAAGGAGATTCCACAAACTTGTCCGGCGGGAGCCGAAGAAAGTCCAGGTAGTACCCATCTCGGATGATGGCGAGGACCCACTGGTCCGAGGTGATCTCGACCCACCTGCGGTAGAAGAGGGTTAGCCTGCCCCCTATGGCTTCTACCCTCAGATGGGTCGGCTGATTCTCATTGTGGGGTGCGGCCGGGACCCGAACCCGAGCCGGTTCTCCTCTTGTTGTGCTTAGTCCGAAAGGACTGGTTCCTGGCCTGAGAACGAGGTGCTTGGTAGCGAGCCCTGTAAGGGTTGAAGCGCTGAGAGTTTCTGCTCTGGATGGCCTAGGAAAAGGACGCTGGCTCCTCCTTGACCTGTCTTCTGGTAGACGGGGTAATGGAGAGGCACCCCATCTATTAGCCAGTTTCTCAAGATCGCTGCCGAACAGGAGGGATCCCTTAAAGGGCATTCTTGTGAGGCGTGTCTTGGAAGAAGAGTCGGCTGACCAATTACATAGCCAGAGCTGTCTCCTGGCTGCCACTGAGGATGACACTCCCTTGGCTGCCGTACGGATGAGGTCGTAGGCTGCATCAGTGAGGAACGAGAGAGCTGATTCCATTTCTTCTCCCGGGATATTGTTCCTAGCTTGTGATAAACAGGAACGCGTCACCATGGTGCAGCAGGTCACAATTCGTAGGGACATGGCTGCCACCTCAAAGGCTTGTTTCAGAATGGCGTCCATGCGCCGGTCATGTGCATCCTTGAGGGCCGCTCCCCCCTCCACCGGAATGGTGGTGCGCTTCACAATTGCGCTAACTATGGCGTCTACCTTGGGGCACGCCAGCAGCTCCCAGGTCACCGGGTCCAGGGGGTACATGCCAGACAAGGCCCAACCCCCTTTGAATGAGGCCTCCGGCGCATTCCTTTCCAGATCGATTAGCTGCTGTGCTGCTAGTAGGAGGGGAAAATGGTGAGCCGTTTGGCGCAGGCCCTCTAGCAGGGGGTTCATTCTAGGT
This sequence comes from Rhinatrema bivittatum, assembly GCF_901001135.1. NCBI lineage: Eukaryota > Metazoa > Chordata > Amphibia > Gymnophiona > Rhinatrematidae > Rhinatrema > Rhinatrema bivittatum. Next base: position 270,846,565 of record NC_042618.1, on the reverse strand, counting down.
TCCCCTGGGGTGTCCTGGCCCGGGATAGCCAGTTCCGACAGGCATTGAGAGACCAGGCCTGGGAGATCCTCTTTCAGAAAGAAGCGTCTCATGGTCCGATTTGGTTCTATCCCCGAGGGAAGTTCTCCCTCCTTGGGGGGCTCATCATCTTCCTCAGAGCAATCTGAATCCCCATAAGTGGGGCTTCTGGGTGGTGAGTGGCTGTGCCTAGGTCTTGAGGGTCCAGGGGCCGGGTCATCCGGTACGTATGGACCAATTCGGGGATCAGACTGCATTTTGACAAAGGCGTGAATCCCCTTGAATAATTCCACCCAGGAGAGCGAAGCAGTATCTGGCCTTAGGGGCACCAGGTCTCTCGGGTTCCCTGGCTGCTCACCGCAGCCTGCTAAGTCTGGGGTGTTCCCTGAGGAACTGGCAAATACGCTGGGCTGGAACCGGTCCTGGCCTGGAACTCCCAGGGCCTCCTCACATTGGGCACATAGGGAGTCTGCATCCTCGCTCAGTGTGGCTCTGAGGTTGCATGCTGAGCAGAGGCTTAGAGCTCTTATGCCTGATTCTGGAGGTGCTGGCTCTGCGGACGCATGGGCTCTCTTACGCTCCATCTCGTCTGTTATCTCCTCCCAGCTGTGTGTCTACTAATATGCACTTATCCACGTGCGCCTGTCCACTTGCGCCAATCAACGTGCGCCTAGGAGCGTGCGCTTATCAGCGGGCACTTATCAACATGCGCCTATGAACGTGCGCCTACCAACGGGCTCTTATCAACATGCGCCTATGAACAGGCGCTTATCAGCGTGCGCCTATGAACGTGCGCCTATGAACGTGCGCCTATCCACATGCGCCTATCAGTGTGCGCTTAGCAACGTGCGCCTATCAGCGTGCACTTAGCAACGTGCGCCCATCAGCGTGCGCTTAGCAACATGCGCCGAACAGCGTGCACTTAGCAACGTGCGCCTAACAGCGTGCGCTTAGCAACGTGCGCCTATCAACATGAATCAAGGTGACTTCAATGTATGCCTCTATCGAATTTGCGCCCAAGTATTTTCGGGTGCCCAACATATACGCCCGTCGCCTATGCGCTCAGTCTGGCCTGAGCGCTAGAGCAAGGCAACGAACCAGGGCAGATGGCGACGGCGAGCAGGCAGGCAAAATGGCGACCTCCTTGGCGGGCTGCCACGTAGGCAGACCCCGCTAATCCTCGCTTCCTCGGAGACCAGCAAGTAAAGATGAATGCCTTACCTTGTCTTCGGCGCTTCCCGGCTGCGACCCGGGTGGTCTCCGGCTGCGGGGGGAGAGGGTGATTACCGTCACCGCCACGCTCGAGGAAGTGCACCTGCCTCTAGGCCGCGCCCGAACTCGTCTCGCTCGGGGGCCAAGTCATCACCGGGACCGAAGCTGCCTCTATGCCGCGCCTGAGCCCTTCTCACTCGGGGGCTAGATCCCTGCCACGAGTCGGCCACCGGACCGAGGCTCTTACCTCCGAGGGACCACGGAAATCACCTCGGGAAACTCAACTGGGGGAGGGACCGAATGGTATCACCGCAGGAGTGCGGGGCTCGTCTTCAGGTAGGCTTCTTCTATGAATTTAGTCGTTAGAATTTGGAAAAACGCTCAGCGAGCGTGAGGTAGCTCCAAACTGCTTTGGAGACGGAAATTACTGAGTTGCTGCACTTCCTGTGGGGGTATATGTACCCCGTGCTGACGTCAGAACCGTCTCCAACTGCTAGCACAAGCACACTATACCCACTTGTTTTGAGTCCATCTGCTACACGCTAGGAAAGCAGGATTGGGTGTAGTGGGTCGGAGATATATTCAGTTGCTAGCTACTTTGATAGAATTTTCCATTGAAAAAGATATTTCTTTGTTTTTCCTGCTGTGCCAAGCAAGCCATCCTTTTTATTTAACTGCAGTTTTGTTTTTTATTGAACTCAGGCTGTCTCTTTGTGCTCTTTTAAGCCATGAAGACAGGGCACTCACTGGGCATCAGTGTGCAATGGGCGGTTTTATAGACTCACATATATATTATTGGGACAGCAGTGCTCTCTGAAGCCAAATCCCCAGTGGGCCTCTTTTGTAGTTACAAGCTTGGTGTGTGCATACAGTGGTCCCAGTTTTAGTGTACATCCAGGCAAAGCCTCATGGACCAGTGGGACAGCGGTGCTCTCTGAAGCCAAATCACCATGGAGGAAATGGGGTGGTGTGCATTAATGCTATCCCGGGGTAGGAGGCAGGCAGCCTCAAAAGTTGTAACCAGGAGCATTGGGGAAATGACTGCCCTTGATGACCAGCCCATGCAGATAGTGGAGAATGTAGGTTTCAAGCAATTGCTGAAGGTCTTAGTTCCAAATTACAAAGTCCCCTCCAGAACCACATTTAGCAGAAAGGTCATCCCCAACCTGTACAACCAGTGTTGCAGTCGCATCCAAGTGCTGCTAGCTAAGGCAGTGTGCATTTCACCTGCAGTATCTGGACTGTCATGAATGCTGCACACTCTTACCTCTCCCTGACAACACACTGGTGGGACCTGGCTGAGGCAGGGGCAGGCAGCAGCTCTATTGGTGAACAAGTATCAGGGTGGAGGTGGGCTTTACTGCACACCAACCTGACGGACGAGGCCCATACCTCAGCCAATATTCTAGCATGCATCAGACAGATGCTGGCGGGCTGGCAGCTACACCAGCAAGACAGGAATCTTCAGGCAGGGTTCTTTGTCACAAACAATGGTGCAAACATGATAAAGGCAATATGCGACGGGTGCATTCAGAACATCCAATGTTTTGCACACACTCTGCACCTGGTAGTGAAGTCAACTCTGGGGTTGGAGTCTAATCACCAAGAGAATGAATACCTACATACGTTAATACACAAGTGCAGGAACATAGCAGCGCACTTCCACAGAAGTGTGAAGGCGGGGAAGATTCTCCTACAAAAGCAGACTGATTTGGACATGCCTCAAAAGTGTCTCATTCAAGGCATTGCCACCAGGTGGAATTCCACCTTTATGATGCTGCAGAGGTTAGTGGAGCTGCAGACACCCCTTCATGAACTTTCTGGTTCAATGGACATAGGTGTGCATAATAACCTAGGGCATCATGATTGGTTAGTCATGAGTCAGCTGGTAAAAATCCTGCAGCCCTCCAAGGATGTCACGGAGGAGAGGAGTTCCAGAAGTGCCACCTTGGCTGACATCATCCCTTTAGTTAATTTTCTTGAGGAAAATTTGGAGGGCTTTAAACAGGAAGAGGGGATGACAGCTGAGGTGCTGCATTGTCTGGACATTTTGCAGACTCAGGTGCAAGAGAGATTAGGGCCTTTAACAGAAGAGCACACATACATGCTCACCACAGTCTGTGATCCCCGTGTGAAAGGGAAACTCGCCCTACAGTTCAATTGTCTCTCATTTGTGAAGGAACTGCTGTTAGCAAAAGTCCGTGATCAGGAGTGGCATAGGCAGAGATAGATTAGGCATGAAGCAGAGGAGGAAACAGCAGTGGGCACTTCAGAGAGTTGTGCTAGCCCAAGCAGGAGCAGCACTGTCAGCAACAGCTACTACCTCCTCCTCCTTCACTTCAGTACGCTAAAGGCATGTTGTCCATACATAATCATCTGTTCTGCTATGGGCTAGAGAGAAAGCAGCTGGCATGAGGGACTCTCAGCCCACCCAAGCAAAGGAGACACCAGCACAACTGCCAGTGAGACGGTATCTCTCAGAGCCCACAGAGGACATGCAGACAGATCCGCTGGCATATTGGGCACACAAGTCCACTGTCTGGCCACACCTAGCCAAAGTGGCTCAGCGATATCTGTCATGTCCATCAAGTAGTGTGCCCAGTGAACGTGTATTTTCAATGAGGGGATATCATGAGCCCTCACTGCTCAAGGCTGGCACCAGAGTTGATGGAAATGCTGGTGTTTTTGAAAATAAACCTGCCTTTCCTTGGGTTTCCAAATTTTCCCTGTGAATGGCAAGATGAATACAAGCAATTGAAAGCCTTGCAGCAGCTCCAGCTGCCTCCTATGCTCCAGATAATATCAGCACAGGTACCTGACCTGAAACGCTGTGCCTGTCCATCCACTGTCCAGGCCTTATGTCCCTACAAGGGCCTCACCTCAAACGTTGTGCCTGTCTGAGTTTAGTTCTAGTATTCATAATTTTAGTTTCATGTATTTGTCCATCAGTCCTTTCCAGAATATTCTTTTCCTGTTTTGCAGCATTTGGAATGTAAGAACATAAAAAGCTGACTTCAGATGTTAATAGCTTCTGGGTATTCACAAATAATCTCCAGCTCATTTCTTGCTTCACAAATGGCAGTCTATTGCTCTAAAAGCATCCACTGTTGAATTTTTACAAGGGCTTGAACTCTATCCTCTAATGCTGTGCCTATCTGTCCAGACATTATGTCTCTACAAGGGCTTGTGTGGTGGGCCCACCCTGCAGAGGTCCACGGGCCGGCCCTCCACCTACCCCGGGACATCTGGTGGCAGCCGCGGCGTTCCTGAGGCCTAATCAGGTAGGCAAGTTTCTTCGCGGTGTTCCCTCTGCGAGGGAGATGCCGCCGATGTCTGGGCTGGCCCCTCCCCCTAGGCGCGTGTGCAGGGACCCAATTCTTAAAGGGGCCAGCGCTGGAATACACAGCACCTCCCAGGAGTGACGTAAGATGCTTCCAGGGTATTTAAACCCTGCACCAACTCCACTCCTGGCCTTGCAACAAGGTTCACTGTGGTTAAGAGTTGCTAGTTGCTGTTCCTGACTCTGACTTCGGTCCACTGGCTTCTGACTTCAGCTTCCATCCATTTGGCTTCTGACTTCTGCTTTCCTCCATTTGGCTTCTGACTTCGGCTTCCGTCCACTGGCTTCTGACTCCGGCTTTCGTCCACAGACTTCTGACTCCGGCTTTCGTCTACTGGTTCCTGACTTCGGCATTCATCCAGGAGGTCTCGCCTAAGTCCAAGCGGCTCGGGTCCTCACAACCTCCTCTTGGGAGACCATGGGCTTCCAGTGGTGAAGTTTCCAGTTGGCCTCCTGGCTCCAGTTCTACTTCTTTATCTTCGGGAAACTGACTTGCAGGAGACCGCTTGTAAGTCCAAGCGGCCCGGGTCCTCACGGGCTCCTCCTGGAGCACCTCATGTCTCCAGTGGTGAAGACCCTCCTAGTCTCCTGCCTGTGCCACCTCCCAGCTTCGACACCCACTATGTATCTCCACAGTGCGCCATTATCTGTCCAAGTGGCTCAAGGTTCCATGAATCCAACACCTGACATCTTATGATGTGCCTGTCCATCCAGGCTTTATGTCCCTAAAAGGGCTTGACCTCTAATGCTGTGCCTTTCCATCCAGGATTTACTTCTCTACAAGGGTTTGTTCTCTATCCTCTAATGCTGTGCCTGCCTGTCCATCCAGGCTTTATGTCCCTAAAAGGGCTTGACCTCTAATGCTGTGCCTTTCCATCCAGGATTTACTTCTCTACAAGGGTTTGTTCTCTATCCTCTAATGCTGTGCCTGCCTGTCCATCCAGGCTTTAAGTCCCTACGAGGGCTTGACCTCTATCCTTGAATGCTGTGCCTGTCTGTCCAGGCCTTACATAGAAACATAGAAACATAGAAATGACGGCAGAAGAAGACCAAAAGGCCCATCCAGTCTGCCCAGCAAGCTTCACACATTTTTTTCTCTCATACTTATCATTTTCTCTTAACTCTTGGTTCTATTTCCCTTCCACCCCCACCATTAATGTAGAGAGCAGTGATGGAGCTGCATCCAAGTGAAATACCTAGCTTGATTAGTTAGGGGTAGTAGGGGTAGTAACTGCTGCAATAAGCAAGCTACACCCATGTTTATTCCCTTTACCCAGACTATGTCATACAGCCCCTATTGGTTGTTTTTCTTCTCTCCTGCTGTTGAAGCGGAGAGCCATGCTGGTTATGCATTGAAAGTGAAGTATCAGGCCCTTTTGGTTTAGGGTAGTAACCGCCGTAACAAGCCAGCTACTCCCTGCTTTGTGAGTGCGAATCCTTTTTTTTTTTCTTCTCCCCTGCAGTTGAAGCTATTCTGGATATGCGTGAAGCCTCAGCTTTTCTTATTCCCCTGCTGTTGAAGCAGAGAGCTATGCTGGAAATGCTTGATGTATCAGCCTCTCCCATGCCATGAAGCAGAGAGCCATGCTGGATATGCATCGAAAGCGAAGTATCAGGCACATTTGGTTTGGGGTAGTAACCGCCGTAATAAGCCAGCTACTCCCCGCTTTGTGAGTGCGAACCCTCTTTTCTTCTCCCCTGCCGTTGAAGCAGAGAACTATGCTGTATATGCTTGGAAAGTGAAGTATTAGGCTTATTTGGTTTGGGGTAGTAACCGCCGTAACAAGCCAGCTACTCCCCTCTTTGTGATAGCAAATCCTTTTTTTCCACATTTCCTCTTGCCGTTGAAGCTTAGAGCGATGTTGGAGTCACAGTAAGCATCTGTATGTTTATTTAATAAGGGTATTGTCTCCGGGCAGTAGCCATCTTTCTGGTGAGCCACCCACTCTACATTGGCGGTCTCTTGACTTTATGGATCCACAGTGTTTATCCCACGCCCCTTTGAAGTCCCTCACAGTTCTGGTCTTCACCACTTCCTCCGGAAGGGCATTCCAGGCATCCACCACCCTCTCCGTGAAGAAATACTTCCTGACATTGGTTCTGAATCTTCCTCCCTGGAGCTTCAAATCGTGACCCCTGGTTCTGCTGATTTTCTTCCTACGGAAAAGGTTTGTCGTTGTCTTTGGATCATTAAAACCTTTCAAGTATCTGAAAGTCTGTATCATATCACCTCTGCTCCTCCTCTCCTCCAGGGTGTACATATTTAGATTCTTCAATCTCTCCTCGTACGTCATCTGATGAAGATCCTCCACCTTCCTGGTCGCCCTTCTCTGTACCGCTTCCATCTTGTCTTTGTCTTTTTGAAGATACGGTCTCCAGAACTGAACACAGTACTCCAGGTGAGGCCTCACCAAGGACCTGTACAGGGGAATAATCACTTCCCTTTTCTTACTCGATATTCCTCTCTCTATGCAGCCCAGCATTCTTCTGGCTTTTGCTATCGCCTTGTCGCATTGTTTCGCAGACTTCATATCATTAGATACTATCACCCCAAGGTCCCTCTCCTGCTCCGTGCACATCAGCCTTCCCCTCCCCATCGAATACATTTCATTCGGATTTCCACTCCCCATATGCATGACTTTGCATTTCTTTGCATTGAATCTCAGCTGCCATGTCTTCGACCACTCTTCCAGTTTCCTTAGATCCCGTCTCATTCTCTCCACTCCTTCCGGCGTGTCCACTCTGTTGCAGATCTTAGTGTCATCCGCAAAAAAACAAACCTTACCTTCAATCCCGTCCGCAATGTCGCTCACAAAGATATTGAACAGGACCGGTCCCAACACCGATCCTTGCGGTACACCACTTATAACCGCTCTCTCCTCAGAGAAGGTTCCATTTACCATCACACATTGTCTTCTGTCCGTCAACCAATTTGCAATCCAGGTCACCACATCGGCACTCACTCCCAAGCTTCTCGTTTTATTCACCAGTCTCCTGTGCGGAACCGTATCAAAAGCTTTGCTGAAATCCAAGTATATGATATCGAGTGCTCTTCCTTGATCCAATTCCTTGGTTACCCAGTCAAAAAAGTCAATCAGATTTGTCTGACAGGATCTTCCCCTGGTGAATCCATGTTGCCTCTGGTCCATCGATTCTGCGGACTGTAGATTGTTCACTATTCTCTCTTTCAGCAGTGACTCCATTACTTTTCCCACCACCGAAGTGAGGCTAACTGGTCTGTAGTTTCCAGCCTCCTCCCTGTTGCCACTCTTGTGAAGCGGGACCACCACCGCTCTTCTCCAATCACTCGGCACCACTCCCGTTTCTAGGGATCTATTGAACAGGTCACATAGTGGAGCCGCCAGAACATCTCTGAGCTCCCTCAATATCCTTGGATGAATACCATCAGGCCCCATGGCTTTGTCCACTTTCAGGTTCTTTAGCTCTTCCCACACATTTTCTACTGTGAAAGGATTTTCATCTATTCCACTTCCCTCCAGTTTCTTGTTGTGTAGAGATGGTCCTTCTCCAGGACCTACATCCCTACAAAGGCTTGACCTCTAATGCTGTGCCTGTCTGTCCACATTTGGAATGTAAGAACATAAAAAGCTGACTTAAGATGTTTGAAGCTTGCATATTTTATATGCTCAATAGTTTTCCTGACCTTCATAATATGGGCCATGTTCCCTAAATCTTTCTTTGGTGCCAACAGTAATGTTTCTAGTACTATAGAATACTGGTGGTAGTTGCACTCTAGCTCATCCTCTGTCTTCCCAGTTTACAGAGGCACTGTGTAAACTACAAAGTCAACATAGGTTGATAATGTAGATTTGGGCAGGAGATGAAATCGCGCTTCTTTTGGTCCTAATGGCTGAACCCTCATTGCAAAGGGAACCCTCAGTCTCTGGCAATTCAAAATACTAATCCTTCACAGCATGGATCCTTAATTAATACAAATAAGCTTTGAAGGCTCGTGCTCCACTCTAGGGGCCAACCCATTCCGGGGAGCTCTTTCCTGCTCAAAGGAAAGGGAACACTCCCCCAGGGTAACCAGTCTATCTCTTAGTACCTGTTGAGCCATGTTGAACCGCTGTTCACATGGCATCCTGCTCCACATCGCCATGCTTTGAAGGCTCTTGCTCCACTCTAGGGGCCAAGCAATTCCGGGGAGCCCTTTCCTGCTCAAAGGAAAGGGAACTCTCCCCAGGGTAGCCGGCCAGCCTATCTCTTAGTACCTGTTGAGCCATGTTGAACCACTGTTCACATGGCACCTTGCTCCACATCGCCACGCTTTGAAGTCTCATGCTCCACTCTAGGGGCCAACCCATTCTGGGGAGCCCTTTCCTGCTCAAAGGAAAGGGAACTCTCGCTGGGGTAGCCGGCCAGCCTATCTCTTAGTACCTGTTGACTCATGTTGAACCGCTGTTCACATGGCACCCTCCTCCACCTCAGCCTTGAAAATTCTCATTTGTATTTCTGCTAACTCCACCAGATTTTAAAAGACCAGCTAGAGCTCACTAGACTCCAATGGAAACACCCCACTCTAGGGGTGAACCCATTCTAGGGAGCCCTTTCCATCGCAAAGGAAAGGGAACTCTCCCCGGGGCCAGCCTGTCTTGCCCCTATCAGCTTTCTGCCATTCTGCCTTGCTGCCATACACCAGATGACTCACTCAACTCCTTGTGGTGTTCTTGCCACTATCATGGTTCCTCAGTGTGTTGGTGCTAGTCTTTCTGCTTGCTATGTTCCCCCTTCATTGTGCCACTTGTCTTGCCACTTTGCCTGTCATGCTGCCTTCGAGGGTTCATGCATCTGTTATCGGTGCTCTCTTTTGAAGCTGTGGTGTGTTTTTGACACTCTTGCTGCTACTTTGCACCTCTGTTAAAGTACTCTTGCCACTCCTGGTACCCCTTTGCCCCTTTAGTGCCTTAGGCTATTCATGCCACGTTGGTGCCACTTTGCCACTATAGATTGCCTGCCTGGTGTAGGGCCCTTGCCCTGAGAGCTGAATTGCTCCTTGGAGGATTCAAAAGAGATGCTGGGACAGCTAGAAGGTGTTCCCAGGATTTAACTGACTAGGAGGCCAAAAAAAGATTTGGGATTCCAGACAAAGACCCATGAGTTCTTCTCCTTATGTGCATGAATGTTATATTGTCATGTTAAGTCTGGAAACTTTTGTGCCATATCTGTAAGTAGAAGTTATCTCCAGTTATCTGTGCTTTGTCTATGAAAAGATTGAGTTCCTATTGTGTTCCACGCCCGCTGCTGTCCACGGGCGCGCCTCCCTACCTGAGCTCCGTGGCAGCCGCCACGGCAGCATCGGGGCAGATTGCCCTACCTCATGTGCCCGGTGCCCCCGCGTGTCGGCACGGGCCTCAGGGCTAGCCGCCGGGTAAGGAGCCGTTCCAGCTCCTCCCTCACAGCAGCTAGCAGCTTTCCTTTGGGCCCGAGATCCAAGATGGCCGCTGCCATCTTAGGCGCGAGGCTGCGCCTCCTCACCAGAATTAAAGGGACCTCGTCCCTTTAATTGTCTACAGCTGTTTCCAATCCAGTGGGCCAGAGGAAGTATAAAAGGAGACTTCCTCTGACCATTCCTTGACTTGGCAACTTCCGTGGTTGGTCAGGTCTGCTTGCTTTGGTGAGTTCTTGTGCTTTGGATCCTTGTTCCTGTTTCGTCTTGGTGTTCCTGGTTCTTGACTTCGGATCGGCTAGCGGTGATTCCTGTTATTGACTTCGGATCGGCTAGTGGTGATTCTCTGGTGTGTGACTTCGGACTGGCAAGTAGTGATCCCTCGGTGTGTGACCTCGGACTGGTAAGCGATGACCCTCTGGCACTTGACCCTCGGACTCCTTCTTGACCATCGTCTCCAAGGGCCCGCCTAAGTCCCAGTGGCCCAGGTCCCTATGGGCTCCTCCCGGGGGGGACCGCGGGCTTCCAGGGGTGAAGCTCCAGTCAGCCCTTGCACCGAACTTCTTGACCTCTCAAAGGTCCACCTAAGTCCCAGCGGTCCGGGTCCCTACGGGCTCCTCCTGGGGGTACCGCGGACTTCCAGTGGCAAAGACACAGTTTCTTCCTTCGACATCACGACTCTTCGTCTCCCTCCACAGTCGCCTCTGTCTCCAGTGCCGAGGGTCAGCTGGTCACGTCTTCTGTTCCTGCCTTGCCACCCGACGGGAGAAACTACGGATCTTCTTCCTAAGGTATTCCATCCTCCCGTCGGCCCAAGGGTTCACAAGCCTGAGCATATCAGTTCCTTTACCCAAACCATATTAAAGTTTTACATGCAGTACATAGTCAGGAAATGTTATTTTGTTACCTTTGTTAACAATAAAACAGTATTAAGATTTAGAGGGGTATATTTGAAAAGGTGCGTGTGTGTGTCCATGTGCATGTGCTTCCTGGAACGCACACATAGACATGCCAATTTTATAACATGCTCGCCGGCACGCACATATTATAAAATCTGGGAGCCGTGAGAACATGCATGCTAGATTTTATAATCCGTGCATACATGGGCTGACAGCATGCACAGGGATAATTTTATAAAGGTATGAGCGGCTACAAGATCGGGCCTCTCCCAGTTCCCTCGCAGTCCGCTCCAATTAAGGAGCAGACTGGGAGGGAACTTTTCTTCCCCCATGTCCATACACCCTCCCTCTTCCCCTGTCCTTCTCACCCCCTAAACCCTTTATCCTACCTTTCCCTTTTTTTGTTATATTGCTTACTGCTCCGTTGGAACAGAAGCAACTTGCGTGCTCCGGCTGACTGCCGGCATGCGCTTCCCCAGCACAGCAGCAAATGGCCGTTGTACTGGCCGCCTCAAGCCCCACCCCTCCCCACCTCCAGACCGCCCCTTTCTATGGGCCCGGCACTTCTGTGCATAATGGGGGTTACATGCGCAGCTGGGCCGCTTTGAAAACACACGCAGCACACGCAAGGCCCAATCACACGCATAACCCCCATTTTTTACGCACATGGCCGATTAAAAATTTGCCTGAATACCTGCACGAGTGCTGTTGGTGTTTAGCCAAGTTAGCGGATCCAGGGGCATGTTTTGGTCAGGAGGTGGAATCACTGCATGTTAACTACATTTTAAGATCTATGCACAATGGACCGGATTTTCAAAAGGTTACGTGCGTGCCGGGCCTATTTTTAAAAGGCCCGGCGACGAGCGTAAAGCCCCAGGATGTGTGTAAGTCCTGGAGGTTACTAAAAGGGGCAGTCCGGGGGCAGGGTGGTCCGGGGGTGGGGCAGGGCCAGAGGATCCCGGCACAGCAGCCATTTGCCACTGCCGGGGATCACGAGCCAGCAGTTGGCCAGTAAGTTTTGAAAGTTTTGAAAGAAAATAAAAAAGCTGAAGAAGGTAGGGGAAAGGGCGGGGAAAGGGCGGGGGAGGTAGGGGAAGGGAAGGGAATGTGGGGTGGAGGGGTAGGGAATAGGGGAAGGCAGTGCGGCTCGGCGCGCGCAAGGTGCAAAATTGTGCACCCCCTTGCACGCACCGACACCCAATTTTATAAGTTATAAAATTGGGCGTACATGTCCGCGCGCCGTGTAGCGCGCGCACATGTATGCCTGCGCACTGTTTTGAAAATCTACCCCAATATTTTCAATGGAAGAAGTATTCACAGAAAAACAGCTGCAAAGCTGTGTGGGTACGTTTTCCTGGTGCAATTTTCAAAGGGGAACTACATGGTGCATGTACTTTCCATTTGAGAGATTTGCATCTGTGCAGGTAGGTACTTGAAAATTACTGCTATAGTATTACATTTTCACTTGTATATATACATTTTTATTAGATATTATCTTCCTGAGAGATTTTGTATTGATTTGTACTCAGAGTTTTTGCAAAGGGAAAAATACCAAACATTTCTGAAATTAAGAAGAATTTAATTTAAGTATATTATATTTTAGCATCATTAGTTACAATGTACCTGGGCCATAAATTGACAACACAATATATACCTTATGATGGTTAGTACTCTGATTTTTTAATTGATAATGTCATAGATGTCAATAGCTAGTCCATTTTGAAACAGGAATATTTCAAAACACTTCAAATGAGTAACAATTATATTACTAAAAAATAATTTCCTGTTACAGTCATCTATAAGATAATTTATATTCCTTCCATTGATGAACTTAATATCACATCAAAAATGTTGATGTTTGACAGGGATATTCTGAAAGAAGATCAAAAAAGATTAACAGGGGAAATAGGGGAATTAGATTAAAACAACAACCAACAAGAGCCCTGACTTTTAGGGTCCAGGGAACTGATATGCATGAGAGTAACCTGCATGGAACAGCAATTACTACCCTTAACAGAAGGCTTGGGATTACTACCCTTAACCAATAATCATTCTCTGCATTGATGGTGGGGGAAGACAAATTGGATTCAGACAACAACCAACATGGCCATGACTTTAATGGTCTGGGGTAATGATATGCAGACATAAGGGGAAAAGCACAGAACTGCTTCTACAGCCTAGTCCATAAGTAAAGCACATCATGCAGCACTGTCTGAATTTTCAAGAAGTTTCATCACCCAGTAAAAATGTAGCTAGCAGTACATTTTTATGAGTTATCATAAGGCTTGGGAATAACTGCATGTAGTGGCAGCTGCTACCCTTAAGAGAAACATGGGGGTAATCTGCATGGCGTGCACATATTACCATGGGAATCTTGCTGGGCATATTGGGTGGACCATTTGGACCTTTTCTGCCATCATTACTATGATAATATGACATGCACTAAGACATATTGCATTGTAGAATACATTCTGTTCCAAACTGAACCTTAAACCCTAAGATTAGCTCCATTTTGTTTGCTTTTTGTACTTTTCATTATAGCAAAAGTAGAACATGTTCCTAGCATCAACTCAACTCACTACTATAATTGTTTACAGATTTTCTGACTTTTATTCAGGTCATCTTTGTTTAATAATTTGTGAAGTTGTTAAATAATTTAGTGCATGTTAGTCTCCCATGCAATACAGTCTTCCTCTACTTGACAGATGCTGTTGGACAATACAAGTGCTGAAGGTACTGTATATACAGTAGGTCCCATTATAGAGCAAGTTATTTAGCTCGCTCTAAAATAGACAGACCTCTAGAGAACCTGGAAATTACTCATATTTTTTAATTGCCTTTTTGAATTTTATTTATTTTTATTTCACTTTTTGACACTTCAAAGAAGATTACGTTCAGGTATTATAGGTATTTCCCTATTTGAAGAGGGCTTACAATCAAAAGGCCTGATTTATTAAGGCATTTCTGCCATTCTGTGTCTATGGGAATAATGCTTAGAGGTCCTAAGTTTGTACCTGAGGCAATGGAGGGTGAAGTGACTTGCACAAGGTGATAAGAAGTGGTAGTGAGATTTGAACACTGGCTTCCTTGGTTCATAACTTGCTGCTCTAACCACTAAAGGGTAGATTTTCAAAGCCCTACACACGTAAATCCTGGCCTTTACTTGCGTGGCTGGGCCTTGCGCGCACCAGGCAAATTTTCAAAGAGGCCCAGCCTTGCACATAAAGGCCAGTACGCGCACAAGTGTCAGGCTTCCTGGAAGGGGCAGGCCAGGGAGAATGTTCTGGGCAGGGAGGAGGGAGCGGGGGAGGGGCAGGCCGGGACAGCACCATTGATGGCTGTCCCGAAGACTTGCGTGCCAGAAACTTATTTCAGCTCGGGAGCACGTGTTAGAAAATTGGTACATCCATGTGTGTGTGTGTCGAGAAGCACACATGGATGTGCAATCGCTCATTAGAAAATCTACCCCTAAGTGACTTAGCCACACAGAGGGGCCGATACAATATGGTGCGCTGAGCTGAGTGCACTGTTAACATGCAGTTGGACATCGGTAAAATAGTCGCTAATCAATCCCCTAATGCAATAAGGGGATTAACGCCTATTTAACACACGTCTTATGTGGAGTGAATGCAATAGCACTCTTCACATGCAATTGCATGTGAATGAGGCTATTAGGCATTCACTCTCGATGCAAAAAGAAAAATGTGCATCTCCGACGCACATTTAACTGTCATCTATTAACACCTGCCACGAGCAGGCGTTAATAGATATGCTCATCGAAAAAAGAATAAAAAGAAAAGAAATAAAAGAAAAAAAATTTGACGTCGAGTTAATCAGCGTTCATTTTTGTGGCTGTCTGCCACTAAGGAAAACCAAAGCTGATAAACCCGGCACTGGTTTTAGAAGCCCATGGGGATTACTCACCCTCCTCTCCTCCCTTCTTCCCCTCCAGGTTCCACTCACATCCTCACCCCACAGAAGCTCCTGGATGTGCTGAAGAAAATGAACAAAACAGATGAAGCACTTCCCTCCTAGGGCTCCACGCAGCCCCCTTCCCATCCCAAGGTTTATGTGGCCCATCGATCCATTAACCAAACCCCACCCCCTTCCTAGTGCCTCTCAGCCTCGGTGTCGGTTTCCCTGACTGCCGTATGGCAGTCAGGGAAACCGTCTGGATTCGCGTTAGCAAGGATGCGCTAAGGGTCGCTTGCTAACGTGACCCCCTAATTTATATACTGCATAGCACCCCCCTTTGGGCGCTATGCAGTATATAAATTAGGGGGTCACATATATATGCAGATAGGGCAATTTTTTTTTGGGTTTGTTTTCTTCATTTTGTATTCTTTTCATTGTGCTTTAAGTATATGCTATTGGAAAATTGCATGCACTAAAACATAGTGTGCATGCTATCAACAGCATGCAAAAAAGCAAAATCAGTGCCAAACTTTAGAAAAAAGCTCCCCCCCCCCCCCTTGGCATTTCTACTCATCCCTTCCAGCCTTCAGAACCCCTTCACAGCTAGGGGGATAACGATTATATTATCCATCTAAATGGCGTTGGAATATGGACCTCTCCATATTGCCTAGGTCAGTAATACTGATTTTAGGATACACTCTAAAAAATTTGTAGTGTTCCCTTTAGTGACTCGGCTCCTAAGGTTATGGCTTTCTTTTTAAAAAATTTTCTCGCTTTGAAAATGATTATTTAAATAAAATATGTGCAGAATTCTACTTATTATTTCTGCACACAGTGGAAGTCTTTAGGCCACTCGCTGCTTAAATTATTTTTTTCGGAAGCCTCTCCATACAGCAGTCAGGCCATTGTTTATTAAGGTAGCTGTCACAAGATATATACAATTCCAAACAAATGTAACCTGCAAATGATACAGTCAAAAAGCAATGCAGTGCTGTTTTTTTTTTCTTTGCTAAAAACTGGAAGTGTACATGCTCTTGAGCAGCTATTATGAACTAAAGAACAACATAGGGCCTCATTTTCCAAAGAGTTACCGCGCGCGATACGGCTGTACCGCCTGCGCTAAATTCGCGAACCGCGATAACAAGCATATATCGCGGTTCGCGAATGCAAATATGGAATAATGTATTCAGGGGGCGGAGTTGGGGCGGGGCAAATGTAAAGTAGGCAGGAGGTACCGCGTGGCGCGAAACCCGCGGCGGTGTTAGCGCGGACGTATCGCGTGGCGCGAACCCTGCGGCGGTGTTAGCGCGGCTCCTAACGCGGCCAATAACTACAACCCTTTCAAATGCGATACAGTCTATCGCGGCGCACAGCGCGCAGCGCGCTACTAGCGCGTTGAACGAAAATTTGCCAAACCAATCCCCATAGACCTACAAATGTAGAGCTGGCCAATAAAAAGGCCTGTTCTTAGTAGGTGAATCTGCTCCACACATCCACAGTGTATGGGGCAGGTGCAAGCCATGGCTGACCAGGCCCAACGCAGACGCAGACGCCAGGATGTTGGTCGACGTCGCCATCGTTACAGGCATAGGATCCATCTGCCACGAACCACATTGCTGGGAACGCCAGAGGATGTAGTCATCAGCAGATATCGCCTCAGCACTCGTGCCATCATGGAACTATATGGAGACATACGAGGTGCCCTTGAGGCCCGAACCCGAAGGAGCCGTGCCATCCCCGGCCTGACCAAACTCTTGGCCGCCCTGCATTTCACAGCAAGTGGCTCCTTCCAATCCACGGTAGCTGTCGTGGGTGGCATGTCACAGAGCACCTTTTCCCGGTGTCTGCACCAGGTCATTGCAGCTGTTATGGACCGCATGCCTCGCTACATAGCATTCCCACGCAACAGACAGGACCTGATGGACCTCAAGCGTGGTTTCTATGCCGTTGCCCACTTTCCGAATGTCATTGGAGCTATTGACTGCACCCATGTGGCCATCGTTCCACCCCGTGAAACGGAGGCAGCCTACCGCAACAGGAAGCAGTTCCACTCCCTCAACGTGCAAGTGGTGTGTGATGCTGGAATGCGGATCCTCTCGGTGATGTCCAGATTCCCGGGGTCAGCGCACGATGCCTTCGTACTCAGGCAATCAGCTCTGTATCGCAAATTCGAAGATGGCCTGTATGGCGATGGTTGGCTTGTAGGTAAGATCCACGTTAACATACATATCACATGTTTGCAAGGGTCATCTCTGTAATGGCACACAAAGGTGATGTAGACGCCTGTTGTGATGGAGTCACAGGTCCCCATCACAACAGACCTGAGTGGGACATTGTGTTACTGAAAGTGGCGTAATGGCTCAGGCACCCAACTATGTACCATTGGCTGCCAAGCACAAACTATGCAGTACGCCCTGTATGTGGCATGGCTTGCTCACCTCACCGCACAGGTGGACAGCCGACACATATTGGGTGGAGCCATGGCTACTGGCAGTGTGCAAGATGAATTGAGACCTGTCATGTGAGAGCAGCTCACATCCACAGGTGTTAGTGTGCCCCTGACGTTCCTGAGACCTTGCATGAACATCTCTACTCAGTTGTGCACATTGAGGGGCAGCCAGTTGACACCATGTATGTTGTTGGGTAGGCATACCGACAGAGAAGGTGTACCTGAGCACATATGTCAGTACACAATGACTGGAGTGCATACTGCATATGATTTCAACACAGGGACGTCAGGACAGTGGTGTAATGCACCAACCGCATACACAGAGCTGACATACATCTCACTGTTTAGGGGCCCTTCACGTGCTATAACGCCTAATAGCCACACACCAGCTGTGTGGCAAAGCAATCCTGACACCACACACATAAGGTGTAGGGGAACAGGAATGGGCTGCCTCGTGCCATCCGGTTCAACTGCATGTATTGAGCACATACATCCATGGGACAGAAACATAAGTATGTGTAATCTGTTCCCTATGTCATTGCTACAGGAGACGCAGCCTATGGATGCAGGCCCTGGCTGATGACCCCGATCCCCCAGCCTGCCACAGAACAACAGCTGGCCTATAATCGGTCCTTAACTGCTACCCGCATGGTCATCGAACGTACCATCGGCCTTTTGAAGAGCCGCTTCCGATGCTTGGACAAGAGTGGTGGAGCGCTACTGTATGCCCCCCACAAGGTTGCTCAAATAACCCTGCTTTGCTGTGTGTTCCATAATGTGGCTCTTCGCCATGGAATACCTGTGGCTATAGCCCCAGACCTCAGACCTGATCCCCCATGTGCGCGGGCACGACGGCATGACAACACACTCAGGGGCAGCCAGGTTCGGCAACACCTTATACAGACACACTTTTAAGGGTGGCATGGGGCAGACCCCTGCCCCAGACGGCCTGTTTGCCCACCGATGGGTTAGGAAATAGGTCAGTGTGCAGAGCTCCTGTCAGTCTGCTACGTGCTTCACCTGCTATGTGTGTCCACCCAACAACTGTGTGGGGTGCTGGCCTGCCACAGAGGATGGAGGCCTTAATAGGGTGGGGAAGCGCTGCCTCAAGCCTCTGCTGAGGTGCTGTATGTGTGATACCTATTCTGTGCCATTGGGCTAAGCACTTGCTACATACTCTGGGTTGCTGTGCAGTGCACCTCTGCCATCCAAGGTGTACCACACACCTGTGTCATTCCAGATATGGCACACATTATCTGATGGAGTTACCCAGCAACACAGTGCACCCCAGCAGCAAGGACGAGCTACCTGGCCATGCATGCTCCTGGAAGCAGCACACACACATGCTGTCAGTCCCCCTCATGATATAGATGGCCCCTGTTGGGACACACAGCCACCATTTAATGCAGGCCGGACATACTCCCGTCATGACATCTCACCTGAAGAAAGTGTCAGCAGTGCTGGCTGCACGGAGCTGTGGGCTGGGGCTACCCAGCCACCCTACGCATTCTTGCCTACAAAGGTGCTGGCCTGACTGTTGGCATGTGATGGGGAGGACAGCGTGTCAGGCAGGGCGAGAAAGCAATGGCTGACCCTATCATCTATGGGGACCCCAGACATGGCTGTTCATGCAGGCTTGGCCAGAACTCCACTATTATTTAACACCTAACAGTCAACACACCTCACCATAGATAGGACTATTAGCTACCCCTTACAATGTGATTATATATACTTATCGTGTTTTCCTTTTCATATGTTGCCTTCTTACTCCAAATTCCATATTCCGCTGTTACATGTAACAGCTTTTTCTGCACTATTGTTCAAGTGTAAGCTTATTTTGCACTCCTGTGTCATGTGAACCAGCATGATGGGACCATTGTCAGGAATGTTGGGATCTAACAAACTGAAATAAATAAGCACAATAAATAAAGGATTCCTCATACTGGAAGCATGTGTGGCTCATAACGTATGTAGGGTACAGTGGCCTGTCGCCCTCATACTGTACGGTATAATGGTACACAGGGCAGGAAGGTGACCGATTGGGCTGCGGATTGGTCTGCGCTCTGACCATAACCACGCCTCCCCCCCAGTCTGGCCACAAGATATGCCAACCCATCCCCCCCAGCTTGTGTGACTGGGACAGGTTGCTGTGTTGCCACTATCTGACAATGATGGTGCTGCCCACTGCAGCACCCCATACCAGGATGGCATCTCGGGGTACAGGTGGTACCTCGGCTCTGCATTACACACACACACCCCCCTCACCACCATCCACTCTTGCTTTGGCCCTCAAGCATGAGCCCATGCAGATGTACACCTGGAGCCTACAGGTACTGTACCTTATGAGGGTGCACCCGTCTGGCAGCACGTGAGCTGGCTGCACCCAGCGATGTCTTCCACAAGGGGATACAAGGAGGGCCAATGGTGCCATCAGCCCCTGCCATGGCTGGTCACAGTGTTCATATACCGCACACTTGGCCAAGCAAATGTGCATCCGTAACAATTGTGCCACCTGCTGCACCACAGTTGTATGGTCCTGGTTTCCACTAGCTGGGTATGCAGACATTAAACAGGCTGCACGGTACATGCTGTATGTTCTGACATGGCTACCTGTTGTTAATGAGGTGGAATGTGTCAGTGACACAAGATGTGCCTAAGGGTGTTGAAAAATACCATCACAGTGTTCAGTGTTGCACTTGGCCTCTGCCTCAGTGCATACACGGGCCACACAGTGCCATGGACATGGAGGCAACACCGTACACCATGTATGGCAAGCGTTCGACAGGTGACAGCTTCCTGATGTCCACGTACAGTGGAAAACCATCATTCATGGATTGTGTCCTCCATGGGTGCACCAACAGGGTCCTTAGTAATGCCATGAATACAGAACTGTGTGAGACCCAGTGATACAGATCTTCAGTATAATCTACTGAATTAGAACAGGACAACAATCATTCACATGCTGCAGAACCCCAGTGTACCTCCCTCCCTACAGGTGTGCTGGTCAGGCAGACGGTGACAGCTAACCAATGTGGCACACACATCATCATCAGTAGAACATTACTGTTTCCACATGCTGAATGACCTGTGGCACTGCCTGACAGGCCATATGTGTAGGAGACCCCCTTTACCTTGCTTCCCAAGTATGTGGTGCACAGGAGCTGGTGCACAGTGGTGGTACCAGTACTGCTAACTGCGCTGTGTGCAGGCATATAGGGAATAAGGGCCACACATGGACCTGCATGTCCCTCCGCGTGACATAGATGCACCCATATTGGTACTTTGGGAGGGTAGGCGTCCCATCCACATGATGTCCCTCAAAAAAGGCTTGCAGGTACAGGAGCTTCACAACAGGGTTTGTGGCACAATGGGTGTGAGGTGCCTACATAACATGATGGTGACACAGGTCACACAGTCTGTGTATAATGTCTGCTGAAAATGATGTGTGAGCAACATTGTATACCTGTAACTGTCGCAACTGCACACCTGTAGGAAGGAAAGTCCACTGGGGTTCTGCAGCATGTGAATGATTGTTGTACTGTTGAGGGACAGTTATGTCTCACAAATATCTGTCACAACTGACCGATACCTCTGACTGCCCTGTACTGGTTAGCCAATCAACATGCCCTATCACCAAGGACAGTCCACCTTGGTGAGTGGCTGGCATATGTGTGTGTAGTGACCTAACATATGTGAGGACACAGTAGGACTCTGGACCACACAGTGTGGGCCATCAGATGGTGGGCCATGGGCACCATTGGAACAGGTAAGGGAGGAGCCATGCACACCCCACAGCTAGGAGATGGCACCAGAGGGATGTGTGCCACTATGGATGGGGACCCCTTGTTGCGATACCTGCACCTTTCAGAGCCACAAAATCCTACATGGGTGAGCAACAGTGACTGCACAACAGCAGTCACCACATCAGTGTGCACATGGACACCCGCTAAACACACTTAAGGGCTGTTAACCATACCTTACACCGCTTGCACCCTGTACACAGCTATGGCGATTGTGCATTAACATTGTTCCCCTCGCCGTACAACTGACAGCCCACTTAGCTGGCTGCTGACAGTCTGTGCAACTGCTGTCATACACAGCATGCAGATAGCAACATTACCCTTCCCCTGCCACACCTGTCAGGGGCCCACAACCTTAATGCTACATGCGTGCCTAGACGATGGTGTTCCTGGAACACAACCATGCTGCCATGGTGGGGATGTACAACGATGTATGGGATTGCACAGAGTACAGCTGGAAAGGCCTACACAGTATTGTATGCCAATGGTGCCTGGAAATGGAAAGTGTGCCTGCGCTACCACTATCATGGATGTCGTGCATGCCAACCTCCCAGTCAGTCACCCAGCAGTGGTGAAAGCAATCGCCCACTTACCTGCAGAGGTGAGAGACTACCTAGGAGCCATCGTCAGCTAGTACCTTATCATCAGTTAACCTTACTTACGTGGTGTGTGTAATGCCGAGATAGGTACAATACTGCACCCTGGTCAGATATCCATGTCTGGACTCTTCACCGACATCAGTGCATGACATGAGCAGTCCCATTGCAATCCACAGCTGGCCACCCCTTCCCCTTTCCTCACAGATCAGGAGTGCTGCCATACATCAGCACACTCCATTACTGTGCATTCCCTGTACTGAGGAACAATACGTCTACTACTGTTAGGGACATGTCTGGTACTGCCCTATGTTGAACTCTGTAAGGTATGTGACAGAGAGATGCACAGGTAGCAATACTGAATGTCAGGCAGGGGCCAGTTTGAACACTCAGTATTGGTGCAATGTGGGATACAACATGCAAGGTGTGGCGGGGGTACACCAACAGCACATTAGGAACATGACACGGACACAATAGGTGGCAGGTTAAACAGGATATTTATTCGTGACAACATTCAGCAGGGTATAGACAAGTATTACGGCAGCAGGAACAGCATACAATTTATGTTCCTAGATATTCATGATCTGCAAGTACTAGATAGCTAATGGATCCAAAGTGATCCAATTCCGGACTACATCACTCCACCATCAGCAGTATTTACACATATGCAGGCAGTGGGTGTCATCAGTACAGGCAAAGCATGATTACCTAGGAACAGGAAGTGGCACCCCAATAGCTCAGATACCGTAATACATTGATTACCGCTGGTCAGTATACAATGAGTAGACAGGCATAGGCCCCAGGCAGTCCAAGTTGAAAGAGTGCACTGAAAGAGGACAGCCTGACAGGCCAGCCAGCAGAGTGAAAGTCCAGGCCCCAGGCAGTCCAAGTTGAAAGAGTGCACTGAAAGAGGACAGCCTGACAGGCCAGCCAGCAGAGTGAAAGTCCAGGCCCCAGGCAGTCCAAGTTGAAAGAGTGCACTGAAAGAGGACAGCCTGACAGGCCAGCCAGCAGAGTGAAAGTCCAGGCCCCAGGCAGTCCAAGTTGAAAGAGTGCACTGAAAGAGGACAGCCTGACAGGCCAGCCAGCAGACAAGGTACCCAGCGGTTCAGCATGTCGGCAGCAGGCAAACACATGAAGGGTCTGGCTACAGCAGTGAAGGGTCAGGACCAGACAGCAGCAGGAGGCCCAGGAGCAGCAGGAGGCCCAGGAGGACACAGCAGCAGGAGGCCCAGGAGCAGCAGGAGGCCCAGGAGGACACAGCAGCAGGAGGCCCAGGAGGACACAGCAGCAGGAGGCCCAGGAGCAGCAGGAGGCCCAGGAGGACACAGCAGCAGGAGGCCCAGGAGGACACAGCAGCAGGAGGCCCAGGAGCAGCAGGAGGCCCAGGAGGACACAGCAGCAGGAGGCCCAGGAGGACACAGCAGCAGGAGGCCCAGGAGCAGCAGGAGGCCCAGGAGGACACAGCAGCAGGAGGCCCAGGAGGACACAGCAGCAGGAGGCCCAGGAGCAGCAGGAGGCCCAGGAGGACACAGCAGCAGGAGGCCCAGGAGCAGCAGGAGGCCCAGGAGGACACAGCAGCAGGAGGCCCAGGAGGACACAGCAGCAGGAGGCCCAGGAGCAGCAGGAGGCCCAGGAGGACACAGCAGCACATGGCTGTTGGAGACATGAGGCACAGATCGCACCACACAACCAGCATTAACATTCCATCAGCAGACCGGTCATCCTACAGCACACTGCCAGAATGTGCAGGCCTTGAAACAGAAGGTGGCAGACAGCAGAGTGGCACAGCGGATGGCGGTGGCAGACAGCAGAGTGGCACAGCGGATGGCGGTGAGCCAGGTGAGCAGGTGGGTGGGGGCATTGCATGGTGCCTCCACCTCCATCTCGACGGCACTGCCCCTCTGTAGGGAGCAGCCAGCGGGACATCCTCTTCCATCTCGACGGCACTGCCCCTCTGTAGGGAGCAGCCAGCGGGACACCCTCTTCCATCTCGACGGCACTGCCCCTCTGTAGGGAGCAGCCAGCGGGACACCCTCTTCCATCTCGACGGCACTGCCCCTCTGTAGGGAGCAGCCAGCGGGACACCCTCTTCCATCTCGACGGCACTGCCCCTCTGTAGGGAGCAGCCAGCGGGACACCCTCTTCCATCTCGACGGCACTGCCCCTCTGTAGGGAGCAGCCAGCGGGACATCCTCTTCCATCTCGACGGCACTGCCCCTCTGTAGGGAGCAGCCAGCGGGACATCCTCTTCCATCTCGACGGCACTGCCCCTCTGTAGGGAGCAGCCAGCGGGACACCCTCTTCCATCTCGACGGCACTGCCCCTCTGTAGGGAGCAGCCAGCGGGACATCCTCTTCCATCTCGACGGCACTGCCCCTCTGTAGGGAGCAGCCAGCGGGACATCCTCTTCCATCTCGACGGCACTGCCCCTCTGTGGGGTGTGCATCACAGTGTTGATTGGGTGTACCTGCCCATACCCCGTTTATGGGCCATGTTGGTCCCCTCAGGGCCCCTTGCCACGTCCCGATGGTCCGCTGGGTGGTGGCATTTTCTTCGGTGGACGGCCCCTGCGGCCTCGGGACACTGAGGGACTTGGCTGGGGCGTTGAGGTTGCCGAGGACGAGGCCTGCACATCTGGCAGCCGCTGCAGAATCTGCATCAGGATGTGTTCTGTGTGGCTATCACTCCTGCGATGCTGTTGCCTGCACTCGCGATGTTGTTTGGCTGCACTCGTGACTGCTGCACTCAATCCCTGGTTGTCCCGCCGCTGCTGCCGCCGCATCTCGCCTCAGGGCACGCATCTCCAGCACTAATGCGTTCCAATCCAAGCCTCCATCAGCCACTGGTTCCAGTTTGGACAGGTGGCACTGCTGGGGTTCCTCCG